>NW_025113099.1:2530004-2955229 GCF_010416935.1 Polistes fuscatus
TTTTTTTTTACACGGGAATTACCCCACTAAGGAAAGTATGGTCAGTTTTTAAGGACGATACTTCAGATTGTGTTCCTTTTTCTTAATTATTCGTTTCCTTTTTGTTCTAGCACGTGAGTAATGTATTTTACATTTTTTCTTTTTACTGTACAGCTTATCATTTTTCTGCAAGATAAACGTAGTATAATAGTTTGATGTTAATATTGAATGCAATTGTGTTGCAATAACGATTGACGTTAAATAAAATATTTGTGTAAAAATATTCTATTCTCGATATCTCGATTATATATTACATCTCTTATCAGTATCGTTTACAGTGATTAATTACTTTTCTTTTTTTTATCAAAACCGATTAAAATTATTTGCAGAAAATGTCTTGGTTTTTTGGTAAAAAGAAACCTCAAAAGGAATCACCGGTTGAGTCAACAGAGGATCTCACGTCCACCACCATAGAAAATGAATTTGAAAATATTGAGAAAACACCATATCCTATGCCTCCAAATGCTCAGGATGGAACACCTTATCCTAGTGGTGGCCTATATCCATTAATTGGTGGCGTTTCAACTTATTCTACGCTGCCTACAGATTCGACTACAAATAATCAACAAGGGGATACGCAACATTATTTAAGCGGAGTACCATTTAAATTATGTAAACAATTGGAAAGTAATACAGATAATGATTTTGAAATTGATAGGTTGCGTGCTAATGAAATTTTATCTTTTATTCAACGAATAGAAGAGCAAAATTTAGATTATGATTTTTCACACGAGAAGAGTGTCATTTCAGAAATGAATAGCACTAGCGACGAGTAGTTTATAAATGTTATCCAAATATTACATTCAGAGGTAAAAAGTGATTTCGTTCTCATGTATGTCTTCATGTCTAAGATAGCGTAATGTATTTTATTTCTTATGCATACGTTATACTGAATTCTAGTATTTAAATATTATTTTTTAAAATACACTTTAACTTGAAAGTAATTGCTTTATAATAATTAGATTTTATTATCTTTCTTTTTTTTCTTCTTTCATTTTCTTTCTTTTTTATATTTATTGCATCTATGTAACATGAATGAAATATTTTTTTGTGAATTTAGATATATTCCATAGTTCCAAGCGTATGGCTCTATTAAATATAATTAAAATATTTTTTAACAATGATAATATATATTTTAAGAAATATTTATGAAAGACCATTCGCATACTAATTATGTGTTTTTAAGTATATTTATATTGTCACGCTTGCAATATATAATACTTATATTTCCTCATATGCTCAGGAACAAACTTGTAAATGAATACATGACACAAATAGAGCACAAGGATATATTCTTGATTTTATTCTTATTAGTTGTATAAATGGCAAGTGTGTCAATGTAAATATTGTTTACAAATTGTATCTTTATCATTGTTGATAATGATTAAATGCCATTAATTAATGTAATCAAATACATGTAAAAAATTTTAAAAATATTTTAAAATAAACTATTAGCTTATTGCAAAGAATTTAATTATTAACATTAATATAAGATAAAATCAAAATATTATGATAAAAGTTTTAAATATTAACATTTTAGTATTTAAAATATAACAGTCATGAAACTTGTTCGCTTATAAATAGTTTAAATACATATTTACATATAACTTCTTTATGTAGTTTGAGATTAATAAGTATACTAGACATGTAACAAAAGATTTACATACTCTTACTTAATATTCTGAAATTCTTATAAAATGTAATACATAACAAAATCGCTGACATTTATTATTATCCACATTTATTTATCCACATGCGTCACTGAAATGAATTGTACTAATTATAATTCCAAAAATAAATCAAGTGTCACCACGATGATGACAAGTATAAAAAATGGCAACCAGTTTTTGAGAAAACCATAAAAACTGTAATAACGAAAATAATTCATTAAAATTTATGAGCTGCAAAGTTTCTACAATTAATAGCTATCAACGCTAAATGCTATCAAAATACTCACTTAACATATTTTCCTTTTATAAACATAAGAGCGGCTAATTTAACCATGTTCCATTTTGTAGAGTTATCGTAAGCCATTAAATTTAAAGCTGTCGCAACATGCGAGTGACAGTTATCGAGAAATAAATTATGCTAAAAGATTGATTAAGCATAATTCAATACAAAAACCTATAGTAATGACTATGAATTTATAAATTTACCATCCTGGCTTTATAAATTTCACTTGCTTCCGATACAGCCATATCCCATCCTTGTACACCGCCTTTGGCTTTTGTGTACTGAAGCTGCCAATATTTAATAGGTTTACCAAATGCCATTTGATCTTCTGATACATGATACGGGCCAGCGAAATCCCTTATTACACCAGTCGATGTGCAAATTCCCATGTGACCAATAAATGGTATTAAATAACTATGAGTAAATTGATAATTAAAATTCAATATATTTCCTAACGTAACAAATATTTCATTCGGTGACCTAACCGATACATTAATTATTAATACCGCTATGTTTACCAATAAATAAAATTCTCATCAATTGATTATTAAAATTGATTATTAAATTAATCCAACATTAATAAATATTTCAATCAAAGAAAGAGAACACGATCAAATGTCAGAGACATAGTAACTCAAAGTTAAATATTTGACAGCGATATTTGAGGTTAAGTTGGCATTTAAAAACAACTCACGTAATAATAGGCAGTGGAGTCCAAACGATGCAAAAGGGAAATCTTTGTCTTTCAGGATTTATACTGAGATCCATTTCTGGCGAACTTATCGTAGATTCGGATATTACATTCGTTAATAAATCAGGATCCATAATAGTTTACGTCAACCTACCGTTTGAACGCGCAAGCAAGCCATGAACTATCGATTTATTCGATACTAAGGTTTCGATCTTTTTAAATCGTAATAAAAGTACAAGAACGATTATCTATAAGCTATACTATAAAAAATGCAATATTCTTTGATAGTATATGATAATATATGACATATACTTTGATAGTATATATAGTATAGTTATATTGTAATATAGAATTTTATATAATTATATTTAATTTTTAATATATAAAAATGTGTGTGCCTTCAGAAATGCATTTATATATATATTTTAAAATGAAGCAATTTAAGCCACTCAAATAAAAAAGAATCCAGAAGGTTTGATGATAAATCCAACGATGATCACCTGTAACAAAAAGCAAACTATATTAGTCATACAGTCAAGTGATACAATAGCCTAACATATAAGTGGTCCAATTCGCAGATGCACTTTTCAATTGAATCCTTTATTTACTTTTTATCAAATCTCTAATTACCGTTGCAATAAAATTAAATTTAAACGCGTGATTTTACATTTATATAAAATAAATAAAAATAAAGAAATAGGAAAAATAAGAATACTAAGTTACTAAAAAAAATAATATCTATTAATTATTATGAAATACTTTTAAACTGCATTATATAGAAAAGAAAAATTGCAAATTTAATAAAATACGATCAAAGTGAAAAATTTAAAAGACGAAACAAGAAAAGAGAAATTACTGTAATATTTACCGAACGTTATTTAAGCTTCAAAATTTAATAATACAAAAATTTTAATATTTCTGACTCTAACTAAACACATATGCATCTTTTGGACGATATGGCACACAGATTTGATGTGCCAAGGAGATGGAATGGTCCATCATCTCCAATTACAATTACAAATTAATGACGAGCAAATAAATAATACAATAGAATATAAAATATGACTAAAGAGCTATTTTCGAAAAGTTCGAACTTATTGTTGAACCTTTGAAAATAACTTAATAGTCTATGTAGTTGCCCTCTTCAGCCACAATTAAGTGGGGGCCTCTTCGGCCTTAGCCTCTTCTTTCTTCATCCCTGAAAACTGCATTGGACATTTTCAACGTGCAAGAAAGATAAGATATCTCATATCTTTTTTGCAAATTAACTTTTATTTCGTTATGATTCTAATATGGAATTATGAAAAAATTAATTTATATTTAATGTTAATATATTCAAGCTCGTATAACCATGGATGAACTTAGAGTTCATTGCATAATATTACACGAGCACAATTAATCAAACGTCCAAGCAGATAATTTCCCTCGATGACCTAATAACACGTCGCACTTTAATATCAAATAACAAATTCAATTGAAATTTAATAATGCAACAAATGTAATGCATTTCTTGCAATATTTTCATTCATTCATTTGTTATATTGAACTATATCAAATATTTTTCATTACAAGAGAAAATCGCTATTGTGCGAAGTGCTAATCTCATAATACTTAAAACTAAGTATCATATTCATCAAAGGCTTTGCCAATTTGATTCGACTCCATCTCGTTCGAGATAGAATCGAAAAAGAAATGAATCTTCCAAGTGGTTGCAAATGCCTCTATAAATTATGATACATACTCAAGATTACAGAAGAGTCACAAATAAATTTACAAAACAAGCATAATGAATGAGATGATAAAATTTTGCAACAATTCTGTATAAACCAGGAGGCGGAATTTCCACTCCGGAGTGAAAGTAAGCCTAGTGCCTTTCCTGGGTCCTACCTACTTAAAATTAAAGTTTTCACATTCGCTCAGAGAAGTATGTACCTGCCCGCCAATTACCCGTATTTAAAAAGAACAAACATACATGCATACCCACCCACTCACTCCACGATTCTCTCACATACCACCAGGGTGCAAAAGCCTAAACTAGAGAGCATGCCCCGGGGCACCTCCGACACCCTAGTTCAACCACGTTTTCTAAACTTATATGCTAAAGGGTATACGTACTGATTGCTGTAATCGTCTGCCAAGGCTAGTGATTATTGCATAAAAAACTACAGCAAAAATACAAGTATACACTAGTATATATGCATACTAGTAATATACGAGTATATCAAAGTTTCCACAAATAAATGCGGTAACTCTACTATGCAAAACGATTGTTAAAAAAAAAAAAATTCGTATCGTACACGGACTTACAAGTTATTTTTATTCAATAACTTAAAAAATAATAAGCGCGGTATTACGTGTCGCGAAACGATGTACAATGCACACACCTAAACGCACACACAGGTGCAACGTACACCGTGCAATCACTAGCACAATGACAGCCGCCAATAGGGGGAAAAACTTAAAAACTAAACCTATACTAATTGTTTCTCACCTATACGAGTAGCACCTGGGCACAGGCATAGATGAGAACGCAGAAAGTATAGGGGGGAGAAACGGGAGATTAGTACATTAGAAGCTGAAAATCCTGATCTAAAAAATATGATTAAAACACATATATACATAAGACATAAATACATTTTATAGAAATTTATCTAAGCGGCTAAAGACTCTACAATTTATTTGATAATATTAACTTTTAATATCTTTTAATATCTTTTAATATATTTTAATATATTTAAAAACCTCGGACGACTCCTTTCATTAAGTTGGCTGTTCTAATAAAAGAACTGGGCTTTGAGCCACCACTTAACTGCTAGAATCTATCCGTCGCGAATGAGTTTGTCTTCTTGCTCATTTATTTATAATATCGAAGTATCGATATATCAAAATTAATCGCGATTAGATAAACTAAGTACGGAGCAATGCATGTAAGACATTTATTACATGCTTTTCTGAACGAAACCGAGTAAATTAATGCTCGATTTCGCCACTACTAACGAACAAAACAAGTAATAAAAAAGAAAGTGCATTAATTAATTGCACTGTTAATTAAATGATTTAATCGATGAGACAAGAAAACCTATCCTGAACTAATAAAACATACAATACAATACAATATAATATACAATTTTCATGAGTAACTCCTAGAAAGGAATTACTCATGTGCTCGTCACTAATTTATTGGGATAATTACAACCAGTAACTCGTGCCGATTAGGGACCTTTCATCCTCGCATGATTGAGCACCGGAGGGACTTTAAATTTTAACTCACGGCATAAGAAGTTCTACGATGGCTCCAAAACACTCCTACTTCGCAGCAAGTATGTGTCTGGCGATCGAAGATCCTCGATATGAAGAGATCCACGAAGATCCATCGAAGATCCATCGAAGATCCACCGAAGATCCATCGAAGATCCACGAAGATCCATCGAAGATCCATCGAAGAATTCATTCCACATCTTTGCAAAGGTAGAAATCCGTCTATCTGTAAATAAAATAGAACAAACGATAAGTTATCTGCAATATAATCCAAAATCATATAAAATAAAATCGAATAAAATGTAAATAAAATAGATACTTACAATGCATTCCAATGGGATGAAATTCAATTGCACCATGGCGATGCACCTCGCGTGAATCTAAAAACGCGGTATAAACGAAAATAAGAAACTATAGATGAGTTTCTTATCGCGAAACCGAAATTTTATTATACGCGAACAACACTGATTCTAATTCGCGTTTGATTTTTTGTTTTACGCCCGATCACTGATTCTAACAACTAATTCAAAGACTGCTTTGCACACAGTCAATGCAAGTAGAAAAATCTTCATTGATGCACTGATTCTAATACGCGAACAGTCTGTGCGACTGTTTAAAGATAAAAATACAACTTTACTCGAACAAACTCTAATGCAATTACTGCATTGGTCGCAGTTAATTTAATATATAAATTTCAAAAATAGTTCGCGAACGCGACGGAATTGAAATAACGAACGAACGTGCTTCTAATCCGTGATTTTAATTATATTTAACGATACAACACTCCCGTATATTGCTTCGCGCACGATAGCAATGCACGAACACTTGCAACACTTCACAACACAATTCACAAACACTTCCAACACTGATATATTCCCATGATGATCTGAAACAGAAATAAAAACAAAATTATAAATCATTGTTGTAAGTAAAAAAATTATTATAATTATTGAGAAAGTGTTTAAAATAAAAATTGACTTACGTTTATTCTTCATGATGAATGCACGATGGGTATCCTACCCTTAGGATGACGATGAGCACACGTTTAAACCGAATAAAAGAAACTTACGGAGTTTCTTAACCGAGCAAACGAAACTTTAACATGCGACGATCAACACTGACTTTACTTTCCGATTCTTTTATTTTTTTTTACGATGCAACACACGAGTACCTCATTGCCTACGCGCTCGATTGCAATGATGTTCTGAAACAGAAAAAGAAAAAGAACAATTAATATCATCGTTATAATAAAAAACCATTAAAGTTATCATAGAAAGTTTATAGGAAAATATACTTACTTTTAGTCTTCATTGATGACTGCAGGATGGGTATCCTACCCTTAGGATGACGATGAATAAAATAAAATTAAATAAAACTCTGAAAAGCTGAAACATACTAAAAAGATTATAGAACAATATATCCTGTGAATCATTCCTGAAGGCATTGCACACTTTTAAAGATATTTTATCATAAAGAATCAATATAAATTCAAGCAATATTAATTGCCTTTATCTCACTACTTGTATAAAATTACATATAAAGTATTTAATATCAGTAAAAATTGTTAATAAAAATCGATAACGTTATATATATATAATAGTTTAATACGTCACGTCGTTAGATCTTATTGTTAGCTCGTTGAAGGAATGATCTGGAATGAACACGTAATCGCGTCCTTCATGTCGAACGTTCGGCTGTCTTCGTTTTGTTTTCGGCTGTCTTCGTTTCTTCTGTTCTCACTTCGAGAAATTCCTGGAATATACGTACACATTCGTTATTGCCCGTAGATAGAATATTTTGTTTTCTTTTTTCTCTCTCTCTCTCCCTCTCTCACTTTCGTTCTCACTCTTTGTATACATTTCTGTATGGTTTAAAAAAAAGAATAACGCTTACCTCGATGAATATGAAGATAAAAAAGAGTAAACACAATTGTTAGACTGAGTATATGTATTCCGCTGGACTCCTAATGCTCGGTACCTAAAAAAGGAAAAAAAAAGATTACATTAGTATAACATAAAGAAAATCAAATATAAGTGTATGTGTACGAGCTACCTATACTTAGCATATATGCCTGTATGTGGGTGTATGTGTTACAGGAATCGAATTTAATACGAAATATCTTTGAATACATAATTATGAAAAATAATTAATTAGAGCATATTAGAGATGGTAGAAATATCGATACCATGAAAAAAGCTGGAAATTAGAAGAAATATTGTTAAGTAACATTGGTGAGATTTGGCGGCACATCGAGATATATCGATGTTACATTCTCACAGATATCTATCGAACTTTCAAAATATTCGTTTTGAAAACACTCACGTATAAAAATCTTGCTTATAGCTATCGTTTGAAACACTCACGTATAAAATCTTGCTTATAGCTATCGTTTGATATATAATAGAAAGATGTAAAATACTTTTCCATTACCTGAGTTAAACGGGATAACGCAGAACGTTGGAACATATACAGCTGACAGAAAATGGCGTTTCCTCTACCTTTCCCCTGCAACCCCTTCTATTGCCACTGCGTTTCCTCTGCTGCGCATCTGCTGCGCGCGGTAGTATGCGCGGTAGTCCACTTTCAAAAAAAGTAGCGAAATCCGTTGACCAATGGCTACTTGAGATTTTGCATTTTTTACATCTATTATAGAAAAATATCGAATAGTTAAAAATAGGATGTAGGAACATAACAATTATCGAAATATATACTTTATTAATCCTAACAATAAAAATCGATCATTATAAGTCGATATCTATAGAAATGATGCCGTAAAATAAGATATATATATATTGCCTAGAAAAATGCATACCAATGTACATGGAATTTTTTTCTACGTAAATACTTTTTATCCTCGACATTATCGTAATCTTTCGATTATATCATTTGGAAGTCATTTGCTAGAAGAATCTATTAGTACATAGGCAAATTATTTACGTTAGAAAATATTTTTTAATTACCTGAGATTAGCGGGACGACGTAGCATCCGTCCGATCTCCAGCACCGACGTCGCGAAAAGAAAGAAGAATGATGAGCAAAGAGCCCTGATTGGCTGATAATTATTGCAGATAAGTGACCAATCAAAAATTCCCAATTACCACATAGAATTTCACGCACACAAGCTTGTGTTACACGTACGTAACTCGGCTTTCTTCATGACCACGCTAGTCAAGCTAGATAAGATAATTTATTTATAAATAAATAAGCGCTGATTCGCTAATTATCTTTGGGTCTTCCATTTTTGGCGTAAAGTGACCAATCAGAAATTCCCAATTACCATATAGAAATGTATTTCACGCACACATACATAACTCGCCTTTCTTCACGACCACTCTAGTCAAGCTGATTGATAATTTATTTATTAAATAAATAAAAATTTATGCTATTTTCTATTTACTGTACGATCTCGTTAGTATTTAAAAATAACGAAAAGAATAAAAGCAATATGCCTATAAACCTTATCAACACCGCACAGAAAAACTACATAATTGATTATGACATAAATTAAATATCATTTTGAATTATTATAATTATCTAATTATTAATCCAATTAATAATTATTGTTATCTAATTTATTTTTCTATTAGGTGTATACGTTCCTTGTTAATATTTAAAAAATAACGAGTAAAATAAAGACAATATACACTAAAAACTAAATCACATTGGCAACGTTCTGATTTAAACATTCCTTCAATTTTTAGTAAATGTTTAAACTAATATGCATTTGTTTTAAACGTCCCTGTGCAATGATGACTTTGGATAATAAAATTTGTATCCACAAAAATATCACATTAAAATTATTTTATATTCAAAGTATGTTAATAAGTATGTAAGTGTTAAACCAGTACATATGTGTTTAAACAATCTGAAATATAAAGAGATTGCATTAGAATATTAAAATAATATTTAAATAATCGATAGGAATGTCTATTGTTGTCTAAAAGATCGGAATATATGATCTATGTACCGTCCCCTTCGAAATCGATCGTTGAAATGAGACGTTGTCCTCTATGAAAGTACTTTTATTAAATGTTGTTTATAAGACTTTCCAAACAATGCGCATGTGTATAAAGGGTGTCATACATCTAATACATAATCTTTAAGATTAAAACGTTATGATTTTCATATTTTTATCTATTTTAAGTAATATTATAATGCTTCTGCGCAGTGGTGACTTCGAGGGTAAAATTTAGCTGCAATATAAGAAAAGTGCATTAGTGCATTAAAATAATTGTTAACTTATATTAATTGTTACATTTCTCTAAACAATTATACAACCAATCTATTGAAACAATTAATAAACAATATACAAATGGAAAATGTGAATTATTAAAGTTTACCATTATGACAGAAGAAAGCTGAGGTGTTTGCTCATTTAAATACCAAAAAAATTACCAGGATTCATTTTAAAATCTTGTAAACTCTTCTTTTATGTATGTACTTGATACACAAAACAATAAGAAAGCCTAATTGATGCTGTGCTTTTCCAAATCTTAAAATTTTTGCAAATCTGAAAATATAAGACTGTATTAGTAAAGTATCAAGTTATCCTTGTTAATATTTAAAAATAATGTGTAGAATAAAGATAGTATACACTAAAAACTTTATCACACTGCACAGAAATACATACAAAATTTATTTATTTAATAAATCAAAAATAATTTATTTTCCTATATTACGTTCCTTTATAATATTTAAAAAATAAGATAAAATAAGGAGGTTATACACTAGAAACCACACAGAAAAACAGAATCGTATAGAAAAGAAACCTCGTTGCAGATATTTTAAAAACAATTGACATACATCATTATAGCCATCCTTCAAGAATTAAAATAACAAGAGTTTTTCTATATCAATACAGAGTATGGGAATTTATACTTTCATGGTTGGCATGAGAGATGTCAATTGTTTTGTTTCAATTTATTTTAATTCTTTAAGGATGGCTATAGTGCTTTATATCATTTGTTTTAAAGATTTCTATAACGTGGTTTCTTTTCTATATAATTGTGTTTTCAGTGCAATGTTATAAAGTTTTTAGTGTATATTGTCCTTATTCTACACACTATTTTGTGAATATCAACAAGGAACGTGTTACACGTATACAAAACACTCATATATTGAATTTTCTTTATATTATACCAATGCTATGTTACTTTATACTTTTTTTTAGGTTTTCAAACATTGGTAGAAAACAGCATGAATGCATATACTCAGTCTCAGTCTGATGGTGTTTACTTTTTTATCTAATTAATAATTGTGTTTACTTTTTTATATTGATATCAGTTGTGGTAAGTATATCTCTTTTCTTTTATAACATAAAGAAGAGTAATATAAAAAGTATAAGAAGGGAAAAGAGAGAGGGAGAGTGACATCTTATTCAAATATCATACATATAAATATATAGACTCGTTCAATTTGCTTGATACTTTACTAAAACAATCATATGATTTTCAGATTTGCAAGTATTTGAAGATTTGAAAAAGCACAGCATCTATTAGGCTTTCTTATTGTTTTGTGTATCAAGTACATACATAAAAGAAGAGTTTACAAGATTTTAAAATGAATCCAGGCAATTTTTATATAATACTTAAACGTGCAAACACCTCAGCTTTCTTCTATCATAATGGTATACTTCAATAATTCACATTTTACATTAGTATATTGTTTATTAATTGTTTGAATATATTAGTTGTATAATTGTTTAGAGAAATGTACTTTATTTTTTCATTTACATATACGTGTACATTACGTATACATTAACAATTATTTTAATGCACTAATGCACTTTTCTTATATTGCAGCTAAATTTTACCCTCGAAGTCACCACTGCGCAGAAGCATTATAATAATTACTTAAAATAGATAAAAATATGAAAATCATAACGTTTTAATCTTAAAGATTATGTATTAGATGTATGACACCCTTTATACACATGCGCATTGTTTGGAAGTCTTATAAACAACATTTAATAAAAGTACTTTCATAGAGGACAACGTCTCATTTCAACGATCGATTTCGAAGGGGACGGTACATAGATCATATATTCCGATCTTTTAGACAACAATAGACATTCCTATCGATTATTTAAAATTATTTTAATATTCTAATGCAATCTCTTTATATTTCAGATTGTTTAAACACATATGTACTGGTTTAAACATTACATACTTATTAACATACTTTGAATATAAAATAATTTTAATGTGATATTTTTCTGGATAAAAATTTTATTATCCAAAGTCATCATTGCATAGGGACGTAAAAACAAACGTATATTAGTTTAAACAATTACATAAAATTGAAATAATGTTTAAATCAGAACGTTACAATCTTAAATTTTTACAAATTTAAAAGACAAATAGGAATCATATTACATAAGGGATTCTTTTCTTTTACAAATTGTATTGCCAAGCCTCGTACCAGGTAATAAAAAAAATTATTGTTAATCGACTTACTAGAAAATATTGAGGACTTGTATCAACGAATTTCTTTTTTGTAGAGATGCCATGGGAATCATTTTACAAATAGAATGCAGCAGCAGTTTAAAATAATTTATTAAAGATAATTTCTTAAAAGATCTTATTCTTTCTGCATAGGTGATCAATCATTAAACTGGAAGAAAGGAAAGATAATTTTCAATTCGATAAGCAAAATCCAACTACACTGTAATCGTGAGAGATCTAGGAAGACAGTGTGGAAAGGGTTTTGTTCTCACCCTGGAAGGAAACTATGTATTATAATATACTATCAAAAGAATTGAAGAATGAATGCATCCTGATTACTAAAAATTTAAAAGACAAAAAGGAATCATATTATATTAAGAATTCTTTTCTTATACAAATTGTATTGCCAAGCCTCGTACCAGGTAATGAAAGATATTATTGTTAATCGACTCACTAGAAAATATTGTGGACTTGTATTAACTAATTTCTTTTTTGTAGAGATTCCATGGGAATCATTTTGAAAATAGAATGCAGCAGCAGTTTAAAGGATCTTTTAAAAGGCAAACATAAATTTCTTTTATTGGGAATAAACCAATATTATAATATTTTCTAAAAAAATATTTATTCAAAGTATTAAAGATCTGATTCTTTCTGCATAGGTGTTCAATCAATGTACTGGAAAAGAGAGACTATGATTTTTCACTACGTTAAGAAGAATCCAACAACACTTTAATCATGAAAGATTTAGGAAGACACAGGTGAACGTGCTACGTTCTCACACTGGAAGGAAACCATGTACTATAATATTATATCAAAATAATTCAAGAAAGAAAGCATCCTGATTATTACAAATTTAAAAGACAAATAGGAATCATATTATATAAGGGATTCTTTTCTTTTACAAATTGTATTGCCAAGCCTCGTACTAGGTAATAAAAAAAATTATTGGTAATCGACTTACTAGAAAATTTTGAGGACTCGTATCAATGAATTTCTTTTTTGTAGAGATGCCATGGGAATCATTTTACAAATAGAATGCAGCAGCAGTTTAAAGGATCTTTTAATACTCAAACATAATTATCTTGTATTGGGAATAAACCAATATTATAATAATTTCTTAAAAAATATTTATTCAAAGTATTAAAGATCTTATTCTTTCTGCATAGGTGATCATTCATTAAACTAGAAGAAAAGAAAAAATAATTTTCAATTAGATATGAAAAATCGAAAAACACTGTAATCATGAAAGATTTAGGAAGACACAGGTGAACGTGCTACGTTCTAACACTGGAAGGAAACTATGTACTATAATATTATATCAAAATAATTCAAGAAAGAAAGCATCCTGATTATTACAAATTTAAAAGACAAATAGGAATCATATTATATAAGGGATTCTTTTCTTATACAAATTGTATTGCCAAGCCTCGTAACCAGGTAATGAAAGATATTATTGTTATCGACTCACTAGAAAATATTGAGGACTTGTATTAACTAATTTCTTTTTTGTAGAGATGCCATGGGAATCATTTTACAAATAGAATGCAGCAGCAGTTTAAAGGATCTTTTAATACAAACATAATTATCTTGTATTGGGAATAAACCAATATTATAATGATTTCTTAAAAAATATTTATTCAAAGTATTAAAGTTCTGATTCTTTCTGCATAGGTGTTCAATCAATGTACTGGAAAAGAGAGCGTATGATTTTTCACTAAATTAAGAAGAATCCAACAAGACTTTAATCATGAAAGATTTAGGAAACAACGTCGAAAGTTTTCCGTTCTCACTCTGAAAGGAAACCATGTACTATAATATTATATCAAAATAATTCAAGAAAGAAAGCATCCTGATAATTACAAATTTAAAAGACAAATAGGAATCATATTATATAAGGGATTCTTTTCTTTTACAAATTGTATTGCCAAGCCTCGTACTAGGTAATAAAAAAAATTATTGGTAATCGACTTACTAGAAAATTTTGAGGACTCGTATCAATGAATTTCTTTTTTGTAGAGATGCCATGGGAATCATTTTACAAATAGAATGCAGCAGCAGTATAAAGGATCTTTTAATAGGCAAACATAATTATCTTATATTGGGAATAAACCAATATTATAATAATTTCTTAAAAAATATTTATTCAAAGTATTAAAGATCTTATTCTTTCTGCATAGGTGATCATTCATTAAACTAGAAGAAAGGAAAGATAATTTTCAATTAGATAAGAAAAATCGAAAAACACTGTAATCATGAAAGATTTAGGAAGACACAGGTGAAAGTGTTCCGTTCTCACACTGGAAGGAAACCATGTACTATAATATTCTGTCAAAAGAATTGAAGGAAACCATGTACTGTAATATTCTTTCAAAAGAATAGAAGAAGGAATGCATCATGGTTATTATAAATTTAAAAGTCAAATAGGAAATACATTGCATTAGGATATTCCTAACATATATAAAGTATATTATTTAGTATTGTACTTCGTAATTGAAAATACTATTATACATCGACTGGCAATAATTTATCTAAAGGAAACTATTTTTTTGAATAATAAATTGTTAAAGCAGAAAGGCCATAGATAAGAAATATTGAAAAAATGTCTTAATTTCGTAAATCTAAAGGAGAAGAAAATAATGCTGTCAGAAAATTAAATTCTACTGATCATCAAAGTCTTTCACTTGCTTTTTAAGATTTAACTGTACTTGTGCTATATAATTTCTAATAAGGATCATTCATTATTTAATGGTACGTTGATAGAAAAGAAATACTAAAAACATTTCTAGTATCTTTTCTTATCTATACAACAGAGAATATACTGTAGATTTTTCAATTTTACATGAGATAGTGTAACAAACTAATAGTTTCATTTCCTTTGTAGGGTTTTTTGTGCAATTTCTTAAATGAAAAAGAGATTAAAGGAATATTCTAGTAGCACAAAATTTGGGTAGAAAAGAAGAAAACTGTAGTATCATGAAGAAACATATCACACTATTATGCCACATTGTGGTGGCATTACATAATATAAAATGTATTTGTTGTTTCGTTTAACGATTGCTAGATAAATCTTTTTTTAAATAATATGCTTATATATTTGATACCGGGTGTGATTTCATAAGTGAAGATACGAAATGAATTATTTACTATATATATCTATAATTTAAAGCGCAGAGTAGTGTTTTAATAGCTCAATAATGTAACAAATTCATTGTAATTTTTAAGACGATGTCATACCATGATTGTACATTTAATATTACTTATTAATATATATTTTCTAAAAATATTTGTGCATTAGCATATTTTATTTACATATACGTAAAGTATAATATAATTAATTTAACTATCATTAATGAATTAAAATAAAATTTAAATGTTTGGCGAATTTTATAGACTCCTTGGAATAATGTAATAAGAGATAATTAAAAAAAAAAAAAAATGATAAAAAATATCACATTATTCTAATTTTCGTCACAGTAAAATATCTTATTTAGGTCACTATTGAGAAATATTAATATTCTAATTTTTTGTGAAAAAATGATTATTTATATTCTCTTCCTTTTTTTCTATATTCATAGAACTAATATTATAAAAGACTATAAATAATATTTAATAGCTTGGAAAAATATTAATGAATGTATTTATCGATATATATAATATATCTATATATACTGTGAAAGGCATTTAAATGCCACCCTCGAATCAAAATTTTGACGTTTTTCTGATTTCACATAGGAATCCATATGTTCCGGTATTTTAAATCCGGTATTTTAAATTTGTCGTGACGTCACAAAAATGAAATTTGGTAATAGGATCACAGGATGATACAAGAGCTCTTCGAAGAGAGTAGGAAACGAGAGCGCTGATTGGTTAATAATAGACCCAGCATCAACCAATCAGAAATCCACTAAGAGCCGATTGGCCAATTTTCAACCAATCAGCGCTCTTCTAGGCCATATCTTGAGAGCTGATTGGCTATTTATCAACCAATCAGCGCACCATTAGGAGCTGATTGGCTATTTATCAACCAATCAGCGCTCTTCTAGGCCAAATATTGAAAGCTGATTGGCTATTTATCAACCAATCAGCGCTCTTCTAGGCCAAATATTAAAAGCTGATTGGCTATTTATCAACCAATCAGCGCTCTTCCAGGCCAAATATTGAAAGCTGATTGGCTATTTATCAACCAATCAGCGCTCTCGTTTCCTACTCTCTTCGAAGAGCTCTTGTATCATCCTGTGATCCTATTACCAAATTTTCATTTTTGTGACGTCACGACAAATTTAAAATACCGGATTTAAAATACCGGAACATATGGATTCCTATGTGAAATCAGAAAAACGTCAAAATTTTGATTCGAGGGTGGCATTTAAATGCCTTTCACAGTATATATAGATATATTATATATATCGATAAATACATTCATTAATATTTTTCCAAGCTATTAAATATTATTTATAGTCTTTTATAATATTAGTTCTATGAATATAGAAAAAAAGGAAGAGAATATAAATAATCATTTTTTCACAAAAAATTAGAATATTAATATTTCTCAATAGTGACCTAAATAAGATATTTTACTGTGACGAAAATTAGAATAATGTGATATTTTTTATCATTTTTTTTTTTTTTTTATTATCTCTTAACATTATTCCAAGGAGTCTATAAAATTCGCCAAACATTTAAATTTTATTTTAATTCATTAATGATAGTTAAATTAATTATATTATACTTTACGTATATGTAAATAAAATATGCTAATGCACAAATATTTTTAGAAAATATATATTAATAAGTAATATTAAATGTACAATCATGGTATGACATCGTCTTAAAAATTACAATGAATTTGTTACATTATTGAGCTATTAAAACACTACTCTGCGCTTTAAATTATAGATATATGTAGTAAATAATTCATTTCGTATCTTCACTTATGAAATCACACCCGGTATCAAATATATAAGCATATTATTTAAAAAAAGATTTATCTAGCAATCGTTAAACGAAACAACAAATACATTTTATATTATGTAATGCCACCACAATGTGGCATAATAGTGTGATATGTTTCTTCATGATACTACAGTTTTCTTCTTTTCTACCCAAATTTTGTGCTACTAGAATATTCCTTTAATCTCTTTTTCATTTAAGAAATTGCACAAAAAACCCTACAAAGGAAATGAAACTATTAGTTTGTTACACTATCTCATGTAAAATTGAAAAATCTACAGTATATTCTCTGTTGTATAGATAAGAAAAAATACTAGAAATGTTTTTAGTATTTCTTTTCTATCAACGTACCATTAAATAATGAATGATCCTTATTAGAAATTATATAGCACAAGTACAGTTAAATCTTAAAAAGCAAGTGAAAGACTTTGATGATCAGTAGAATTTAATTTTCTGACAGCATTATTTTCTTCTCCTTTAGATTTACGAAATTAAGACATTTTTTCAATATTTCTTATCTATGGCCTTTCTTCTTTAACAATTTATTATTCAAAAAGAATAGTTTCCTTTAGATAAATTATTGCCAGTCGATGTATAATAGTATTTTCAATTACGAAGTACAATACTAAATAATATACTTTATATATGTTAGGAATATCCTAATGCAATGTATTTCCTATTTGACTTTTAAATTTATAATAACCATGATGCATTCCTTCTTCTATTCTTTTGAAAGAATATTACAGTACATGGTTCCCTTCAATTCTTTTGATAGAATATTATAGTACATGGTTTCCTTCCAGTGTGAGAACGAAACACTTTCACCTGTGTCTTCCTAAATCTTTCATGATTACAGTGTTTTTCGATTTTTCTTATCTAATTGAAAATTATCTTTCCTTTCTTCTAGTTTAATGAATGATCACCTATGCAGAAAGAATAAGATCTTTAATACTTTGAATAAATATTTTTTAAGAAATTATTATAATATTGGTTTATTCCCAATATAAGATAATTATGTTTGCCTATTAAAAGATCCTTTATACTGCTGCTGCATTCTATTTGTAAAATGATTCCCATGGCATCTCTACAAAAAAGAAATTCATTGATACGAGTCCTCAAAATTTTCTAGTAAGTCGATTACCAATAATTTTTTTTATTACCTAGTACGAGGCTTGGCAATACAATTTGTAAAAGAAAAGAATCCCTTATATAATATGATTCCTATTTGTCTTTTAAATTTGTAATAATCAGGATGCTTTCTTTCTTGAATTATTTTGATATAATATTATAGTACATGGTTTCCTTCTAGTGTGAGAACGTAGCACGTTCACCTGTGTCTTCCTAAATCTTTCATGATTAAAGTGTTGTTGGATTCTTCTTAACGTAGTGAAAAATCATAGTCTCTCTTTTCCAGTACATTGATTGAACACCTATGCAGAAAGAATCAGATCTTTAATACTTTGAATAAATATTTTTTTAGAAAATATTATAATATTGGTTTATTCCCAATAAAAGAAATTTATGTTTGCCTTTTAAAAGATTCTTTAAACTGCTGCTGCATTCTATTTTCAAAATGATTCCCATGGAATCTCTACAAAAAAGAAATTAGTTAATACAAGTTCACAATATTTTCTAGTAAGTCGATTAACAATAATTTTTTTTATTACCTGGTACGAGGCTTGGCAATACAATTTGTAAAAGAAAAGAATCCCTTATGTAATATGATTCCTATTTGTCTTTTAAATTTGTAAAAATTTAAGATTGTAACGTTCTGATTTAAACATTATTTCAATTTTATGTAATTGTTTAAACTAATATACGTTTGTTTTTACGTCCCTATGCAATGATGACTTTGGATAATAAAATTTTTATCCAGAAAAATATCACATTAAAATTATTTTATATTCAAAGTATGTTAATAAGTATGTAATGTTTAAACCAGTACATATGTGTTTAAACAATCTGAAATATAAAGAGATTGCATTAGAATATTAAAATAATATTTAAATAATCGATAGGAATGTCTATTGTTGTCTAAAAGATCGGAATATATGATCTATGTACCGTCCCCTTCGAAATCGATCGTTGAAATGAGACGTTGTCCTCTATGAAAGTACTTTTATTAAATGTTGTTTATAAGACCTTCCAAACAATGCGCATGTGTATAAAGGGTGTCATACATCTAATACATAATCTTTAAGATTAAAACGTTATGATTTTCATATTTTTATCTATTTTAAGTAATTATTATAATGCTTCTGCGCAGTGGTGACTTCGAGGGTAAAATTTAGCTGCAATATAAGAAAAGTGCATTAGTGCATTAAAATAATTGTTAATGTATACGTAATGTACACGTATATGTAAATGAAAAAATAAAGTACATTTCTCTAAACAATTATACAACTAATATATTCAAACAATTAATAAACAATATACTAATGTAAAATGTGAATTATTGAAGTATACCATTATGATAGAAGAAAGCTGAGGTGTTTGCACGTTTAAGTATTATATAAAAATTGCCTGGATTCATTTTAAAATCTTGTAAACTCTTCTTTATGTATGTACTTGATACACAAAACAATAAGAAAGCCTAATAGATGCTGTGCTTTTTCAAATCTTCAAATACTTGCAAATCTGAAAATCATATGATTGTTTTAGTAAAGTATCAAGCAAATTGAACGAGTCTATATATTTATATGTATGATATTTGAATAAGATGTCACTCTCCCTCTCTCTTTCCCTTCTTATACTTTTTATATTACTCTTCTTTATGTTATAAAAGAAAAGAGATATACTTACCACAACTGATATCAATATAAAAAGTAAACACAATTATTAATTAGATAAAAAAGTAAACACCATCAGACTGAGACTGAGTATATGCATTCATGCTGTTTTCTACCAATGTTTGAAAACCTAAAAAAAAAGTATAAAGTAACATAGCATTGGTATAATATAAAGAAAATTCAATATATGAGTGTTTTGTATACGTGTAACACGTTCCTTGTTGATATTCACAAAATAGTGTGTAGAATAAGGACAATATACACTAAAAACTTTATAACATTGCACTGAAAACACAATTATATAGAAAAGAAACCACGTTATAGAAATCTTTAAAACAAATGATATAAAGCACTATAGCCATCCTTAAAGAATTAAAATAAATTGAAACAAAACAATTGACATCTCTCATGCCAACCATGAAAGTATAAATTCCCATACTCTGTATTGATATAGAAAAACTCTTGTTATTTTAATTCTTGAAGGATGGCTATAATGATGTATGTCAATTGTTTTTAAAATATCTGCAACGAGGTTTCTTTTCTATACGATTCTGTTTTTCTGTGTGGTTTCTAGTGTATAACCTCCTTATTTTATATCTTATTTTTTAAATATTATAAAGGAACGTTTACACCTAATATAGGAAAATAAAATTATTTTTGATTTATTAAATAAATAAATTTTGTATGTATTTCTGTGCAGTGTGATAAAGTTTTTAGTGTATACTATCTTTATTCTACACATTATTTTTTAAATATTAACAAGGATAACTTGATACTTTACTAATACAGTCTTATAATTTTCAGATTTGCAAAAATTTTAAGATTTGGAAAAGCACAGCATCAATTAGGCTTTCTTATTGTTTTGTGTATCAAGTACATACATAAAAGAAGAGTTTACAAGATTTTAAAATGAATCCTGGTAATTTTTTTGGTATTTAAATGAGCAAACACCTCAGCTTTCTTCTGTCATAATGGTAAACTTTAATAATTCACATTTTCCATTTGTATATTGTTTATTAATTGTTTCAATAGATTGGTTGTATAATTGTTTAGAGAAATGTAACAATTAATATAAGTTAACAATTATTTTAATGCACTAATGCACTTTTCTTATATTGCAGCTAAATTTTACCCTCGAAGTCACCACTGCGCAGAAGCATTATAATAATTACTTAAAATAGATAAAAATATGAAAATCATAACGTTTTAATCTTAAAGATTATGTATTAGATGTATGACACCCTTTATACACATGCGCATTGTTTGGAAAGTCTTATAAACAACATTTAATAAAAGTACTTTCATAGAGGACAACGTCTCATTTCAACGATCGATTTCGAAGGGGACGGTACATAGATCATATATTCCGATCTTTTAGACAACAATAGACATTCCTATCGATTATTTAAATATTATTTTAATATTCTAATGCAATCTCTTTATATTTCAGATTGTTTAAACACATATGTACTGGTTTAAACATTACATACTTATTAACATACTTTGAATATAAAATAATTTTAATGTGATATTTTTGTGGATACAAATTTTATTATCCAAAGTCATCATTGCATAGGGACGTTAAAACAAATGCATATTAGTTTAAACATTTACATAAAAATTGAAGGAATGTTTAAATCAGAACGTTGCAATGTGATTTAGTTTTTAGTGTATATTGTCTTTATTTTACTCGTTATTTTTTAAATATTAACAAGGAACGTATACACCTAATAGAAAAATAAATTAGATAACAATAATTATTAATTGGATTAATAATTAGATAATTATAATAATTCATAAAAAATTGATATTTAATTTATGTAATAAATAAATTATGTATGTTTTTCTGTGCGGTGTGATAAGGTTTATAGTGCATATTGCTTTTATTCTTTTCGTTATTTTTAAATATTAACGAGATACGTGTACATTAAATAGAATAATAGCATAAATTTTTATTTATTTAATAAATAAATTATCATATCAAGCTTGACTAGAGTGGTCGTGAAGAAAGGCGAGTTATGTATGTGTGCGTGAAATACATTTCTATATGGTAATTGGGAATTTCTGATTGGTCACTTTACGCCAAAAATGGAAGACCAAAGATAATTAGCGAATCAGCGCTCTTTTCGTTTTGGGCCGTCGTGGAGATCGCACGGATACTTCGTCGTCCCGTTAATCTTAGGTAATTAAAAAATATTTTCTAACGTAAATAATTTTCCTATGTACTAAAAGATTCTTCTAGCAAATGACTTCCAAATGATATAATCGAAAGATTACGATAATGTCGAGGATAAAAAGTATTTGCGTAGAAAAAAATTCCATGTACATTGGTATGCATTTTTCTACGTAATTATATATATCTTGTTTTACGGCATCATTTCTATAGATATCGATTTATAATGATCAATTTTGATTGTTAGGATTAATAAAGTATATATTTCGACAATTTTTATGTTCCTATATACTATTTTTAACTATTCGATATTTTTCTATAATAGATGGAAAAAATGCAAAATCTCAAGTAGCCATTGGTCAACGGATTTCGCTCCTTTTTTTGAAAGTGGACTACCGCGCATACTACCGCGCGCAGCAGATGCGCAGCAAAGGCAACGCAGTAGCAACTCAAGGGGAGACGCAGGGGAAAGGTAGAGGAAACGCCATTTTCTATCAGCTGTATATGTTCCAACGTTCTGCGTTATCCCGTTTAACTCAGGTAATGGAAAAGTATTTTACATCTTTCTATTATATATCAAACGATAGCTATAAGCAAGATTTTTATACGTGAGTGTTTTCAAAACGAAATATTGAAAAGTTCGATAGATATCTGTGAGAATGTAACATCGATATATCTCGATGTGCCGCCAAATCTCACCAATGTTACTTAACAATATCTCTTCTAATTTCCAGCTTTTTTCATGGTATCGATACTTACTACCTTCTCTAATGATGCTCTAATTAATTATCTTTCATAATTATGTCTTCAAAGATAATATTTCGTATTAAATAAATACACACACACATACAGGCATATATACATAAGTTAGGTTAACCACTCGTACACATACACTCATGTATTTGATTTTCTTTATATTGTACTAATGTAATCTTTTCTTTCTTTTTTTAGGTTACAGAGCATAAGCAGAGCCCAGCATGAATACATATACTCAGTCTAACAATTGTGTTTACTCTTTTTTATCTTCATATTCATCGAGGTAAGCGTTCTTCTTTTTTTAACCCATATAGAAATGTATAAAAAGAGTTGGAAAGAGAATGAGAGAGAGAGAGAGAGAGAAAGAAAACAAAACATTCACCTACAAGCAACTATGAATGTGTATGTGTATTTGTAGGAATTTCTCGAGGTGATAACAGAAGAAAGACAACCGAAAACAAAACGTAAACAGTCGAGCACCGAGCATTCGATACCTCTACGAGATATACGCAGAGAGATCTCCATTCCCCTTCCGTCCTTCAACGAGTAAAGATCTAACGAACGTGACGTATTAAACTATTTATTGATTTTATTTCTAACGTTGTCTAACGTTTAATACTTCTACATTCTAACATTAAATACTTTAATAAGTTTCTCATTAGATAGAATAGTATAAAAAAGTTTTATTTTTTAGATTACTCTTTATTGAGTTATATATTATATCTTAAAAAATTTTCAATTAATATTTTAAATAACATTACATACTTTGTATGTAATATTATACAAGTAGTGAGATTAAGGCAATTAATATTGCTTGAATTTCTATTGATTCTTTATGATAAAATATCTTTGAAAGTGTGCAATGCCTTCAGGAATGATTTCAGGAAATATTGTAATATTTAATTGTATGTAATATAATTTTTAGTATGTTTCAGCTTTTCAGAGTTTTATTTAATTTTATTTTATTCATCGTCATCCTAAGGGTAGGATACCCATCCTGCAGTCATCAATGAAGACTAAAAGTAAGTATATTTTCCTATCAAACATTTCTATGATAATTTCAATGGTTTTTTATTGAGAAGATGATATAAATTGCTCTTTTTCTTTTTCTGTTTCAGAACATCATTGCAATCGAGCGCGTAGGCAATGAAGTACTCGTGTGTTGCATCGATAAAATAAAATATAAAAGAATCGGAAAGTAAAGTCAGTGTTGTACGCCGTATGTAAAAGTTTCGTTTGCTCGGTTAAGAAACTCCGTAAGTTTCTTTTATTCGGTTTAAACGTGTGCTCATCGTCATCCTAAGGGTAGGATACCCATCGTGCATTCATCATTGAAGAATAAATGTAAGTCAATTTTTATATAAAACATTTTCTCAATAATTATAATAATGTTTTTATATCAATGGTCTATATAATCTTGTTTTTATTTTTGTTTCAGATCATCGTTGGAATAGTGTTACAATTTATTAATTAAATTCATTTGGAAATTCGTTTAACACTAGATTTTTTCATTATTGTTTCATTTACTATTTTTTAAAAACTTACAAAAATTGTTTGCATGAAGAAATGGGTAGAGGGGAGGAATTAATATTTACATATATTTCATTATGGTATTAAAAATCAACGTATATTTTAAAAAAATAATATTAAAATTTTATATATATGTAGCATATGTAGCAAAGAAATTTGATATGAGTCAAATTGGTTTATTGTTAGTCCATTAATCTAGTGTTAATTGAATTAACTGCATGTAATGCAGTTGTAGAATCAGTGTTAGTGCATTGTCATCGTCATCCTAAGGGTAGGAGACCCATCGTGCATTCATCGTTGAAGATTCGAAGTAAGTTTTTTTTTGTATCTCATAATTCCACAAACATTTTAATGGTTTTCAGTAATAGTAATGATATTAATAGTATTGTTTTTTATTTCTGTTTCAGATTGTAATCGTTCGCGAAGCAATATACGGGAGTGTTGCAATCGATTAAATATAATTAAAATCACGGATTAGAAGCACGTTCGTTCGTTAATTGCAATACGCTCGTGTTACGCGATTGTATTAGAATTTTTTTATATTAAATTGACTGCGACCAAAGCAGTAGTTGCATTAGACTTTGTTCGAGTAAAGTTGTATTTTTATCTTTAAACAGTCGCACAGACTGTTCGCGTATTAGAATCAGTGCATCAATGAAGATTTTTTTACTTGCATTGACTGTGTGCAAAGCAGTCTTTGGAAGCAGTTGTAGAATCAGTGATCGGGCGCATAATAAATTAAAATCATACGCGAATTAGAATCAGTGTTGTTCGCCGTATAATAAAATTTCGGTTTCGCGATAAGAAACTCATCTATAGTTTCTTATTTTCGTTATTAACGTGTTATTAGATTCACGCGAGGTGCATCGCCATGGTGCAATCGAGCTTCATCCCATTGGAATGCATTGTAAGTATCTATTTTTATTAACATTTTATTCGATTTTATTTTATATAATTTTAGATTATATTGCAGATAACTTATCGTTTTGTTCTATTTTATTTTACAGATATGACGACGGACTTTCTACCTTATCAAAGATGTGGAATGAATTCTTCGATGGATCTTTAATGGATCTTCGATGGATCTTCGATGGATCTTCGATGGATCTTCGGTGGATCTTCGATGGATCTACGATGGATCTTTGATGGATCTTCGATGGATCTTCGATGGATCTTCGATACTCGCATTCTACAATACTTGCTGCGAAGTAGGAGTGTTTTGGAGCCATCGTAGAACTTCTTATGCCGTGAGTTAAAATTTAAAGTCCCTCCGGTGCTCAATCATGTCGAGGATGAAAGGTCCTAATCGGCACGAGTTACTGGTTGTAATTATTCCAATAAATTAGTGACGAGCACATGAGTAATTCCTTTCTAGGAGTTACTCATGAAAATTGTATATTATATTGTATATTGTATTGTATATTTTATATTAGTTCAGGATAGGTTTTCTTGTCTCACCGGTTAGATTCATTTAATTAATATTGCAATTAATAAATGCACTTTCTTTTTTATTACGTGTTTTGTTCGTGGTTAGTAGTGGTGAAATCGAGCATTTATTTACTCGTTTTTGTCCAGAAAAGCATGTAATAAATGTCTTACATGCATTGCTTCGTACTTAGTTTATCTAATCGCGATTAATTTTGATATATCGATACTTCGATATTATAAATAAATGAGCAAGAAGACAAACTCATTCGCGACGGATAGATTCTAGCAGTTAAGTGGTGGCTCAAAGCCCAGTTCTTTTATTAGAACAGCCAACTTAATGAAAGGAGTCGTCCGAGGTTTTGAAATATATTAAAAGATATTAAAAGATATTCAAAGTCATTATTTATTAAATAAATTGTAGAGTCCTTAATCGCTTAGATGAATTTTTATAAAAATGTATATTTATATGTTATGTATATATGTGTATTTAATCATATTTTTTAGATCAGGCTTTTCAGCTTCTAATGTACTAATCTCCCGTTTCTCCCCCCTATACTTTCTGCGTTCTCATCTATGCGTGTGCCCAGGTGCTACTCGTATGGGTGAGAAACGGTTAGTATGGGTTTAGTTTTAAGTTTTTTTCCCCTATTGGCGGCTGTCATTGTGCTAGTGATTGCACGATGTACTTTACACTTGTATGTGCGTATTAGGTAGTGTACTGTACATCGTTTCGTGATAGTTTTAATTAATGAATTATTTAATACTTAAAGTAATACTTAGTATAGCACACCTAGAGTTAGGTGTGATATGAAAATACACATGGTTGTATTTTTCTATTTATATTAAATTTTTTTCATTTTTTTTTGTTATATATAAAATCGTTTTGAATAGTAGAGTTCCCACATTTTCTTGTGGAAATTTGACAATACTTGTATTATATTAGTATGCTGATATATACTAGTATGTACCAGTATTTTTGCTTTAGTTATATTTGCAATAATCATTAGCCTTGGCAGTCGATTACAGCATTGGTACGTACTCCCATAAGTTTAGAAAACACGCGTTTGAACTAGGGTGTCGGAGGTGCCCCGGGGCATGCTCTCTAGTTTAGGCTTTTGCACCCTGGTGGTATGTGAGAGAATCGTGGAGTGAGTGGGTGGGTACGTATGTGTATTTGCTCTTTTTAAATACGGGTAATTGGCAGACAGGTAGCATACTTCTTTGAGCGAATGTGAAAACTTTAATTTTAAGTAGGTAGGATCCAGGAAAGGCACGAGGTTTGCTTCCACTCCGGAGTGGAAATTTCGCCTCCTGGCTTATACAGAATTGTTACAAAAATTTTTTTTTATTCATTCATTTTTCATTCATCATATTTGTAAATTTATTTTGTAACTCTTCTGTAATCTTTATTATGTATCATGAGATTCAAAGGAATTTGCAACGATTTGAAAGATCTATTTCTATTTCGATTCTATCTCGAACGAGAAAGAGTCGAACAAATTCGCAAATACTTTGATCCATTTGATACTTAGTTTTAAGTATTATGATATTAGCACTTCGCACAGTCGCGATTTTCTCAATTAAAAATATTTGATATAATTCAATATAACGAATGAATGAAATGAAAATATTGCAAGAAAATGCATAACATTGATTGCTTTATTTATTTCAATTCTATTTTATTTTTTGACATTAAAAGTGCGACGTGTTATTAGGTCATCGATAATTGTCTGCTTGGACATTCGTTTAATTGTGCTCGTGTATATATCATTGAACTCTAAGCTCATTGATAGTTCACGAGCTTTACTATTGAACAGAAAATGTAAATTAATTTTTTAATAATTGAGAATTAGAATTTTAACATAATACGAGTTAATTTGCAAAAGTAGTACGAAAGATCTTATCTCTCCCGCTCGTAGAAAATGTCCAATGCAGTTTTCAGGGAATGAAGAAAGAAGAGGCTAAATGCCGAAGAGGCTTATGCCGAAGAGGCCCCCACTTAATTGTGGCTGAAGAGGGCAACTACATAGACTTTTGAGTTATTTTCAAGGGTTCAAACAGCAAGTTCGAACTTTTCGAGAATAGCTCTCTAGTCATATTTTATATTTTATTATATTATTTTCTTGCTCGTCATTAATTTGTAGTTGTAATTGGAGATGATGGACCATTCCATCTCCTTGGGACACCAAATATGTGTCCATCAAAATCGTCATAAAGATGCATATGTGTTTAGTTAGAGTCAAAAATATTAAAATTTTTGTATTATTAAATTTTGAAGCCTAAATAACGTTCGGTAAATATTAAAGTAATTTCTCTTTTCTTGTTCCTTCTTTAAAATTTTTCACTGTGTTCGTATTTTATTAAATTTGCTATTTTTCTTTTTTATATAATGCAGTTTAAGAGTATTTTACAATAAATAATAGAAATTTTTTTTTTTTAGTAATTTAGTATTTTTACTTTTACTATTTTTTTATTTTTATTTATTTTATGTAAATGTAAAATCACGCGTTTAAATTTAATTTACATAGAGATTTGATAAAAATAAATAGAGAATTCAGTTGAAAAGTGCATCTGCAAATTGGACGATCTATATGTCAGGCTATTCTATCACTTGATTGTATGACTAATATAGTTTGCTTTTTGTTACAGGTGATCATCGTTGGATTAACCATCTATGGAACAGCACGCTTTAAAAGACTTTTCTTAAAAATAATGTATTCATGCATTTCTGAAGGCACTTACATAAGCTCAAAGAAATAACATATAATTAATAATATTATTCAAACAAAAATACCGTAATTTTTAATATTTGTTGAATGTATCAAAGATTTAAAAAATTTTTTTCATAATATATCTAATGCTTGATTTTATCTGTTTCAGGTTTTATTTTTTTATTTTTTTTATTATGATATAATACAATGTGTCTCCATTTCAAATTCTATTTCGAATATTTTATTATTATATTTTCTAACGTATTGCATGTATACTTTCATGGAAAATCTATATTACTCATGTATATTATATTCATTAACGCTCTAAAAATTATTTTTCTTCGTCTTTGGGTAAAACTAAACAGTAATTTCCGTTGTAGAACAGAGGGGGATTAATAGGCAAAGTAATGATCTATCACGGTAGATCGAACACGCGGAATGTCGGGTCTTTTGGTTGCGGATAGCGAGCAACGCTGGTGGTGGTATATCGATCACAGATCAATCCATGTGGACACCCGACTTTTGCTTTAACGATCGTGTATGTATGTGTGGATGTATGTGTGTAGGCGTGCGGTAAAACCATAAGATCTAAGTAATTTTTATCAGATTTCTCTCTTTCTCGGTAATGGAGGTGTCAACGCTCTTCGTATCGTTAACAGGAACACCGTAGCATGTTCATTTTGCAGTTAGAATCATTGATTTTCCATTGAGCTTACCATTTCATGGTATACGTCGTTATCATAGTTAGAGGCTTCAGAGAAGGACATTGTTTTATGTAAAAGCGTGTTGAAATCGCGAACACGCGTTATTATCTTAGAAAATGTCGATCTGTCCATTCTGACGAGAAACAGGGAAATAAAGAGAGAAAGAGAAAGAAAGAGAGTTTAACGAGTAAAACAACGTGACTTTTCGAACGGTAATCGGTATTAATTGGCAGCAGGAGTTACGATAGAAGGCGAGATTCATGGCGCCGGTAATGATCGTTCATCGAAAGCAACGTTATTTTACCCCTTATTATATTATACTTTTCTTCGAGTTAGATACAACTAAAGTTTCGCAATTCGACTCTAAATAGAACCCCTTGGCGTAGAATAATTCGATAGGTTGTTACTTAGTTAGACGAAATTCAATTTATAACGTAGACCTTTGGTTAGACTCATTAATTAGTTAGGTATCAAATTTATTTCGATTTCAAATAAAACTCCGATTAAATTAACGTATCTTAAATGGAAGAATTAGAAATTATGGTTTCTTAATTGAGGAATTGGAATATAAATGATTTAATTATACTTTTATCACGATAGAAATGGAATCTTTTTAATTTGTTTTTTCTAGTTTCTAGATTAAATTCGGTATAAAATTTCAAATGATTAAATTAATATTAAAATAATTAAAATAATTAATTTGTTTCGAATTTAATGATTTCTCTAATCTCTGAATACGATAATAATTTATACTCGTTAGGTAGTTCGGAAAACAGTTTAGAGATAGTTGACTGAAATAAATCGTAGAACAGATAGATAGGTTGCGAGTATGATATGATGTATTTGCTATCGTCAGAATTCGATCTGAAGAAAGGAGATAGTCAAGCGGACGACGAGGAATGCTGCTTAATCGTTCATCGGTAATCGTTTATGGGCTTGTGGGTCGTTATTCGCCCACACCTCGGGCATCTACTATGTATAGTTGGCGCATAGATGTTTATTGTTACACCTACAAAAGGAATAATTACGCTTGATCGCCGCGAGTCAGCATACTGAGATCGTAATATACTGAAAGGTACGATTATCTAGAGAAGTCAGGAGTTAGTATTATATTTCTACCATAACCAATTTAAGTCAGAAGCATCGCCATCAAGTTAAGATTAATATTGTTTTTACAGTGTTTATACTGAGCTACCCCAATCATTAAAATCATTGGCATCATCTTAACTGTAATCTCATTTATTTTTATTTTTTTATTTTATTTTTATTTTTTTACTTTATACGTAACAGTCCACCAACGACATGTGCACGTTTGGTCTGCTACGATAATTCGTCCACGTAGCATGTGTTTAGTATTCTTGATATTAGATTTTTATTTTTCGTAGTCGAATATCGTTGTATTTGCCCGCGATAAGATCGTTTCGTGCAAGCATTGGTTATATGATTTTACCTTCCAATCGTAGCACGAGAAAACCGCCCACACGATCGGATCTAATTTAATTTGGAAAAAAATTAAAACTGGGAGGGGGTCAAAGAACGTTTCAATGTGTCTAAGTAAAACATGATTTAAAGTTGCACTTGCATCGAGATTTTTTAATAGGTTCGACGTATACACGTATACGAAGAATTCACGTTTAATATCTTGCACGAGGTATCGAGAAATAATTAAATTCAGTTTTGCTAAACTTAAAGTTAACGTTGTTAATGTAATAACACAGGTACGAGTAGTTTTTCAATGTTGAAATAAATGTTATATTATTTGAATAATTCACGATGACTCGAACGACAGGTAACACGAAAGTATACAAACCTATCGCGATAATACTTACTTATTGCGTCGAGTTCAATCGACTTTATGAATCGTCCAAGGCAAACGTGCATGACTTGTGGTAGAACAACCGTGAAATCGTGTCGCTTCCTTGACACGATCATTAATAACAAGCGCATCGCGCAACTCCGCGAGTTGTGGTCTAACAATTGCCATGATGCTACGGTGATTAAAAAAAAATAAAAAAAAAATAAAAATAAAAAAGTAATATAATTAATCAATTCGAAACATCGATTTGTTCTAATGAGTGTGAGAAAGCCTTTATGATTTAACGCGTTGGACGTTCAATTGATTTTCCACTAATCGATCAATTTTTTTTTTCATATTTTTCATAATAGTTTTTACAAATTAAAGAAAGAAGATTAAAAAAATTCACAAGGATTGAGCAATCGATACAAAGTAAAGTAATTATTAGATTATAAATATGTTAAATAAATTTCAAGTCTTTTATCGCCAGGAATAAATGAATAATCAATCATGTTGCATTTAATTAATGTAATCGATGATCTTTATGATGTTGAACGTGTTTTAATAATAAGAAGATCGGCTACCAACGTTTATTATTTTCTTTATTTTTCGATACTCGTCGAATAAATGTAGAAAATCGAGTGTTTTTTTATTTTTTTTATTTTTTTTTATATATAAATCCATAAGATTTATTTTCCAATCCTTCGTTCGAATTCGATCGTCCGATTACAAACATAATTTACGAGCTATAAGCGACCGGTAACGATCATTAACATCGTGCGGAAATACTATCAAGACACGCGATCGATATGCTCGAAGTGTAAAAGAGGGAATCGAGAAAGAAAGAGTGAGAGAAAAAGTGCGATCAAAAGTTGAGGAAAGAAATTTTCAAAAAATTGACGAATACGTCGCGGTACGTTTCGCGTTATTGAATTCGCTTGTTCGAATCAGCCTCTTATCTAAAAATACTTAAATTTATACTTTTTATTTTTATTATTTCTTTTTACAAATTTAAATGGGCTATAAATATCGTATTTGCATACAAATAAAAGCTCGAGACAAAGGTAATCGTAAAAAAATGTTGTTCTTGCAAGAGGAGGAGGAAAGAAGAGGGGAGTAAGTAGGGGTGGGAGGGTGTAAAGCCAATAGCAAGAACGATTCGTGACTCCGATAACCCCTGCATGATTAATGAATCATTGTCGTGGAGAAGGATTGCATATGATTATAGAAAAGAAACGGACAGAAACAAAACAGAGAGAGAGAGAGAGAGAAAGAAAAAAAAAGTAATGCGATTCACGAAGCAACTGCATTTACTTCTTACTTTTCATTACTGCAATACCACATAAACTCGCGCATAATAGTATATTTTTATTTATTATTTTTTGTCTTTTTGCGTCTATTTATTTGTCGTTACGATCGTCATCGAATAAAAATCCGATCGGTCTTTCGATCGAATTGAGTGGACTCGAGTGAGAGAGCAAATATAAAAGACTCGACACGCTTCTGTCAACGATATTACAAATACGCGACCGCACCCACGCATTAACTTACGATTTATTACGTCCACCCACCCACGAGAAGTTGATCTTGAAATGCGTTAATGGAGGATCCGGAAACAAACGGTGTTAGGTCTCAGCGGAAAGGAATCTCGTTGCAAGGTCTCTCCTGAATAATTAATGAGATAGTTCATATATGTATTTATACAGGATTGAAGCTGGTTATCGTTTAAGTTCTTCCGGGTCGATGCTCGATAAGATTTATAGAATATGCATATATTATATGGATCGATTTAAATACTAAAAGCGTTCGATCTCACGATCGAGAATAGACGGGAAGTTTGATTTATTTCGTTCATCGATCAAAGATCTATGTTTAATGAAAGAAAAATATTGTAAGTCACGAACGATAATCGATTTATAGAAATAAATTATTTATGAATATGTCGACTCTTCTTATTACGTTTTTATGGTTTTTTTTTTTTTTTTTTTATTATTATTGTTTTTTACAATTGACACGCGATGAATGACGTCGTACGGTTTTTTTGACACTGCACTTTCATGGATGTGAAAACACAAATTAACGTAATCCGTAAAAAATTCGTAAAAAATCCGTAAAAGTCTGAATATTATGGGTGAGGCTTTAATAGAGACGTATGCGCGATAAATTCGACAAGTAAAAATACCGTTCGCACTTTCACACGATAGCGCGTGTGTACCTAACATCGAAGCAATCGCAATTTCGTTACATGAACAGAACAATAAAAACATACTTTTGTTCTATATGAACATATACATGTCTCGGTATAATCGCGTGAGCAAAAATTCCCGTCGATTTATCGTTCCAGTTTTTTTCTTCCTTTCTTTTTTCATTCACTTAGTTTCGCGATACGTGTAAAAGTGAGTACGTTCGTAAAGGTAAATGTCGGAAATTTTCGTTAGATACGTTTTTAAAGAACCGTACGAGATCGTTTGATCTTCTTGATCGTAGAGAAGTACATGCATATGTATATTCATCACGAAACATGTATCATAAGCGCGAGTAGGCTCATAATCGATATCTATAGCTAATCGAGGAATGGGGTATACTAAAAGATGAAGGAAAAAGATGAACGTATAATTCTCTTTCTCTGTCTCTTTCTTTATTTATTTATCTTTCTTCTTCTTAAGCAGAACACGAAGCGCATGAAATTACAGCTTCACGCTTTCCGCAAATTAAAGAGCATTAGACATTAAGGAGACGCACTTCATCTCGGTCCGGTAGAAATAAGAACTACCGCAGGTGCCTTCTAGTAGATGGTCTCACGACTTACGAAACCGTTACGAAAGAAACACTAAAGGCTTTGCAGCACAAAGAAGTCTTTCGCGATCGTTTCGCGAATCGAATTTGCGAAAGTGATGCAGAAAATATCTTAATAAAATGTTATCGATCGAAGGTGTATACGCGTTCGCATAACTTTATACTATTTCGCCTATTTATACCTAGGATTGATATGGAGATTCAATCGAAACTTACTCAACGGATTTAAGTGCAATACTTTACAATTTATTCCTACGAATACGAATTTGTATTATCGCAAGAAAGAAATCGGACATACATCGGTAATAACCACAGAAACTAGTTCAAGATTGATTTGAAAATAGCAAAGAAACGGAACAAAAAATTGATTGAATCTAAAAACGTTGACGAAAATAGAAAGCGTCTCGATCGATGATTTTTGTCATATCATTGGAATCGAATTCGAGAGTTAGTATTTACGTATTTAGGTTGTTTAGCGAGTACTTTCGAACTACGACGATTGCCGGAACAACGACGACGATTCGGACTGAAAGTTTCAAGTTAAATAATAACGTTCGTTTCTCTATGAAGACAATTGATTTTTATTTTCTTATTATTAGCGTAACGAAATGTTTAACGAGCATTCACGGCTACTTCATCGTGACGATAACGTAGATTGCAAGGACTGTATATATATATACTTAATACGTGGAATCCGAGCAGCATTGGTGAATTAAATGTTCGTATCGCTAATGGCCCTAACGATCGTAATAAAATAGCTCCGTAAAGACATTTGTACGTTTCGCGCTGAAATAAATGGCAAATTGATCTCTCTCGATGTAACTCGACGTTCAGATTGCTTTTCACGTTATCTTTTTTCATACATTATTCAAGAGAACAACGATTGTTTTCCGACTTATAGGTATTTTATTGTGATTCGATGTGAATTATCGTTCGCGCGAAAAATCAATAGTATCGATAGTGACGTCGAATGAAATAGAAGTAACGAAGGAAACTCGGTTAGGTCGTCCTTCATAATCGATCGCGCGAGCATAGTTACAATCGGTGAAGATTATTCTATAATCTTGGGAGAAACGCGTCTCGATAGGAATGGGCATGAAACGGATAACGAGCTTAATCTCGTTCAAGTCTTCAAATATAAATTGTAATTTTTTATAACGCTACCTTTCTTTGTAACTCGCTCCATTTTTTGTTTTCTTTTTTCTCGAGTTAATTAAGATCAGGGTCAAGCCTTTTGACACTCATACAAACGTATCTTGCGAAAGATGATCGTAGCTCGCGTTCGTAATTAAAAAGGAAAAATATAAGGAAAGAATGGGAAGAAGGATAGTGCTAGGATCTCGAGGATTTCGTCATTTCCCGTGATAGTGCTAATTATTAAGGATGTTTGCACCACCTGAGATTAATGCGTCGGCATCGAGTATGCTTCGTGTTTATGCTCCAAGCTATAACAAGAAGAAGACACAGAGAATTAGAGAAAGAAAGAATGAAGGAACGAATATATTACGATGCAAGATTACAAGAGATTAGATCAAACTTTCTAAATCAATTATTATTATTTCTTAATTAACGAAATATTATTTTACAAGTCTATAATCATAGTTATTCGTTTTTCCTTTCTTTCGTTTCTTTCTATTACAGATTACGATCTAAGATCTAACATAAGCTTAGAAACATATTCTTAAGTGTTTCCTTTACCTTTCCAAAAGATGTTTGAATTTATGTATTAAAACGATGATCTTAACTTCTCTCAATTGAAGATACAATCGTGGACGTCGTTCGTTCGAGGTCAAGCACATATTGCGATCGTAAAGTTTGTACTCGATTCACTTTTCATTTGCATAAGATAACTTGTCTCTATGGGGAGCAAGGAGATCTCACGATTTCTTAGCAATCTGTTGTCGTTTGCGGCGTCTTGTACTGGGAGCCTTGAGAAGAAAAAATCATCGCATAAAAATGAACAACGTAGTTACTTTCCCCGTGAAATCGATCTCTCTGTATCGCGATCATCAGGATCTTTCGTGAAATATTGTTTTGCATACTCGTTCAGCATGATAATGGATGAAGAGTACACCTTACTCGTTATTAAGTATACTCTGCTATTTAATCGAGTGTAACCACATAGAATGATAGTTGTGGGTGTGTTGTTAGATTGAACGAGATTGATCTAACATACGACGTGATCGTATCGTTGTTGCATCAGTAAGATCATCGCATTTTTCATCGTGTCCTGTCTACGAACACGACCAGTTCCAGCTTACACATCCCACTATAGTCGATTTTATTCTCTCGATAGGATTCTCGAAAGATTTAAAAGATCGGTGAACGCCACCATGAATAATAATAATAATAATAATAATAACGTACCTCTTAAAATATATACGAGTTTAAAAAATATAATCAAAGGCCACACTTACTCGACCTGATTTATATTTGTCGATAAATTCATGTAATCGAAAAGTTTCAAAGATTTATGATAGCTATGCATACGGTTAATTTTTAATTGAAAGGTCAGATTTTTTATAGACTAACGTAAGTCATTATATCATAAATTGTCATTAAAACGTGCAACAGTTTGATCGTGTTCTCACGTTTCGTTCGCGTATTCATTCGAGATTGAACAGTTCAAAGTTTCTAATCTGATAGTAGTTTATTAAATCGTTCATTCGTCCTCTTTCAATTTCATTTAGGAAAGGAAGTAGGAGGGAAAGATCGAAGAACGCTACCATACGGATAAATCGTAGAATTCATTCCATTATCATATGACGGAATTTGTTAAATATTTAAAAGGACAAGGAGTCCACCTTCTCCTTAACAATTTACGGTGGATAGACTTCCGATCAGACCGGTTTGATCGAAAGAATGACGAAGAAGGTAGCAACGTGGGTATCTTACGTCCGGCCAATAATTAATGATACAATTAAAAAGTACGCGTACTCTTCGGTGCGAAGGATCGTTCATCGTTTTCTCTCGGATAGGAACACATTTTCATCGATTAATCCGAAAGAGGAAATATTCATTCACTGATCTCGACTGTCTTTATCTTTATCACCATCTCTTGTTCTCTTTACTTTTCTCGTTAGTCTCGAAACGTTGAAATATTCTTAACGTTATTACAGGAGAGCACGAAAATGACCCAAAGAACGAACGTAGAGCGCGACTTTTACGAGTTAGAGAGACCGCTGGCAACCATAGTAGTCCTATAGCCACCCGTTAAGCAACGCAAAACGTATTCGAGCGAGTCGACTCGGGAGGATCGCTGAGAAGTTCTTACGAAACGCGACGAACGAATTATGTCCAAGGAGCGAGGATAATGATCTCGAGTGCAATAATGTTTCATCTTGGATAGCGAACGAGGCGCGGACAGTGATTCGAATGGACTCTCCTGGCCAAACGTCACTCTCTTCGATATTCTATTATGGTTCCTAAGTTTAAGCGTTCAAGAAACGTCAAGTATTCGAGTACTTACGAGTTTACCACGCGAATATTTTAATAATCTTACCCAGCGGTTCTCAAATTTGTTCAGTTTTGTATCACATATAGTAAGAATCAAAAAGTATATGTTGCACTATAACAGAATTTCTTTATTGAAAAAAATTTCTTGATTCGATTAAATCAAATCTCAAAAAAATGATTAAGGTTCTAGCTTCTTTTTTCTATCGTTTTTGCAGAGACCGGTTTGATTTCTGGCCTTGAACAGCCCAACTTCAATCGTAATTCATGCATGATTGTGTATATCGATCCATATTGCCACCGATAAGGCGAGTACGATAAGTCGATAGGAACTATCTAGTTAGTTGCGTCAAATACGTTATAAATTATTCTCCGTGCAATGTAACTAGTATTTTTTTTATTTTTTTCTTTCACCAAAGCGTCGGTTGCTTTTATCATGCATATTTCTAATAAATTGTGGATATCTTATCGGCGGATCGCTACGATACGCGAGTTACAACGCTACTGCTCTTTTGTAAGAGAACATGATAGTAGTTTTAACGGGGTACTGGTAAATACTCGTAAAGTAGTAGGGGTTTGATAATAGATCGATGACAACTTCATTGTTCGTTCGATGAAAGGAGAAAGGAAGTGTCCATAAACGAGTAGGTATATTGTAGATGCGTAGCGGTATAATCTTTATTATACTTTATTTACGACGAATATATACGTGTTCGTACAAATAAGCAAAGAAACTTTAACAAGCAGCCGTTTGTTAATAGGTTTTCGTTGAAGAAAACACCCTCGCTTAGTTGCCAACAGAAAAATTAATTTATTTTAATATTTTTTTTTATATATTTATATATATTTACGTGTAAATACTTATTTATACAAAGAGATAGATAGATAAAAAGAAAGAGAGAGAAAGAGAGGTCTCCATCCGACGACCTGTAGATTTTTATTAAAATAACCATACTCATTTAGTTGCCAACCCAATAAATTGTTCTTGACATTTCCTATGATATTTTAATGCAATAGAAGAACCATTGTTCCGTGGCCCATCCCTAAAATCTGAAGTTAAACGTACTCTCATTATTGTTGAACGAGCTGTACTGTAAAAGGCATCGTAGAAAGTTATTTCCACGTCTTCCGTGAAATTATGCATGAGTGGAGGTTGTTTGCGAATACTGAAACGTTTCAATAATTTCAAATATTTCGTTTATTTTCTACGATAATATTTCCACATAATCTTTAACATTATTCGAGGTATTTAAAATAAATCTCTCTTTCTTTCTATCTATTTTTCTTGATTTATATAAATGATAGAGCAGGAGATTGAAGAAACGTTGAGAAAACTAATACCAACGCATTTAGCATTTGTATAACTTCTTTTGACAATGACAATAGATAATTGCAGTAGTATCGTTTGTATAGTAGGCGATGGTGGGTTTTGTGATGCTCACAGTTCCATGGAATCCCCCTTCCAGAAGAAGTGCTTTCCTGCGCGCCGTATAAAACCGGTGAAAGCGCCAGTCGACCCTCCAGACTACCGCACAGTCCGACAGCGACAGGAGCTCTGCCGTGGATTCCACGAGACATACTTAGATTAATTAACAATCATATTCGTGAAAAAAAAAGAAAAATAACGTGATTCGTAAAAAGAAAAAAAGACAAATTCCTAATCAAAGAAACATCGGACGTGCACTCGTGTCATTCATTCACGCGCGATTTTTGTGATTAGGCTAGCTTAGATCAGGTGTGTCATCATGAAGACTATCCTTTCAAGGACTTTGATCGTCGCTTTGATCCTTGGGACAGGAGTGTTGGGATATCCTCCGCAGGAGAGACTTATGCCAGGTAGGCGAAGGATGCATCGTTATTTGTAATTGAAAAAGAAACATATTTGTTAAATATTTTCGCGATTATGTCTTTGTTCTTTCTTTTCTTTTTTATTTGTACAATTATTGCATAGTTCGAAATGGAAATAAAATTTTCGCGATAAAGACATTTCGTAGTCGTATAAAAAGAAAGAAGATGGAGCATAAATTATTTTATTTATCGATCAATAAACACGTAAAAATGACATTCGTAAAATGAATTGTACAAATATTTAGTTATTCGTTTTCTCGGGTTAATGAAAACGCACGATCGGCATTGGGTCGTTTACCAGCATCGATTCTTAAGTCATACACTGTCGATGATTTAAAGTTCACGGCTACAACTTGCACAACGTGCTTCTATAGTTCGAAGTCTAACGAACGGCTTGTTTTGTCAGGATTTACGATTCGTCAATTGGTAAATTATATTTACGATTGATCGTCTATGTCGCGTCTTTATTAATTACAAGGATTTTTCAAGGTAATAATTATGTGCGGTTAATAAAAATTCATCTTCTTTTTAAACGAATATTTTCTATTTTTTTTTTATTTTTTTTTGCACGTGAAAAATCTTCCGTCAATTTCTTTACTTCAACGAAAGTAGAACGCTTCCTTTTACCAAATGGATAATTTTAGTAATCACAGAGAACGTAACTTCTCTAACGCGAAACGTGTCAGTATTCAAAACTGCAGTAGTTTAACTATCTCGTAGATATCACGTTTTAAACCCTCGGTATGATCTTTGCAATCTTAGCAATTGATGAAACCAACAGTGTTCTTTCACTTTCCTTAGCCACACCTTGCGAATATTTCATTTCACGTTAGTTAATGAATAATTAGCGAAAGTTCCTTACGATCTCAAAGATCGAGATTGAAAAATTTAAACGTAATGCGTGTAGGTATGCACTTTTTTCTTGTTTTTCTTTTTTTTTTAATCATGTTTCTTAAAATCTTTCTTGCAACATCTATTTATTAATGCAATGGAGCTCACATTTCTCCGTATATGTACACGACTGATATCGGATCGAACATCGAAAGGGAAGAATTTCTTCTAGGATAGGCTTGAATCAGGATACCATTGATCGTCGGTAATTCACGGTAATGAGGAATCCATCTCGGTGCAGTGCCTCTAATTGCTCTGATTGCACCGTCATCGAGGAAGGTTAAAAATCCTTACGGAGAAGTAGAATCTATTACCAACTCATAACATCGAAATTGGTAGACTCATCGGATCAACTGTTTGTTAGATTTCCTCGATCGATAGATTCTTTGATATAAAAAATAAGAAAAAATAATATTTAAAGGGAAAATAATCTCCTTCATTTATTTACGACGTTGCAACAACGATATTACCACTTTAAAAATATAGATAAAAAAAAAAAAGGAAATTATGATTAACCTTCTCATATTTCAAAAAATTCTTCCAACGTTCGCTCGTTCGCGTTTCGCTGTTCATTGCTGCTGCTATTCAACTCTGTTGTACTTACTTTCTCAAAGGAAGATAATGGTTCCATCGTGATCGGAGCTACGGAGAAATGTGAAGGTCTTTTGAGCGCAGCACGTGAACGTACGAGATGATAGGCGAAGGAAACTCGTGAGTTAGCACACGCGTAGAACTCGAACAATCTTCCTCCTACAATCGCTCGCACCAAAGAAATGTCGACGTTAAGGAAGGATATACTATTTTAGTAGTACATTGGCTGGAAGGTGCGAATAACTGACTTGGTGACGACGATATGGAGTAATAATGGAGAAAATAATAATAATATTAATAACTGTTTAGTTTCTTAGTCAAGTGAGAATACTGGAATCACGTGTGGCACGTGAGTACACGTGCTTTTGCACGTGCTGTTTTTAAGGTCGCGTTGTATCCGATTGGAGAGAGCTATGAACAAGAAAGATAAAGACAGATAGACAGAGAAAATAAGAAAGAAAGATACTAACGTTGTTAAATCTTTCCTCGTACAGATTAATGCCATCGAAGAAGGTAAAGTCACGTGTTTGCTGACTCGGCCGACCGTCTGAAATCACGAGACTATCTCATCTTGTCAATTAACAACAAAGATCGTCTTTTTTATCTGCTATACATCCGTGATATGGTTTTTAAAGGCCACGGTAAACTCATTTGTACGTCTAACATTTTCGTGTTTAATATATCATGTCTAGAAAATTAATACGTAACTTTCAAATTTATGGTATAATATTTTAAGTATATTTCATTTGTGAACTATGCAATTATTTTATCTTCTTAACTTCGTTTATGATTATTTTTACACGTAGCATGATCGATGTCATTGACACTGAACGAGCGTAGATCGACTCATACAAAAACGACGCATACGAAGAACTCTCGAATGCTGCTGGTTCATCGATCTTCGCTTCGGAGAAAGTGTGAGAAATGATAGGAGAATATTGCAATGTTTAAATATAGCGATTCTCATCATAGCGTAGCCAAGAAAAGATCGTACCAACATTACTCGAGCTATCTCTTCGTCATTGACACTGATTTTATTCCTCGTTCTCGCACGTGATCTTTAATTAACTGGTTTTACGTAGCGACTTCGATAATTATGAGGGCGTGAAATACGTTTTACGACATTCGTCCATATATTTATTTCAAGATTTTACCCTCATGGATATCTTTTTCGATCGAGCAATGCGGAATGTAATACGAAATTCTGTGAAACGTTCATTATCTCTTAACGAAGTTATTCCAATCGAAATACTTTAAGGGTTTGAACTAATTAGATACGAAAAGACCATTTCAGGAGAATCCCGTAAAATGTTGATTCATATTTTCGAAACTTTGCTTTTTCTAATGAGACCCGTATCTAATTATTTATACAAAAAAATCTCATATTAATTCCATATTTATTAGCCAGTTTCAGTATCTTAGCAATGATCGAGTTTCGCCGGTTTTTCGTACCCACTTTGTAAATTCAAGTTAGATGGAATTCATAGAAATTCTCGTTAATTAACCCAACCGAGCAGGCATTGTTTTTACGAGAGAATAGAAAGGATAGAAACGTGACCACCGGTCTTCCTGTCCGCGTCCAGATTTTTCGTGGCTCGTTCGTTTGTCGTAGATAATTCTCTTGGGAGTATTCGATATAGAAGAAAGCAAACGAAAAAAAAAAAAAAATAGGAAAAATTCGTGCTAATGCTATCGTCGTGGGAATCGTATTGATTCAAACGTCAACTTTTGAGCGACAGTTTCGAGCGTCCAAAGTGTTATTAGAGTACGTGGGGCGTATGTTAATTGGTGGCAAACGCGACAGCATAAGAGCAGAAAGTAACCCCCTGGAGATTCGAATCCAGATCCGAGTCAAGCAATTAACAGTTGTCGAGTCGTTAAATCGTATCACGTTTTGTACGCTGATCAATCTCGTTGTTTCTAAATTTGTTAGAAAGAGAAAGATAGAAAGATGGGGGTGAAATGGTCAGATACGTCCGGTTTAATAAACTTTTTCGATTATTTCATAAACAGAAACATTCTTTCCGACCAATTATGAACCATATATTATCTAATGTTCTCCAATAAATTGCCAAAGGCAATGCTCTTTCTTTCATTCGGCTCTTTTTTTACTTTTTTCTTACTCGAAAAAAGAGAAAAAAGAGAGAAAACGCGCATAACGCGTATTATATCTTGTCAACGTTGGTAACAATGATACTAATGCAATATTTTAAAAATCTACGCTCGTATTTTCTCATTAAAAAGAAAATTGTTCCTAAATTGAAAGTGCTATAGTCACATATACACATACATTTATTATATCCGTATATATTCTCGCGAGAATTTAACCCTCGTGCTCCGTAATACGTATTGAGAATGAAATACCTAAGTTTGAAATTCACGGATAAGAAATGGCAAATCGAGTCGAGCATTTTTAGTAATTAAATAGACTTAGGCTACGCTACGAACTCTAATGATTTTCGTATATCGCGCGCGGTAAAAGGAATAAGATATTATTACGAGATAACTGATGTATTACATGATCTATCATGCATCCACGTAATCCACGTGGTTGTTCCTACCCTCGGGAGTCAAGAAATCCAATGGACGTATGTGGGACAACGAAGCTATCTTTCTTTCTCTTTCTCTCACGTTTCAGTGAACGTGTCTTAGATTCCTAGCGGCTTCCGACGTTAGATCAACCTCAATCTTAACGTTCTACTACTGTCCGGTAGTTTTAGATTAGGCTTTTTTTTTTTTTTTTAGGAATATTTTACGACGACTTCGAGGTGAGAATGTTCGTAAATGTTAGTCAGTATACTCTGATCGTATATACGCGATTGGTCGGCTAAGTGAGTTGAATTCGCGCCATAAAAGCACCTTCCCCCTCACACACCATTATACAGAATTCACGTGCTCGAGAGCGTGGCGGCCGGTGCACCGTTCGATGCACGTGACGCGCGGTGCAACGTGGTCACGTGCTCATGCAAGCCACCGGCCTTTGCTTGTGTTCTATAGTTCGAAAGGGAACGCGATAACGTCGCGACGGGTTAACCGCGGAACGCTAAGTGTTTCCTTCCTTTTCCGACTAGCCGCAAAAGATTTCTTACTTTTTCCTTTACCTTTTTATTGTTTTATTTCTTTTTTTTTTCCCTTCCTTCTCCTTTTTATACTCTCATAAATCTTCAACTATAAAACATGACCGTGATTGCTGTGACATATATTTGTCTACATAGAAATATTTATTATACTTACGGTTTTCGTTCGGTATAATATTATTATAGTATAGAGTAGAGATTAATATTTGATTATTAACAATTTTCTTGTTTTCAATTTGTAAGTACTATAGTTGCATATATACATACTATTATACATTTGTGCTGTTCAATTATAAATATAATATTGAGAATAATTAGAAAATTATATAGAATAAATTCAAATGATATTTTGTTATTTTTATTTCTAGTTTTCAGTAGTATATACTTTTTGATGTAGAAAAAGACGAATCAGAAGTATTAGGAAGCGTCTGTTGTTCGTAGTGTCGGTCGAGTTCGTTTTCTAGGTCGGTCTAACACCACGCCTAATAAGTAATTACGTTTATTGAGCGCTTAGAAAAGCCGACGTTGGTGTGTTCAACAATCGGAATGCGGTCTTATTCCCTGTCGATCGTCTAAAAGCAGTAAGAGTTCTAACGCTATTTCCGAGTCGATCTTTCGTTCTTTCCCGAAACGACAATTGATTTATTTGAAAAAGAGAAAGAAAGAAAGAAAGAAAGAGAGAGAGAGACAAATAGATATGTTATTCTTATCCACCACCATAGGTGAAAACGATCGTAATTATAATTATATACCTATATTAGCGAGCGTCATGTTACGTCGATTTCAACGACAAGTTTTCTAAGACAGTTTTAACCATTTTCGGTGGTGAGAACGCGATGTCCAACATGATATGAGAAAGAGAGTGAGGAAATAAAAAAACGCATCGTTTTCCTCGCACTATAAGAGTGAAATTGAGAGATTACGTGGAGGATCATACCTTGTTCGTCTTCTCGTATAAGACGAGAACCTCGTTCGCCATCAAAGAACTTCCCGATATATAGAATTTTCACCTTATGTTACTAACTTCTTTTCTTAATCGGTCGGGTTTGATGTTGGTCCGATTATATGAGCGGAAGTTACTGAAAGATGTTTTAACTTTTATAAATGATCTAACGTTCTCTTTGAAACCATTTTTGAACATAGATAGAAAGGAGAGAGAGAGAAAGAAAGAAGGAAATGCATCGTTGTTTTTAGCGATGTTCGAAGAGTTCGATGTTCCAGTCATCCTTGAATGCAAGGATGCCATCGTGTTCAGCCCGAACAAAGAGTCGAAGACGACAATGAGCAAGCTGTTAAGTATTCGAAAAATTCGCACCCACGTTATTTCTCATTCTCTTACGGTCACGAGACGAAGGGATTCTCATTCTTGTTCTCTTCTTCCCTTCTCTCTCGTTCTCTCTATTTATTTCTTTCTCTCGGGGACATCTTGTAAAACGACATTCCATGGTGAAAGGATAAATAGCGTGGTCGCTAAAAGTTACCGAATTTATAAGCTGGCGATCGTGGGTGTGTCCGGATGATTCCACTTACGAAAACAACTTTAATGGAAGAGGAAAGTTCGAGATTCGAAATCAGACATTTAATTTGTTGAAAGTGTACCTTTTTTATGCGCGTGAACGAATTTAATTGGATTTTAAATGCAGATCTATACGTAAGCTCTTTCGAAGGAATTTTTCAAGAAGAAGAAATCATTTTACGAGCTTACTTATTATACCGGTATTTAATTAATGAGAATAGACGAGCAAACATAAACCGCGTTAATGTCCTATCGTAACGTCGGAAACATGAAGAAATATTTTACGACAATTTTCTACCCTTCACACCATATCACTTCGTAGTTAGTTTTATCAAACTATTCGTGTGTTTTGCTTTTGATTAATCAATGAAACTATAGATCAGTTCACGGTTGTTCTTATATTACTGATAATTACGCTTATAAATCAAATGTTTCCATCGATAGATCGCGTCTGCCAATAAATATTTATTAATTTTACGTTAATATGGCCGTTAGATTAGCTTATAAATAAATAAACCGCAAATAAATCTTCGGTTAACCGATAGCAATCGTATAAAATAATTCGAGTGGTAGAACGATCGAACGCGAATACTTTAACCTATTCGGTTTAAAGCTGTGCTAGCGGACAAATCGTGCTTCGTTTCACGACAGTTACGATCGTTCGTGGTCGATGTCCGTACTTGTTTAATTAGTATTATTACTAGGGATAGTCGTCGGTTTTCTTTGCTGATGATTTTCAATGAGATTAATAGCGTGTATTGAAAGGCATACGTGGCAACAGCAATTGATGGTGATGGTGGTGGTGGTGATGGGGAATATCTATTTTTTTCATTGTTTTTTTTTTTTGTAAAGAACGAATTATTTCTAGGTCAACGACGTTGGCGAACAAGTGTACACTTTCATACGTAATACCTTTTAAGTGCTGGAAAATCGTTTCTTATTTCTCAATTAACTCGGACGTATGGAAGGAAAGAGAAAAGAAGAATGTTAGAAACGATCGAGCTTGGTACACATTGTTTTTTGTCCGCGGTTAAGGCGTCGCGCATTTCGATGGTGAGAGGTAAAGGAAAATATGTGAGAGGCGAGAGTGTCGCTTGTAAGAGACAAGAAAAATCACCCAGAAGAAGAAACTCGAACGGGGCCTTTTTTTTTTTATTTTTTTATTAGGAACAATGCAATATTTCTTACTCTCTTTCTTTCTCTCTTCTCGATTTTGCAATAGAAAGAGAAAGAGACGTTGTTATTCTTAAACGTACTTATCGCATTTGTTAACAAAACTGTACAAATATTTTGTTACGTTAGGTATTCGTAAAATATCGTAGCATTCCGCTACGCGTTGTTATCTAAAAGCTCTACTTGCCTAGATCAAACCAAATTTTTTTAGTAACAAGGCCATGGTCTTGCTAATATTTTATTAGATCGTTTCTCGAGGAAGAAAATAAATAGAGACATTTTTTTTAAATTGCCAAGTGGATTATGCATGTCATTTATGAAAAGCGTTAGCCCGATCTTATATATGAATGCACGTCGATAAATATTTTATTGCGATCATAGTTCAAATACGTTTTAAATCATTCGAAGGTCCTTAGAAAGTAAAAGCCCAGTGGATATTGCCAATTGATAGAATTATTTCTTCTTTCTCTCTCCTTCTCTTTCATTTTCTCCTCTCCGTAGAGAAACGTTCAAACCTTCGTAGGATTTCTATCCTAGAATTACAAGACGATGTCGTCCTAGGTTGAGAAAAACTAAGCATTGAGAAAAAACTTCTCGAAGCGTATCAATAAATTATGTCAGTTCAGGTGTCGCGAACTCTTGCTCGTATATTTTACGTAATAGAAAAATTCGGAATGTGGATAGAAATCGATGATTTACAGAAGTCTTAAGCTCGCGCATTCGTTGTAATTAAAAAAGATCTCGTTATCGCGATGTTCGATAATCGTTTTCCGACTACGTGGGTAAATATGATCGTTATAATTTATTATCGAAATAAACTTCACTCCTAGTAACGAGATGTTTCCTCTCTTGGCAAATCATTTTCGTCTCGATCATGAAAATGAATGCGTTGAAAAGTTAATAGAAGAATTCCTAACAGGGCTTACGACCTTTCGGTTGGAGCACAATATCTGCTAGTAAATGAAGCGTAAACGATTGGAGCGTAAGTATTACGTGGGGGAGTGCGTACGCAAATAAGGTACATATGTATGATATCTAATCAAAGCAATCGTACACTCTACAAATGTATTTATCTAAATGTACAGATATATCGGGTGCATTATGATACGCGAGTAATAATTATGAGAATTTTCTTTAGTTATATTTTGAAATAATACCATATGTTTGTGTTACATAAGAAAACAATTTTATTTATGTAAATTATTTTTTTTTTTCTAGATATATTTTATATATTTTTGTCTGTAGATCCAATCAATCCACCCTTTAAGAGTAACGAGAGATATTATACCCTGTAGTTTTTTTTCGCGGAGTAGAATAAAGCGCCGATAAGAAAAAAAAGAAGTTTCCTCGTCTCAAAAGGAAAAACTAAAATCGTTGTTTCGCAAGCAAGCACGTAACGTAGCAGCGTCGCGCTCCTGGCAATCGTATTTTTACCCTTACGTTGCTTATTTATTACACAGGTAGACGGAGAACGTTCCAGGCGCGTTTGCCACCGTGGCCACGCTTTTATTTGCTCTCCTGGTCGCGACCGATCGTAAATTCGAACAGAAGGTGGTGCTTCGAATGCGTTAGACCGTATTAGATTTGTTCGCTTTTGTAAAACTTTATTCTTAAACTCTTTCATTATTTTTCTATCGATTTTATCTTTATACCATTCAATACGAACTTTTCATTATTTTCTTCGTTATTACTTCGATGAATCGGCACTTTCTTAAAAGCATTGATACATGTTCCGATTTCGATTAGCCAAACGTATAATTACTCTACTAGCATTGCTGTAAAAGTTACATTTTTAAATTGATTTATTTTCCCTTTCGTACGGTCGCGTTATTTAAGAAAGAAACATAGACGTAGTGGGAGGAAATATAGATTATAGAAAAAAAGAATCGAATAAATCGTTGTAGAGGAATCGCGTGGAAGATCAGTGGGAAACGACGAAGAGTTGAGCAAGTCTCGCAAACATTGCTACACATAGTACTCTCTTGTAATTACACGTGGATATAGGCTCCGGTTTCAAGTGTGTCTAAAGCCTGTCGCGCAATAAAGTATCATCGAGAATTTATAACGGCTTGCAAAACGATCAACGCGGATAAGCATCTTCAAGAGTATCGACGAAGAGCAAAGAAAAGAACAAAAAAAGTAAAACGAAAATAAAACAACTAGAAAGGGAGAGGGAGGGGGGGAAGAAAGAAATAGGCGGAGGAAAAAAATGGATTCTAATCTTCTAGCTCGTTAGAGTTCTTCCGAAGTAGACCGTAACGATCTGTGCCTCGTCTTAATTATGTCGTCAAGAGTGAACTCATCATTCTTCTGTCACTAATTAATAAGAGTTACAAAAGGGGGGACGGGGGGAGGGAGAAAATAAATGAGTAGAAAAAGAAGAAGTTAAAGAAAACTCGTAATAAACATCGCGGTATCGTCCGAGATTGTTTGTGACCCGTGTAATCTTTCTCTCAGGTTAATTCTAACAACTAATTGGCAGGAAAGTCGAGGTAGCACATGGCGGTGATAGTTAACGACCGGTATAACGCAAATTCGTGCGATATTAGAAGAAAAAGAGAAAAGAAAGAACTCGCGTAGCCTCTTAAAAAGACACTGTCGACTTAATGCCGTTACCATGAAGAAGAATATACACGTAGTATATATATAAAATAAAAAAAAAAAAGTTGGTACGGTACTCGGGGTCGTTGCATCGGTGCCGAGTTATTTCGAGAGCGTTGTGAACTTTAAACGTTCCGTCTTGGGTTAGCCAAGTCCTTGAATCGAATATTTCTTCGAGTTAACTATTCGTGACTCGTTTCGATACGACCCTCTGTAAAAGTCATCGCGATTTGAACACCTTCCACCTTTCCTCTTTTATATTCCTTTTCCATATTTTCTTTCTCCTTTACGCTAACGATCAGATGTTGATTCTTCTTACGGGACTCCTCTTCGCGTTTCTTTCGATCACGATAAAAAGAGATAGATACAATGAGGATACACGCGTATAGAAAGAAATAACGTCGTGCATGTTTATCTTTGTTTTCCAAGCACCTTTTAATTGGCTCGTAGGATAATACCACCTCGTTATGTTGAATCTAATGATCGATATTTACGACTACCCACGCGATTCATGACTTTTCAATACGATTCCAAGATTTCCAAGAATCTCCGATTTTGGAGAAATAAAGAACTAACATTATTTGTTCTAAGATTTACGTGAGACTCGTGGACCTTAGATGGAAGAAACTTTTGTATCTCGATTTTTGAGTCGTGCGAGTATACGGAATGTTATGCTCGTTGCATTGTTCGTTATTACTACCTTCGCTAGGGAACCGTAAAAACTATCTAAGAGATTTATGTACTCTCAGTTATCTATCTCCAGTCTCCTTGCTCGATCGACTATCGATCGATACGCTTGACGATCCTCGTCTCGATCGGAGAGATCAAAAAGAGTCAGTACTGTTCAGGAAGAATTTCAACGTTCTTTATCAAAGCCCACGTCGGATTAGACAATGATCTCAACTGTTCGAGCTATAAAGAAAAAATTTTTAAACGATATTCCATCTGTCTTGTGCTGTGTCTCTAAGTCGATTGTATTGTCACGTTTTAAAGGTGCATTTTAAATCGAAATGCAAATGAAATCTTTGACAATTTTTAATAGCAATCAAATCAAGTAATATTAACATACAATAAATCTATTTGTTAGGTAAATCAAAATTGTACACATTTCAACAAATATTTGATTGATTAAATGTGAAATACTTGAGACCATTTTTTAAAATTCATTCGAATATGACACTAAATTAATAACAATTACAAACACCGTATTATTTACAGAACAGTGTATTAAATGGTAGCCGCTTTGATAGTAGAACGAATATAAATCAACCCACCCACACGTAGTAGGTACTCGATGATATTAAATTCAATGACTTCAAATCCCCGACCATGTTAATCAACTTAAGAATAAATTCTCTGGTGCAAGTACTCTAACTCGCAACAGCGCGTGACGATATTCTTGGTTAGAGAAACGTAATCGCGTTTGTTCAAACGGAAAGTAGTAAGAATAAAAAAGAAAAGAAATAATGCGAATTCTCTTTTATCGATCACGGTGACTTTTTTCCGATTTGCCAACCTCGTAACATTTCTTTCGAAAGTAATTTCGGCATGGCAACGAAGCGATTGAACTATTGTTTTTTCAGACGAAAGTTTGTTAACGATCAAAATACAGTGGGATCGATGGAAGTCTTTTTTTTTTTTTATGGATAAAAAGTCATGCGTAAATAGTTTGGTTCTGTTAGTTTGAAATCGAAGCCTATCGTAAAACTTCGTATTGAGGAATAAGTCGTGGCAACGATAGCAGCAACCGAACGCAACAATTTATCTCGTAAAATCGTAGTTCGTCGAATATATAATGCCGATAGTTTCGCAAATTCTTGACCAGCAATCGAAATTTCACCTTTTTTTATTTTATTTTTGTATTAACGAGTAGGCCGCGTTATCGTTCGTTGGAATGGTTCACGACGGTGATTTTCGAAAATGATACGAATACTAGAACCCATAGAATCTAATAATGGGTTTGTATCTTGGAATTGAATATTCTAACGATAAACTTTTAGTTTTGTTAGAAGAAAAATAAAGCTAAAAACAATGTTCAGGATAAAAGTAACGCGCGTGTAACGTCATATCTCAAGAGTAACCGCGGATTATTTCTCAACGGCAAGTTCGTGCTTTGCAGGACAAGTTTTTTTTTTTTCTAAAGCGTTCTAAACTCGGGAGTCAGGGACCATTTCGGTATCGGAACGAAGTTTAAGCAATCGTCGGCACGTCCAACGCTTACAGATGGATAGATACGTTGACTGGAACTCGACAAGAGGAAAAGAACGCCCACCGGTGAGCGAAGGTACCCTACCAGGGAACGGAATGGGAGACCCGGCACCAATCCTTTTTCAATTGGCAGCAAACGTCCCAGATCGGAGGCACGTGATCGATCGATCACGTGCGACACGTCGGGTGTGCGTGTGCGTAAACGCGTGCGCTCCTGCACGTTACGGTGAAGGGTTCGGCGAACGTGTGCCAAGATTTAACTACGTCGACACGGATTATTTAATCGCCAACTAATCCGATATCAATCCTCTAATTTTACTCGGCTACGTGAGATTCTATAAAACTCGGCTTTCGTATTTTGCAAAAACATGTATCTAACTCATTTTGAATTCGAGCATGATCGTTTTGCAATTACGTTTTCCGTACGTGCCATGCTCGTATGCCACGCGATCATAAAAGATAGAAATAATAGTATCGGTTCGGTTTGAAAATGATACATCAATATTGACTCTTTTCTTTTTCTTTTTCTTTTCTTTTTTCTCTCATTCTTTCACTTCGTTCTTATCGAGGCTTCGAAAGTTTACGCATAAATCGTATTCCGGAAAAAAATAATCATAATTATCCTCTCGGTAAGCAAGATTTATCTCTAATTTCGTACGTCCCCTTCCAAAGGTAAAATCAATTAACGAGTAATTCCCTTAGAGCGATCACGTATCCGATCGAGACAGGGAGCTTAATGAGACCCTTCGAATGGAGACGAGAGAGCCGTGTGGCGCTTACATCCAAACGGATTTACCTTCTAGAAATGGAGCCTACGTTGATTAACATGTCATAGTTCGAGAATGCGAATGCACATTACATATGGAGTAAGTCTTATACGAGAAGGGATATCGCAGCTGGACGTAGTACTACTGTTTGCATAAGACTCGTTAGATTAATGATTGTTGCGTGGACGTATTGGTATGTTCTTTAAAACTTGAAATGTGAAATTGCAATCTACGATAGAGGTCGTAACACTGAGAAGGATTGAATAATGAAAAAAATGAGAAATATTTGTTAACGGAAAAATAAGAAAAAAAATATATTGATTAATACTTTCTATAAAACTATATTACATTTGTACGGTTACAATAAAAGTCATAGAAATCGAGATACTAAACTATATAAAATGACGTTTTTTCACGCAAACTAGTAGCACGCTCGGTTAGACTTACTTTTAATTGCTAACCATAGAGATATCATCGAGCGATTCCCTCCTGTTAGAGCAATTCGGTGATAAATCTTAACGACCATTCCCTTATTTTCCTTTAAGTGCTGTACCAGTCGGCATTTCTCTATTGGACGAACGCGTAAATCGTTCCTGTTGTATTCGTCCGTACTGGTGTGTAATAAAAATCTTATTCCCCCTTGAAATTTCTCTTAGAGTCTAAGAGACTTCCTTTTTATGGACCGTGAGATGATTGGCAGTCCATAAAATATAATATATCTTATCGAAGTTATTTCATAATTATTCATTTTCTCGATCACTGTCGCTCAACTTTAAATTTCGTAACTTCTAAATTGCAAGAAATTTCGGCATAGTCGATCGATTTCTACAAGTTTATGGGACGTTTGAAAATAATTCTAAAGTTTTTGTTCTTTTTCTCTTTCTTTTTAATACAATGAATTCTCGTTCGAGAAGAATAGACGGCAGCAACCTATCGTGTGTTTATGTGGTTTCACCTGAGATACAAGAAAACGATAAGAAGCGTTCGATTTCCGGGTGGGTATGTTGCGGATATCGTCGAGAACAAGCATGCGAGATCTCGCGGGAGTAGAACGCGACGATGTAACCCGCTCGTAAAATTTTTTCCCCTTCATATTTTTATATCTCTCTTTTTCCTCTTTCGTTTATTTTGACCCTCGTACGAAAGGAATTCTATTGTCGTGCATAAATAACGCTTTCATAGTCTCGCGTCAGATTCGTTGGTCGCTTTCTCGGCCGGGTCACGCAAAAGCATTTGACCTTTAGTCGTGGAAAAAATAAGAAAGAATTTTTGCGCGTATCTGTTCGGTACGATCTGCTGATTCTTCGGTGAAACCTTCGAATGTACGCATACGTAAGTATGTAACATAAGTACCCATATATTTATTTCATAGCAAGAAATCCGTTTGCATCTCGTAAGACTTTTTTTCTCCCGTCGCAAATATTCCGATTAATTTTACTCCTAGGAAATCATTTGCGGCAGTTAAATATGAAGAATCTTACATCCGGTTAAAATAAAATTGAAAGAGAGAGAATGAAACGGTTGCCCGTTGGTTGTTATTAGTTTATTTCCCGTTAGTTCGCGTTTAACTCTTACAACTGTGCGTTTACTTCGTCCGCAAGAAACGCGCCCGGTATCCCGACCCGGATGCAATTCCTTCGTTGCATTTACAACCGCCATATTAGTATTATGCGAAAAAATAATGTCTCGTTGTTTTAAAGAAGCCGTATATATGAATATATATTTTTTCTTGATTTGTGAGATTAATTAAAAGAGCATAGAAAAGGTTGTTCATTTCAACGCGTGTTACTTTTCGTGGGTGATTCGTAAAGAAAAAGCACGAAAGCCAGATGGAAACCGAGAAATTCCTATTAAATCTTTCAGTTGTCCTCTTCTTCTTCTTCTTCTTCTTCTCATTCTCGAGAGAATCTTTAATCTCATCGTTGCGATCACAGAAAGCAGATGGTAGGATGACGACGATAAAATCGATCTTCTCGTTCGTTGCGTCTGTGCGTTGTCGAAAGTGGTCATTAAAAGTGATTAGAATATAAAGTCAATCGGGGGAAAAATTGTTGTAGAGGAAATTGAATGTATTTTTTAACGATTTCGAGATTGCTCCTGAGAGCCGAAAGGCGGAAAATCTCATTCGGTGCAATCTCAGTCGTAATTTAAGCGATCATTATCTTTCGTGAATTATCCTAGACGATTAAAGAAAAATTAGGAACTCTGAGAGTAGGTACTTACATGCGTACTTACTTGAATATTTTCTTAGCGAGTTCATTACTCCTTGAAAAGGTAGGTGTACCTTTCGAATAAAATCATGGTGTAATAAATAGTAGGGGGAAATAGGTGACGCATAAATCCTCGTGATGGACATGCCACAATGCACGGACATTGGACATTAATTAATACGAATGTAAAGTTGAAAAGACGTGGCGTATCGAACGCACGTGCAGCTAGAGCTTTATCGTTGATATTTCTTAGGACCGACTGGTAAGTAGATATGTGCCAATGCCTTATAGATAATTACATCAATTACCGTACGTATAGACAGACGGACAGATAAACAGACAGACAGACAGTCAGGGAGAGAGAAGAGTCCAGGGAAGGTTTCATGCGAATGGAACATTGGCACGCGTAGTACTTCATTTGGGGGCAAACGAAAAGTCCAGTGAAAAATAACACTCGTACCTTTAATTAACGCAAACTCGTGAGATTTATAATGAACAATCGATATTAATCAACGTAGAAGAAAAAAAAAGAAAGAAAAATAGGGAAAATGGTTGACAGGGTGGAGAAAGATCGAGATCGCGAGAACTCTCGAAGAAATATTTCGTTTATATCACCTGTCTATCTATCTTTTTATCTACCCGTCTATAGGAGATATTTGGAATCGAAATCCAAACGCAATTAGACTTTAAATATTCCTTCTGTCCAATTATAAGGCAACGTGTGGTATAAGAAGGCCGATTACATCGTACTTCGCTAAAGAACGAACTCGGTGTCTAATGATAGACTAGTAATGCTTGTGCTGCAAGCCCTGCTTTCGGTCTATTCGTGTTAGCCTGTCGTAACGTTGCGGTAACGCCGTACTACGAAATTATCGTCGATGGACAACAATGGCGTTTGTAATTATAAGTATAAGGCTAGTCGGTACGAGCGTCGCGCGAAACCTTCGTTCTAGGTAGAATTCAACGTTTCGGTCGTAAGCAATAAAATTTTTCTTACGTCTTGTTTCTAAGGTGTCCGCACGCGGTCTTATTCTCCATCATCGGCCGAGAAAATTATTTTTCCCGCGTTACAGTTGGAAAGCCAAGAGCGTTAACAACGGCGTAAAAATCTTTTTACGATGCCACGCTATCTGCTCTTTTAATCTCCTTAGACAACGGCGCTTTTACTTTCTTCGAGAGAGAGAGAGAGAGAGAGAGAGAGAACTGTCGCGGATCACCGAGTCTTTTTATTATTGAAAATAAATATTACCTTTCGTCGGTTTCTTTTTTTTTATTTCATTCATTTTTTACTTTATTCGTTTTTGAGGAAGATCAAGGGATAGTTTTTTTATTTTATATTTGTGTATATTATTAAAATCTGTTGGACAAATAAACGGGGAAATGTGTCTCGCGAAAATGTATTTCAAAATGAACTCTTACAATATCTTTCTCGCGATTAGTCGTTCGTCACGATTGAGAAACTATTAAGTTCGGACTTTGTTCTTTTCTAAATCCTTAATTAAATTGAACCGTGATACGATTTCCGAACGATCGCGTTTAACGCTTTCTAACGGGCCTTCTTTCTCTTCGTTTAGAAAAATGGAAGATTTGCTTTGGTCCTTTTGTTTGCCGCAATTATTCCGTGAAAACGTGTTCATTTTTTTTCATTCGATCGAATTAGGAACTGTCAGGGAACAAGTAAACTACGTCAATCACGGTTTAGCATGAAATCGGGACAATGTGTCGCTATGATAAATAACAAATTAGATAAATCCAATGAAAGGAATAATTTGGACGTGTTACAAATAAGGTGACGTCTCTAATCATCCTCTTTCCGCTTGGTTTACTCGCCAATCTCTTTCTCGAAGCAACACTTCTGTCAGTCATATTTCAACAACGTACATTCGTAATACTACCCACGCCTCGTCTCGCAAACCATGTAATTCATGGAGGATAATGTTCGTAAGAAAAGTGATATCCTGTAACTATTCGCGAATCGTTACATCCACACACGTGCGAGAAATACTCGTAAGATCTATTCGTCGATCTATCACCATTGCAAGTCGATCTATTTGCCGGCATTTATAAAAGATTCGCCAGCTGGATCGTTTTAACAATGATCACGCGAGAATTAATTACAGCATGAAGCGACGAAATACGCTATTAGATACGGTTATCTTTTCATTTTCCTTTCTATATCTAATCCACAAAGGCACTCACAAATATACGCAAACATAAACCTTCTAAACAGATGCAAGACGATCATCGGTTCTGCATCATCGTCGCTGTCGTCTTCTAAATTCTCGTTTCGTCCGATCGTGCAGACAAAATCGTGTCACGAGTCGCAATTGCTAAACCAAAGTTTCGTGTCGCCTCGATGATTGGCTAATCACGAGCAAGCAAGCAAGCAAGCAAGCAAGCATTCAAGCAAGTAAGCAAGCTGTCACCATGTTTCGTTATGGGAGTGGAATCGATCGACGTTTTCGGAGAAAGTTCATTTTTTTTTTTAGTTTCCAAACGATTCCGAACGTATCGAGATCGAACGAGTATCAACCTCTTTCGATGTTTCACCTCTTCTTCACCCCCCTCCCCCCACCTTTTCCACATTCTTCTCCTCTTTCATAGCAAATATCTTTTCAGTTGGAACGAGTAGAGCTACCGTACTTCGTTTGATCTCTCAATCGTGATCTTGCAGCTCCTTGTCGATAGGTTGACTGACACCTGTATAATTACCATCTCCCGAGTTATATAGTATATCTCGAGAGATAAGTTTTCCATATGAGGTTGCTGTAAGAGAAAATCAATGAAAGAAAGTCCTTATTTATTTTTTATCTGTAGAATTTAATTGAATGAAAATTTATTTTTTTTAATTATATTTTTTCTTCGTTTTTTTTTTTTTTTTTTAATTTATAGGAAGAGGAAGAAATGACAGAATATTATTACAGATGAGATTGTCTACGCATACGTAAATAGTATTCTAAGAAAGTAATCTAGGAGGCGACAGAGAGATACGACAATTTCATAATTCTCATCATCTTTTACTTTAAAAAATCGAGAATACGTGCTCTCTTCGAGGATTACATACTTTCTCTTTTTCGACTTGCATATCATATGTTTGTGTATGTGTATACGGATATACGAGTATGTGGGATCAAGTACCTTCATGTTAAATAAAATAGACATTCGTAAGAAAATTGACCGAGGGTTCTGGATATTTCATTGGTCGGAACAGTCGACCAAGAAGTGGAAGACTCGATTCATCCTCCACACGTTTATCCGAAAAAAGTGATAGGAACAATTCAACATCCAAGAATAAAATCCTATTAGTTTTTTTGATATCATTTTACATATCCAAGATATTTGATTTAATAACACGTATAATTAGTTTCATATTTTCGTTGAAAGTAATATTTCATTAGCAATCCTTGTACTTTTCCTGGTCTGCGGTTTCGAATTATTAAGCTTTCAGGAAGAACGAAAAGATAACTTTCTCTATCTCTTCTAACTATTATTCTGTTACGCACAATATCGTGAGATATAAAAGCAAGATGAATCCATGCGCAACCAAAGTGATTATTCAGCATTGTTCAACGTTACCAGATTAGAAATAGAGCATTATTATTGGCGAATACGTTTGTTTCATTTCTAATTGAAGAAGTTCATACAAAAAAAAATAAAAATCGAAAAAATAAAAAAGAATAAATTCTCGAAAGTCTCTCACGATCCTCTTTGCCTCGGGATTTAACTTTCTCTTACTTATCAACGAAGGCAGAGAGATAATGACGGCTCTTATTCGATCGATTATCGCTCGGTGTATTATGCATAATTTGTTGTTGGAAGTATATTAAAATGAAAAGTAAACGCGAAATTGATTATCCACGCTAGCACGTTTCCAATCAAAAGTATTTCAGAAAATTGTATATTTTTTCAATTTCATCGCGATTTCATTTTGATACGATTTATTCATTCCCCTTTTTTGGAGTATTCTCGTGATATTTTAGATGAAATTTATTTTTAAGATCGTCGAGAGGAGGACGCTTTTAGAAAGTTTAATGTAGCATAGGACGACGAAACGAGTCTTTTAAATGATGTTATATGTCTGTGTTTCGTTAGTCGTATATTTATAAGGGACTACGTTTAGTTTTAAAACGAGAGCAAACGAATGTCGTCATATGAGGAAACGATCAGGAAATTGTGTCATGGATATTTCAAGTTTCGTGTATCTACGCTTCGAAGAAGAAGAAGAAGAAGTTGCTCTCTTGCGTCTCGTTTTCGATAGAAGATAGATAAAGAGACGTACTCGTTCATGAAATTTCACAACCAAGAACGAACGTCTAAAAACAGCGATTAGTGGTCCAGGAAGGGGTATCTAAGTGAAACTCAAGATGGAAAATCGTATAGATCATCGTTTCTCAAATTATGATACTTGTACTATTAATGGTACATTAGATTATTTTTGATAGTATATCGTTTGCATCAAATATTTAAATGAATGTTCGACAAAAACTATATTTTAATTTAAACATTTGATTTGAAAAAAGTTTGAGAGCCTCTGTTATAAATCGTTCGTTTATAACTTTACAATTATTACTTTCTCTTTCACTTTGGATGTTGTAAACAATAAAAAAATTAAAATGGAAAGAGAGAGAAGAAAAAAAGCAACGAAGCGTATCTTTCGAGAGATAGGCTTAAGATTTAGACAACGTTAAAATACAGCGATGTGTCGGCACGAGAACTGCAAATAGGATGACAAATGAATCGACTCGTAGGTTAAATAAAACAAAGATTAATGTATACACTTGAAACCAATTAGTAATTAGACTTAGACAAGTTGAACGGTTTAACGGTATATCCGTGAATGCGAAGGCCGACTAACATGAAGAAATCTTAACGTTGCTAAACGATAGAAAATATTTGTTTAGGAGCGATAAAACGTATTGCACCCTGCAATAACAAAGAATCGACTATTTTCTAACGATATAACGATAATAATCATTCATTAGTTAGCTCAAAGACAATTAAAATTTCGATCTTGCTCAAAACGCGATATTATTATTTTCACGATAATTTATTGTCTAATTTATATATATATAAAAATATGTTTTATATTTTATCCATCACGATTGCACAAATTCTCGCGATCCTCGCGTTTCTTCTTTGTACGCCACTAATTCCAATTTTACGGAGAAATCGTGCCGGTCGTTAGAAACTTTTATTAATTCGAATGATATTTTTACAATCTCTTGTAAACAACTTAGGTGGTCTCTCAGGTGATCGTATTTTGTTCGCGGCGCACGTTCGTAAATTAAATTCAATCTTAACTATTAGATATAATATAAATACGTACTGTGTGCTCTCTCGCGTTGATTGGTGAAAATTACTTTAATTATCCTTAATAAGATCGAATTACGAGGCAGCATCCAAGAAAATCTCACCTTTGCACTTTCCAAACTGTCATTATCAATCCGTTTCTTTATTTCTATTCTACCAACTATTATTATATATTATATAAGACAAAGTATACTTATTACACGTTATCATTGTAAAATGATCTTTATTTCTTTCCCTTTCTATCTCTCTATCTTTGCGAACTAATGTTACATATTCGTTTATTTTACAATTTAACAATTCCACTGACAGAAGGGTTTTCACGCGAGATTAGAAACTTTATCATATATGTACGTCGATCGTATCGAGACAAATTGTTGGGACTTACGTCGTTTACGATGATGCACTCTTTCGCCATTAGAAAGTGTTTCTTTGACGAGCGAGAAAGCTTCTTCCACTACTATTGCACGGACCGTGTAATTGATCCTCCGTTAAATTGTCATCGATCCAACGAAGATAAAAGATGTACTTAACGATAATCTGTCTACACGAAGATTTGATTTATCATAGAATTCGCGATAAAACTGCGAAAACGATTCGGTAAAATGGACGTTATTAAATTTGATAGTCTTTATTCGAAATTCCCAAAGAAATTTATTTCAATGAATTTATCGAAGTTCTTTCCAATTTATAATTCAAATGATATCGTTATGGAAGATATATAAACGCGGATGCGACGTTCTAACGACCTTAATATCACTTTTAAATTTATTTTTTTATTCATTTTTGTAATCGTCGTCACTTTTATCCAATTTTATTGCGACGAGTTACATATGCGAACGTCGTACGATTAAATCACGATTATTTATTACTCTCGTTAAATGCAATCGTTCAAATCGATTAGATGGTCTTTCTCTTTCTTTCTCTTTCTATCTCTTGAAAGATACAAATATATACATAAATACTTACCTTCGTAAATATAATACATACATATATCGAACTTGTAAACTCATTGAAGTACTTCGATTGTTAAAACTACGATGCTGTCTCGTTAGTCGAATTTCACAAGCACACTTCACCGTTTATTCATGCGAGTAATCGGATTTATCGATTCATTGATATTAATTAATCTGCACCGGTTATGAGCTTCCTGCTCTGTGAAAATATGTTTGCCTTGTGATTCGGCATTATTCTCGATAGTAATCGTCATTGACGTCAACTGTGCTCGCGTATATAACTCGTTCATTTAATTAAATAAAATTTATTTTTTCCTGAATCTTTAAAAAAAAAATTATTTATCGCTTACGCGTTTAAATATCTTTCAAGGATATAAAAAGGGAACAGGTAAATGAGTCGAATGAAAATTATACCATTTATTATAATATTTCTTGCATCATAAATATTAAAATGATAAAAAAAGAAAAGAAGAAAAAGAATATTAGAACATGTAATTAAAATGTAAAGTAACATCCAACGAGATTACATCGTTTCAGCAATTTTAATATGCGATCCCATAAAGTATAATCCTGTTATACTCAAACGCTTTCTACTAATAACGATTCCATCGTGGTAAAACGCGTACGCACGTCGCTACGGGCATGTATTGCGTTGTCGGATCTTCGTCCATCCGTTAGGTGTACGCAAACTGAATTATTATACCTACTCAACAACAACAACCATGACCTGCCGTAACAGTATCATGAGAAGCAACAGGTGCGAGACAAAGGCTGCCTCGAGGGATCGAATAGAACGCGATCGAGCTTTCGTGAATCATACGGATCGACAAATACAATTTTAATAGTATACTTATACACACGCATACATATTCCTGTTAGTATTTGCTTATAAACGTTTCTCAAATTATTAACAGATTAGACTCGATAGTAATCATTTCTAATAATGCTTGCTTTATACGAGAAGATATAAGATTAATTGTATTTTTCGTTCTGTCATGGGTGTATTTAACGATACGTCAGAACGATGCATTGAAGATTCCGAAAAGAAACTCAAGTAATAATCGACGTAAAAGACGTTGCACCGAAGAACCAAAGGCATTCTCGATCCCGATGTTAATTATTTAATAGAAAAAAAGAAAGAATAATGCTCCGAGGGCTTTTTCCGTGATTACAGGAGCGTTTCGAAACCTCACGATCCGTGTTATTGTTGCCCAAGGGAGAAGTTCGTGTGCTCCGTCTAACCTTTGGAGGCTCATTAAAAGAAGCTTGCCGTGTCGTTCTTACCATACATTTATCTAATTTAAGCAATACACACACCGTTGCATTTAAAAAGAATTTACATGTCGAGGAGAGAGAGGAACTACCGATCGTAATTCAAATAAATTTTGTTGTCTATCTTCTTCATAGTTCTTTTGCATTTATTTCTTTTTTATATAAATATTACTTAGGAAGACGCGTTAGTCCTTTCCAATGTATCCTTCGATCGTTACCCGATTATTATAGTCTTCGCGAATGGCAGTCGTAAGGATCGAAAGAAAGGAAAAAACCATCGATGGTAAACGTTATTTTGAAAACGAAAGCGCGAGAATAAAACGTAAGGATATTATGGTTGTGTTGTGTTGTGTTGTGTTGTGTGTTGCAACACGACGCTTGACGTCGTTGTCTCGTGTGCTCCGTTCCGATAAGCGGCTTTCGTGTCGGCGCAGAAGAGCGCCTTTTCCTATTGCAACGCTCTCGTATATGCAATTCGTGCCGCTCGTTGCCATCCATACGTAGTAAGTACTTATATACTTACTTACTTACTTGTTACTCTGTTCTTCTCGGAATATTCGATCTATCTATGGAGGTCAGATCGTATGAAAAAGAAAACTAGGAACAGGTGAATATCCTTTTCTATCCTATTCAGTAACTCGCATACTTCTACGGATTTGAAAATGTTCGTACAATCGTGTTAACAATAGATCGAATAATTTGCCATGACTTTTGTTAAAACGTGTGAGTAAGAATCGGTGTAAAATAGGCGTGTCGCGTTTTGGTTGTTCGTTTAATAATAACAGAGCAGCGATCGTTCGGAAATATAACAGACAACGTTAGACCTTTGACAAGAATAAAATTCGCTTTAGAGAGTTTACTCGAGCGATTCATTCGGTAAGTTACTCCTACAATTATTCTATCGAACTCTAATAACCATTTCTCTTTTTCTATTCCCAGGTAAGGATTAAAATAACGTATACGGAAAGGGGAGATCGAAGATCTCGAAGTATCAAAGGTGGTAAACCAAGAGGCGAGAGAGTGTATCCTCTAATTCGTTAGAAATCACGAAAGGTCGGTGGGGTACTATCTAAAGCGGCAATTTGCTCGGCTCTAATTGGTCACCTTGCAACTTGCAATGGTAAAGCGTCGTTTTCCGCTTTATCGGATTTGTAACATCTAAAGTCTCCGTTCGTTCCATAAAACACAACGGTGAGATAAAGAAAGAGCTACCAAGGTAGCTCTTAGCAAGGTAGGAAGCTTCGCATCACGTTCACGCTCGGCTGTCGCTTTGAAGCCTACTGAAACTGAAGGCAATTCTCTTTTGAAAGTAAACCGATTTATACCTCGTACATATCCTTCCTAAATTGCATACCAAAGAGCTTGTTCTCCATATCGAGTAAGATACGATTACCGATCCCGTTGGCAGGTAACGCGCGCTGGAACTTCCACCGCAGGAAGCTGATGTCGATCGTGGCGCAATGATCCTTTCGCTCTTGAGATTTACCCTTAACTAGGAATATGATCGGATAGATCTAGGTTAAGTGATCCTTCGGATCGTAATGTAAATTTCTTTCCACTTCTTCCATGCATATTTTAATGAAGACATATTTTCCATTATTATTATTATTATTATTATTGTTTCATTTTTATAAGTATCTCTGAAATGATTATTATTTTGATAGGATACATATCTCGACTTCGAGATACATTACGTATGTATATACGATTATTATTGCGCCACGAAATACATCCTTTTTGGATACTTGCAGCGAGTATAAATCGTTGCACAAGTTACGTTAGATTATCAGTGGCAACGATGCGAGTCACACGCGATGTGCTTCGGAATTTCCTTTAGATTAATTTAGACCGATTACGTTGCCGAACGAGCCTATACCCTTTTTCCACGTGTTAGTTCTACTCGTTCGATCGAAATCTGCAACCTGTGCTCTCGTTCACGCACGTGTACGTTTAATCTACGTACGGGAGTTTACTTACGCTCGACCGATTCGTTCAAAACAGACAAAACGCGAACGGAAATTCGATCGAATTAATCGCAATATAATAAGACAATCGTTACGTTGTATTTCTTACAATTAATTTGTTCATTTACACGTATATTTTTTTAATCGTTTATTAATTTCGTTAATTTACATAACGCGTCGATTGATTTAGATTCGATTACACGCGCGTATTAGAAAGATATTAATTACATGTATTCGAGTATTCACATGAGTCATTTGAAAACCAATGGGAATCGTTCGTCGTTCGGAAATTCACTATGTAAATTATTTCGTTAACAGTTTCTGCTGCATCGGTGCATATTTCATCTACAGGACGGGAATAATTCTTTTGACTTTTTTTTTTCCTTTTTATTTTCAATGGATCGCAGTTACATTGAGAAGTCAATTATTTACGTGGCAATATACGTTCATCGATTTATCGACTTATTTAATACGCGAGAACGTAAATAAGTCAAACTCGATACTTCCGCGGAGATCGATATTTTGTCTTTAAATATATACACGGATTACGAGCGATATGATCGCGGACGTATGCAAAATAATTTCAGTTTGTCCGAACAGATTTGAAAGGAAACGAGTGTAAATCAACGTAGAATGGTATGTCGCGTTAAACGGATACATAAATATGCGAGAAGGACGACGGAAGATGCAAAAAAAAGATACGAGACGACAAATGGAACAAGGCTGATTTCGATGTTACGGTTAAATTTGTGACGAAGGTAATTCGTAAGGAATTAAATTTCCTTGCAAAGGATTTTCTCGCTTGTTATTTTTTATTTATTTATTTTTTTTTCTAATCTGTATAGAAAAAAATGCAATCAGTTGAAAACGTTGATTTAGCACGTCTAATAATTCTGGTTTAATTTAAAAGATAAGGAGATTCCGGAAGCCTCCTTAAGGGACCACTTACGAAAATAAATTGGTGTAGCAACGATTTTGTTGCTAACACGGATCGCCTTGTTTCTTTTTCCTTCAACTCGCTTAGCGCCTTATTGGCTGAGGGTACTTTCGAAATGCAACGGACACTTCATAATTACGAGTAGCACCAATTTTGTTCTCGAAAGCGTGCTCACCCAAATGCCAGGCTAACTAGTTTACCACGTGTTAACCAATAGTGGGTGCCCTCTACAGTCGCGATTCTTTAATTCCGTACACGTGTCTCGCGTTCCATAATATTTCTAAGTTATCGAACAACAGTTTTACCATCGTATTCTTATAATTTTATCTTACGATTTTAAAAAAAAGACAAAATGTAGGAAAGGAAGAGGGAACAGGGGGTAAAGTAGGAAACAAAGATCGCAGTTATCGGAGAACGTTGTAGCAGCTCGGATAAAAGACAGTTCCTCATATCTTAAACCTTTTTAAGTAAGCCGATTCTAATCGATGAAGCAATACGTTCCTTCTCACGTGTCTATTTTTCTATCCTTTTCTATCGTAGTTTGAAACGCGTGGCATGTCTTCTAACTCGTTCGTTCCTTCGGCGCATTCGTTTGCTTCTGAATTCAGGATCACTAGACGGTCAACTTTAGGAACGGATCAGGCGAGAAACGTTTTCTCAGGCCGGTTGGTTGGTTGGTCAACGTTAAATGACGAGCTATTTGTAACTGCTATTCTGTACGAGGTTCGATCGCCTTTTCGATCAATCGAGATCGAGATCGAGATCGAGCCAAGCACGTTCGACCGACCCTATCGATGTTTCAAATAATTCTTTGTCGTTTCGAGATCGCGTGAGTTGAAACTCTTTCTATTTATTTGAAACGCATATACAGAAGCACGGAAAGAAACATATTTCAAGTCGTGAACCTATTAAGGATGTGTATAAACGGTTAAATAAAAAAGACAAATTAGTTGAGATGAAAATGAAATATGCATTATATTAAATTCATGGCAAGGATAACCATAACAATTTTATCGAGTATTTTTCAAACAAGGAAGACGACTTATATTTTATTGGATTTATAAATCATCCGATCTGGAAATTGTTACATTTATTGTTTATATCATGTGATCGATTGCAATGGGGGGAGGGTTGGCGGAAGATAAGAAAGAAGTTTATTCGATATTCCGTGGTTCCTGAGTCATTTTCTTGAAAACGTGTCAGTCAGCCTTGCGATCTAAACGTCTTTTCCGTAAGATCTATGCCAATATCCGCGTACCTTCGCGATCGTAATCGTACCGACGAAAATGGCCAATGTAACATTCTCCGACTGAGTTACCTAAGTAAGGACGCGTGATTTGTAACGATCACCAGATGAGGTATCACTCTCTTTCCACGCTCGAACACGGTAGTTAGGAAACAAGGAAATCGTCGGACTTCTCGTGGAATCTTGTTGTTCGATATTTCGTTAGGAATAAGAAGAAGAGAGAGAGAGAGAGAAAGAATGAACGGTACTTGAACGTGTAGTATACTTTTATGTACATGCATGTATATATGTATATGTGAATAGTATATTAATGAACTTGCCCTTCATCGTAAAAAAAGAGAAGAAAAAAGAAAGAAATATCCGAAAGAATTCAATGAAAACCGATCGTTCGAAAGAACATTTAAAAATCGAAAGAAAATTTATTACCAGGAAGTCAATCTTAAATCGTGGAAAGAACTATTTCGAGACGAGCGATCTATTATAAAAGTAACATTATCGGTTTCGAAAGAACACCGCGCATAGATTTAAACATTGACTGTAACAAATTCCAATTGGTTCCGTGAATTAGGATTGAAGGGTGGAAGGAGGAGTTCAAAGATTCTATTATAATAAGAGTGAAAGCTTTGAGCGAATTAGAGTGAATCGGTGTTTTAAACTACAACATCCTAATACACGTGATTTCGTTGCGTTGCATGTTAGATTTTTTTTTTTAACCAAGATAATTTTGTCTATATAGTTAGGTATAATTATTATAGAAAAATAATAACCGAGTGACCCGGAAGAAAATAGCTGAATCGTAGCTTAATACAAGATTATAGAAATTTGTGAAAAGGGTTTTTAACAATTTTGAATAGAGTACGCAATTAGTCATCGTACATATTTTGTGTTGAGAATGTTGCAACGATTTAAGAACCGCATTACCGTTGGAATAATATAACGAACGACTTTGTTGATTCTCATTTAAAAACGATTTCTAGAACTATGCGGGAGAACAAAAGAGTTTTAAAAATGCGTACCCTATTCGGAAAGAGTAACAAGCGAGTAACAGGATCGTTGCAAATTGATATGTTTGTTATGGCCGAGCTTCCACTTTGCTACCTTCTATCCGACTAGAAGATTTATTACTTATTTTCATTTTTTACCGGTCGATCTCGAAACAAACAAGTCGCCATAATTTATAACGAAACGGTTAAGATAACAAAAAAAAGAATAAAATGAGAAAGAGAGAGAGAGAGAGAGAGAGAAAGTTGTGTTTTGAGATTATTATTACATGAACGATTTGTAGAAACGACGATCGAGTTAAAAAAGCAACGACAAAAAATTGAAAGTTAAATCGTCGAAGAGAAGAACACACACACACACAGTGGGGAAGTTCAAGTGGACAGGATAAATGACCGATGCAAATTTGATTCATCGTAGTACGTTATTCGGAACGTTTGCAGATCATCTGAAAGAAGAGGAAGAGGAAAAGTCGATTCGTTGAATATATTTCCTGTCTACCTCCACGTATACTTGCATACACGCATAGGTGCATACGAGTATAAAAGTTGAGTTGAAACGATCGGAGGTGCGATAAATAGTCACGGACGAGTTGGATGAGATCGAGGAGGGCCAAAGCCAGAGGCCGAACACTTTCTCCGAGTCTCTCTTTCTGGTCAGACCGGAATATCTTTCACTCTTTGGCTTCGTTCAAGAAAGGATTACTCATCCGTACGTAGATTATTACTCCTCCATCTTTTGTAGCTTTATTTCGATTTACCGATCTATCTATCGATTACAAGATCGATAGTGGCAATAAAAAGGAACAAGAAAAAAGAGAACATCGTAAAGGTATATAAGTTTGATTAATAGCGCTACTACATTGACTACTTTTTTTCTCACAGGGAAGTAATTATTCGATAGATAGACGAACCGAAGCCGATAATCGTTTTGCGTCATTAAGCTCGTTTCTAATATTTCTTTTTCTCTCTCTCTCTCTCTCTCTTATGCTTTCTATAGCCGCTTCATTAAACTCGGATTACGAGTATTTTGTTAAACCTATTATCGAGATTTTAAATGATATGGAATTACCAACGTCAGCTATACCTTATCCCTCTTTCTTATATTCTTCCTGTTAATATCAAAAAACAGTTAGCAGCATTCGAGGTCTCCTAATGGCGCATAATTAATACTTCTGATTATCCATAAGTTTTTAATATCATCGCGTAAGCGCGATTTCACTAATTATGAAAGGCATTACACATCATTCCCCGGTGTGTAACATTTATTCTATTATATTATTTCGCCGTTAGAAATATTCATGAAAGTGAAAAGAACCAACCGTAAAAAGTAAACGCTAGTTTATTTCTTATCTCTCAAACAAATCCGATAGGTTCATTCTAACGTTATAATATTCCCATAATATATGTAAACGTCTTATTAAAATAGAATAGAATTATTTCATTTCATTTCATTCTCGTTCTCATTCCTCATACTCGATGATTTTCAAACGGCAACTAGGATTTTCAAGTATTTTCTCTTTCTAAGAAAGATTTATCGGTGTAGTTTGATAATTTTATTCAAGGATTTATAGATATAACATCCTTTCGATATAAACGCGAAGCAAGGAAGTTGTTAAAGCAACGAGCAAGAAACCTTAGGGAAAAATTAGCTCATGAAAGTTATATCAATCAGGAAGCGCTCTCTCCCTCTTTCTCTCTCTCTCTCTCTCCTTATGTTTCTTTCTCTTTCGATGTTCTTCGTAGTATTTTTCTTTTTTTTTTTTTCAATGGGAACGTTTACATTCATGGAAAATCACGGTAAATGTGAAGAAACGTCGTGACGTGCCGCTTGAAAGTGATTTGGTAAGATCCTACGAGGATACGTATACATCGTAAACGTTCGAGACCCGAGAAGAACCCGTTGCCATGGATGAGAAAGAAAAGTAGAGAGTGACCATGGCTACCTTGGCCGTGACAGATGCACCTGCCTCTTCCCAAGTTCGTCAACTCCGCGATCGTCGTTTAGTAATTTCGATCGTGGAAAGTCTAAATGGAATATTTCCAAATAAAATAGAAATCTTATATATTTATCGACGAATTAATCATTTTCAAAAGAGAGAAAGTTGGATCAGGTTAGCCCCCTACCCAACGTAAAAAAGAAAAAAAAAAATTGCGGCTCATAGAAACGACACTCTGCCTCGGAATAAGTAAAAAAAAAAGAATGGAACGAAGATATTAGCAGAATGGACAACAGAAGAGTCGTCAGAATTGCACGGGACAAGTCACTGATTGGCCGCAGAAGTACGGGGCGCCTACAAATAAGATGGTGCGACAATTTAACAATTTTTTTGCAGAAAAACGTCGTTACGAAACAGGCAACTTGCCTAAACTAAAGAATGAAGAAGAAGAAGAAGAAAAGAGAGAAAAAACTGTTTAATTTATGAATTATAAATAAATATTATCCACGTCGTGTATCTTTCGAGGTGAGAAGAAGATAGAAGAGTTCTTCCATTCTTACGATATTATCGAAAGCAACGTATGCATTTCTTCGTACGATCGCGATAAGCCCACACAAACACGTATGTAACACGCGTGTTTATATAGGGGGGAATAAACGTAAGTAGGAAAAAAGAAAGCGTTCTTTCACGCGATAACCAAGGAGATCATTTTTCGTTCGCTTTCACTCGGATCCACTCGTATTCTTCTTTCACTCGTATCGAAAGGGAATTTTCTCTTCCATTATTCTTGGACTAATTTAAAGTTCGTACTCGTTAACGCCGCGTGTTCAAATATCGTGTGACTCTTGCACTTTCTAAGACAGTCTTTGATCTTTCAGTTACGTGAAAGCGAATAAATTCATTTTACGTTAGTCCTCGGAACAAGATGTCTAACACAAATGTGTTTTCATTTATCTTGCCATATGTAACGTGCATCTTCTCTTAATGTATTTATTTGGCAGAGTTCGCTTAATTTCTTCATAAATCTGAATAGGTATTACATCTTATGCTAATAGTTAAGTTGAGTTTTGCGTATGTACATTGGTTACAACATAAAGCAATCGTACTTTCAATAATTTCCTTACCGCCGACTAAGGTATATGAATTATTTAGTTTTTACGCGTGTTTCTTTGGGAGAGCAACGGTACCTTATACTCTGGCAGCAAACAGTAAGTCCGCGAAGAAAGGATGAAATATGTTCGAACGAGTCTCCTTTATCGATCGCTTTGTCTTTTGAACGAGAAAAGACGAGAACCATTTCGTAAACTACACGGACAGACGGTATGCTCGATTTGCATAAATATCACCACTTCACAATATTCTACGCTTGAAATCATGCAGCAGGACACACTATACTAAAAAGAAAAAAAATCAAGAAAAAGAAAATGTTTCGCGGTCTACGCGTATTGCCATGTTCACGGTACTATTATTACTATTATTGTTATTATTATCATCATCATTATCATTATTATTACTATCGAAACGATTTCGCGGTTATGGGAGCGAGTGATTGATGTCGAAGTAAAACGATTTTGGTTTGTAAGAGGCAAACGCGTAGACTCCTTTCATAATTCGAAGATTTACGTCGCGAAACTTGGAAAAATTCAACGTCCTGATGTCATTTCACAACAATTCGAAGGCTAAGAGAATCGTTTTTCCATTGGTCGAATTCGCAGTGTGACATTTAAACGTTTAACAATGTAAATTAGTTGGAAGAAAATGAAGGATTAACGGGCGGGTTCGTTCGCGTAGGATGTTTCCTATCGTCGATGTAAATCTTTTATGTGTTGGTAAGAAGAATTGGAGCGCATTAAATCCGCCTTGCACCGTCTAATGCCGATCTGACCATTGAACTTCCATGTGGCGAGACTGGAAAACCAGTATCCTCGTCCTCTTCCCTCTTCGAAGTAGACAACTCGATGAACACCAACCTGACTACAGGTTGTTGCAATAAAAGACCCTGCCAGGGGCACGACAAGTAGCTTTATGGTTTTAGCTACCGTTACTACTCGATGGAATTCGAGAAAATGCAATTTTGGAAACACCGATGATCGGCACGAAAAACAAGTCAACCATAGATTAACGAGATGAAATCTCATTCGATTCTAGAGAGTTTCAGAAAGTTTTAGGTTTTCTCTATGCGAAATGAAAGCTCATCTTTCAATTTCTATCATTAATATCGATACGCTTTAGCTATCAAGCAAGATTAACATTAATCTTTCATAATTTATAATATTTTCTAATGACACAGCGGTAGAATCCTTTCTTTTACATAATTGTGAAATGATTATTATCTTCGTTGGTATCGAGGACGATGGTCAATGAGAAATGGCGATCATTGAGATTCCTCGTGGAAAGTTTTATGCTATGATAAAAGATTGTATTTTTGAAAAGGAAACGTATCGTCTCCTTGGAAACTCTTCGTCTCGAGTTATCGTTCGGTATGACATTGATTAATAGGGTGTACAGTCAAAGAAATGAAGAAAGATAGTAAAAAAGAAAAGAGAGAGAGAGAGATGGAAAACACGCGTTGCGATTTAGCATTCGCGTTGAAGCTAATTGGTTTAGTTAGGAACGTTAATGATCGAGGTGTCCTTGCTCTCGCATTGGATAATGCATTTTTCAGATGATCGTATGTGCGAAGCTCGAAACGACAGGAAGAAAACTGTAACAAGGATGGTGCGCACCTTGGTGCAAGTTGGCTCTCCTGTCCCTGCTTTCCTCGTTCTCCTTGTAATCTTTTCTTGCGAGTTGTCATCGATGCGATACCGATCGGAGAATACCGATCTGAATCATGTAAGAGAAACGACCTTAACGGTTTTTCTTCCTATAGAATATTGAATCGATCGTGCCAGGTGGTGGTCTCTTAAGAATACTCGCGAACGATTGAAAGTATCGATTATCTTGCTCGATCTTCGTCAATTGATTTGAATTACCGATTAAAAATATAACTCGTCTCTAGCGTATTTCCACTTTTTTCGATAGAATGAAATTGATGCAACAAGAAAAAAAATAAATACGGTTAATTAAGGTGGTACTCGTACACGCAAATTTAGGCATAATGCAATTTTCAAGTAGCATCGCTCACCCCTCGGGTCTTACACTTGGTTCATGCTTCAAATTAAGCCCGACGGGGGGAGGGAAGTGGTGGGGAGTGACGCTACTTGAAAGTTGCATTAAAAATAATTTTCTTTTTATATTAGTTTGTCCGAGTATCCAAATAGTGTAACGTTTTAATGCGACAAAACGTTCCAATTGTGTATATTGAATGAAAAAATAATATTATAAAAGAAGAAGGGAGAGAAAATCGCAAATTCTGACGGTCTGGATACATCGTCATAATATCTTGATCTCATTCGACCCGGAAGTTAAGCTCGTCACGACGAAAAGGAGAAAGTAGTTCGCTCATCTGGGTTCGCGTATTACCAACAGCTGCTGCAATGTTCTTCGAGAAAATTGCTAAGATCTGTGGTAAATGATGTCCTCGAGTGACTCTCGAACGACGATGCTATCGAAAGAGTATTTATAGTATTACCTCGGGAAGTAGAAAGGAAGAGAGAGAGAGAGAGAGAGAGGAAGACAACGATCGATTAGAACGTTTCGACAGGTTCGACGTTTTTCAAATAAAAAGATTGTTAGATAAACCATGGAAGAAATGAAACGAAATTATAAACGAACGGGAAATCGAGGATAGTGGGCGATTAAAATGCCGTCGTTAGTGTTGTTACCGGACCGGGAGTTACGATTAATGATCGTAATAATAATCTCTTTATTTGAATAACAAGCAATTACTCGACACTAAGGTGCACGCACTTTACACATGTTAGCAAAAAGTTTAGTTTAATTAGCGAATCGTCTAGGAAATTGTCTGCATATACATACCTGCGTGCGTTCTGTTTGGCATAAGAAGAAGAAGAAGAAGAAGAAGGAGGAGGAGGAGAAGAAAACGAGTTCTCTCGAGTCTGAATTAACACGTTCTTGACGTTCGCCTAATCACGAAGAAGAGATAATATCGATGAGTAACGAGTGGTATGAACCTTAGATCATCCAAACGCATGTTGTAAATAGATGTAATCATTCGTTGCTCTTGTTTTACAACCTAATTTAACGTTTAGAGGTTGAACGGTGGTGATAATTTGACGTTGAGTCATGTTATAGTCAACTTTGATAATCTGCGATAAATTACAGGATCAAGTAAGAGGTAATTCTCCTCGACATTAGAACGATTAGTATCGTCGAGTTAAATACCAACTAGCGTATCATCTTTCTTTATTTCTTTCGAGAGTAGGCCTTGAAAATCGAGCTTGACCCTGAATCTCGTCGACCAAAAATCTTCCGTGTTCTTTCCGAGAGATGGGTCGTCGTCATCGTAGTCGTTTTTTTTGTCTTTCTCACACACACTCTCTCTCTCTCTCTCTTTATTCCTGTCTATCTTTCCCTTTCTTTCTCCTTTAGTTATTCGAGCGCATGAAAACGAGTTTCTCATCGAATCGCACCGCCAGATAATTATATAGTTTCGATCGTGAAAGTGGCATCGAACTCGAACCACCGACACCGAGAGAGCCAGTGTATCCACCACGGGATACCAACCACATTGCCAAGGCCAATCTTAGCCAGTGAGACAGACCAGAAACATGTTACCTCGTTTAAATCAATAAATAACCCGGTCCACGAGAGAAACATACACATCGGTCACGCTTCGATATTTTAGTCGAATTTTTTGGAAAACAATTACAATTTATTTCTTTTTGTTATTAGATTTATTTTTTCTTTTGTTTTGTTCTTAACAAAAATCAAAACGAATCGAGTTATCTGTTCATCTACAGGATGTCGTCGGTGTCGGTCATCGTGATTTTTGTCAAGCTCGTTGGTGAAACGGATTTAGAAAGCGGATGTTAGCGTCCCGGCTATAGAACACCATAAATTAGAATCATTCGAACCGAGTCGTTGTTCGAAAAATAAATTTATCATTCTTTATAGTTTCACAGCTTTTTTTTTTTCTTTTTTCTTGTCGATTTCTTTCAAACAATTTCCGTAAACACGCGAGCGTATAAATTAATCCAACCCCGATCGATTTTAAATATCGTTCGTTCGTTTCGGTTCGTTACTTGTGCCACTTCTTCCGTCCTTATGTAGATTTATGTCGTTACACATTCTTATGTACTTGTATTAAACGTATCCTATGGCAAGATTCGTGAATCTTATCATTTTTATCGGATTTTAACGAAGGCAACGATTAATTAGTCTACCTATTTAAGTGAAAGTAAAATCAAACGGAGGATTGTATAAGTGGTTTATAGATAAACGGGTAACTTTGTCGCGTTGGAGTCATTTTTGCTTTGATAAATCATTGATTATTATCTTCCTCTTGAAAGAACATAATAAACCGTTTTATTGGCCATTAAGATTACGTAGGTGTTAAGAAAGAGAGATGTGCATTTTACTTTCTAATACGACATACATCTCTCCAGTTTCGTTTATCTTTTCGTACAACGGGATTGTCAATAAGTTGAGTCAAATAATTGTATGGAATTAAAGGGAAATAGAAGAAGAAGAATAAGGAAAGAAAATAATTGATAAAACTCGAATGCGAGTGTTAGACTGTGATAAGTATTATAGATAGATTTGAATCATGTTCGTTCGTGTCGATCAACTTTACTGCCATGGATAATACCCATTGATCATTCACAGAAAGCGAGTTTCATTACAGAAATAATCGTAGTCACATAGACTTTATCCTTGTCGTAGCACCACACCCGCCTAATTTATACGCTTGTATACTCACTTTTATTCGTTAGAATGACCAGGTATATCAAATTGGAAAATCGATAGCTTTCGCGGGATATCTCGTAGGGAATAATTTGTACGTTACGATAAGTAGCAGTGTTGGAAAATAGAGATTCGAAAGGTTTTCTCATTCGTAGAAAAGAAAAACCCACCCCCCGTTGGGAATTACGCGTTCGTATATTATTTTTATATAATTTTGATTGAATTGTTTGTTTTTTTAAATTCTTTACGATAGAATTAGAAGAAGAAGAAGAAGAAGTAGAAGAGATGAGGATGAATAAAAAAGGGAAAAGCGTATTGGAAGATCTCTTTCTTTGGATTCCTCTCCCGTAAAGAGAAAAACTGGGAGAGAGAAAGTTTCTTATTTGGATTCTCGATGGTAGAGCAATAAATTAAACGAAAGTTTAAAGTCGTCACGATCCTTATGAACCGATCGAAGCTACCTCGTGTTTGCGCGAATTCCCCGTTATACGATTGGAGGTTGTTGTTCAACGGTGTATCGTATTATCGCCAGCCGAATGCTTTCACTCTCATGAAATATTTTCGAGGGACGTTCCTACTTCTCGTTCCTTTTACTTTGGAGCCATTGAGATTACTCATCCCCCTAGTCGACTACGATCTTCAAACGATGAAAGAAAAAGGTGTGGCATACGCTTCCAACTCCCACGTTCTCTATCGAGTTTATTCCCATGATACTCCCTACTTAACGGTTCATTTTCGAACATCGATGCACCATTTGCTTATAATCGCTCGTTGTTATATTCCCAAGAAACCTTGTATTCCAAGTTAAATCATCCGATTTATATTTGTACATATTTTTTCTCTTTGATTTGATCAATGTTTCAAAATATATTCCCAAATATTTATCATAGATTTCGAATACATTAGAAAATAATCTTCCTCTTTTGATATTGCCGAATCAAGTTAGAATACTAAACAGATATTTTTCAAGATTGCCCAAACCTTAAGGATAAATCGATAAAGATACGCGCGAGATTCTTTCGAAAGAAAGCCAAGTGTCTTAAATCTTCGAGAACGAAGAAACGATCGATTCTATTTTCACGATCCACACGTTTCTCGTCTAAGTTGAATCGAAATGAGAAAAAAATCGAATGAATTTCAAGGCAGAAAACCGTGACGGACGAACCAAGTCGAGGAGATAAGTGCCCTTTAAATTTAACCAATCGATTTAGGTGTGTGCACGAGGTAAAATAGAGAAGCTAAGGATAAACTTTCAGCTTGAGATTTTTAAATGATTTTAACGAGTGTTGTGGCTTACACGTATCGACGTTTGAATCGTTGCAATGGGATCGATAGATGGATAGAAAGATAGATAGATCGATCGATCGATCGATCGATCGTTAAATACGGCTTATCGTCGCCATTATGTACATCCTGTGCGATTCAATCTAGTCTAGTAAATGTTGAAAGAGAATAATATAATAGAGAATAGGAGGTTGGTAAGATTCCGTAAAATCAATCGTTTAACCAGTTAACGAGATAGTTCGCGCTAGTTCGTAAACGTTACTTCCTCGAAATCGATGGTTATATATCGAGTTAGATACTATCGAGAGATTTGCCGGAAGACTCTCTCATTAAATGTTATTCCCGTAGATATCTCGCATTCCCCGGAGAAAGACCTCCAACTTGATGTTTTTTAGAAAACGTATCACGACTTACGGAACCTATTTACCAACGTGGTAGGTAAGTTGGTATATAAATACGTACCTGTACTCTAATATATATAATATTGTTTTATCCTTAATTTTGTTGAGAGTAAGAACTACAATTAGATTCGTCTAAAATATGAGATATTTATTAAAACATAATAGGTTAGGTTAATAACTTTACAATATTTACACGTGATCAACTAACCTAAAATAAGAGAATCAACAATTAAAAGTTCGTGCTCCCGTTTCTCTATTAATTGATTCCAATCTTAATGCGTTTTTAATTAAATTTAATTTACAAGACTTTTCTACTAAACTTCTAAAACGCTCTTGCCAGATTTCAAGACTCTCACTCCATATTCAAACAGCCAATCACTCAATGCACCGGCACATGCGTACAAAGTTTACATATATATAATGGTTGGTATTACGAGACCTTAATGAAGATCTTGAATACATATTTACTCATTTACTTACTTACATACTTATTATCCCACGTATTCGTATCATTATATATTTTGTAAAGGGTACAAGGGTGAGGCTAGCAACCCACCTATCCTCGGTAAAAATAATAGAGACAGAAACAGAACGAACTCTTAATAAAAAGAAGAAGAACAGGATAAAATCCAATTGGTTTCTCCTACGCAATCAAATTTGGAGTATAATGTAATGCAAATGGGAGAAAGAGAATGCCACCGCCATAGAGTTGAGCCGAGACACACGGTAAAGATCAAATTAAATAGATTCAAAAATCGAAAGTAGAAAACGATTGAAAAACGATCGCGAACATACAAATTTTCTTGCGGTTTTGTTAGCACGGTACGGTAATTCGAGCGTTCTTTCTCGTTGATTGACCAGAGGGCGAAAAAAAGGAAAGGGAGGAGGAGGAGGAGGAGGAGGAGGTCTCCACTTGGGTTCGATGCTAATCGCTTCCTCGTCGTTCCTTAGGCCGAGCTAAGAATCCGGTCTGATACGCGATTTGATTATGTCGTACGCGTACTTCTACTACCCATTACAATTTCAAACGAAGCTCGAGTTAGGAACGGGGAAAGGCACGGTAGTACACCTACCGACCACCTACCTTTTTTCTTCTTTTTTTTTCCTCTTTTTTTTCTTTGCCAGCCTTACCCCCTTTTCTCTCTGTTATTTCTTCTTATTTTTTTTCTTCTTCTTCTTCTATTTCTTTCTCTCTCTTTCTCTCTCAATGCCTCCTACGGTGCCGCCCAATCCACGCGGGAAAGTTACGGATTTGTGTGGCTTACAAATTTCTTTTCTTTTTTTATCGCCCTCGGTTATATATGTTACGAATGTAACACATTTGATGACTGTCTTGGATCGCATATGTGTTGTGCGATTGTTAATGAATTATTTATAATATCGCAGCGTCCGTTAAGGAAGATAAAGACATAAACATTTTGCTCTCTGTACTTATTCGGCTGCCACCGTTGTTGTTGAAGTTTAGTTCCATGGGAACTACATTATATATTGGGATTAACTTTTACGGTGTTCAATACTTCTTTTTTTTTTTCTTTTTCCATACAACATTAAAAGATTTATGTGGATTCTTTGGTAATGGTAGAACACCAATCTTTCTGTTCGACATTCTTAAAGAACATTGAAACAAAATGCTACTGCATATTTGTAATAACGTTTCATTTTTATTTTACCTTATACCCGATAATCGTTGAATATTTATCAAGCGTTTTATCATTTTTAAATGACACCGAATTAATTTGTTTTTTTTTGTTCATCTCTACGCGAACTTAAGTTCCAAGCAATTAACGGCTTCTTCTCGAGCGACGATGAAAATGTTCGTCATGCGTTTCACTCATCGTCGTGGGTTGTAAGTCACGCTTCTAATTAATAACTTACGTCATAAAGTATTCGACGTTCTTCGTTCGTACATAGCTCGGAGCGTTTGAAAAAGGAACTCGTAGATTTATCCGTCGCGATCTTAATAATCTTTCTCGTGGTATTGCAAAGAATTATTATGTCAATATCAAAGAAAGATTGACAATACCTTAATGATGGAACAATTAAATGTGAAGAACTTTATTAGAGGATTAAGGCAAAAAGGAAGAAGAATAGGGCTTACGTAAAATTACGTTCCAATGTATTATAGTAAAAATGAAATGTCAGTGTTCATCGAACGCAGGAAATGGTGATCTTGGATTATCATTGGTGTAGCTATGGTATATATCTTTTTATATGGGAAGGAACTTATGGGGCAAGCTAATACGTCATCTCCGGTTTCTTTTGAAATGACGGAAGTTCTTCTTCTTGTCTTGGTATCATTTTCGATTATTATTGTATAAAAGAAAAGTGCATTCGCACAAGCGTCAATGTGCATAAGAGGCGTAGATAAAAAGTCATTGGGAAACGGGGTCACGTCCTCGTTGTATTAACATTTAATAACGAATACTTCGAACATATAATAGCAGGTACGATGGAAATGTCGACGTACGACACGGCAAAGGCATCCGCGTGCGTTTCTGCTGTTACGCGAGAGAGAATATTGCACATTGTTCGTTCAACGACTCGCTATTAACGTGCGATTGTTCCCCTAATTGCACCCTTAGCCGTACTATTCGATTGTTAGAAAATAGAGAATGTTGTTGGTAGGTACGATCCACGATAGAGATGTCTTGGAACGTCGGCATCTTTATTAATCGTTCGGTAATACATTATATTACGTATAGAGTTTGATCTCCTTGAAATTTAGATCGCAAAGTCAGTAGATTTAATGCGTACACGTTGAGATTATCGAAGTGTAGATCTCGGAAAAGATTTTGCAAGATATTCGTCGTTCGCTTTACGTCGAAACGTTCGAGCATGTAAATTTCCTAGCGAATAGGCAAAATAGATAAAGTAAGAGTTTCAAATTCAAATCGCAACGTCAGCGCTCTTAATTCTTCTGAAAGATCGTGGCCAGAAGCAAGATCAGAAGCGTTCCAGTCTGACGAAGTTTGAACAGGTCTGTTTAAAATAAGCTTGCAACATACGCAGAAGTAAGTAACGCACGATTGTACGTACACTATTACCTATCGTTGCTTTTCACCACCGTGTCGCGCGTAATTGGGAAATAGAATGCATTTGATGCGGTCAAGAGAACGGATTTAAAGTATACACGTGGCAGCACACAGGCGCACACGCATTTATATATATACGTATCGGAATCGTAAGAGAACTAAACTAGTTAAATTCCTGTCGCGGGAAATCCGAATCTCACTTGCAACATTTACGAGTAGTAATTAACTCGATCTCGTTAATGGCACATTTTCTCATTAATCATAGGACGAAGAGGAGGTCTTGCTCCACACGGAACCATCCACGGCCAGCATTGCGATCGAAATACCGTTCTAATTGAATCTCGGCCATAATAAGAGACTAAACTAATACTTTTTTATCCGCGAGAGAACGTTTTACGAACGATTTTTCATCTATCTCGACGAACGTTCCTTTATCTCAAACAAATTTTATTATTTAATATAAAGCACCTCGCTAATCTCGATCCTAACATTTTTCTATTTCATATTCGCGTTGTTTCTTTATTCGATAACAACGATAATCGTATCATCGTCGTTGGTTATCATTAAAAATACCAATTCACGTTTAGTTATGAAAGTTTTGCAATGGGACGAGATTTATATTCTTCGGACGGATCGATCATAAATCGAAGAATTATTCGCGACTTTCTTGTTTCTTACATTAGCGACACTTTCTTCCCTTACGTAAAAAAAAACTATTACACGGACAAATATTAATTGCGTTCAAACTATGCACGAAATTTCCATTCGCGTAAGGACGATGCTCGCTGCTTTGAGATAGTAAAAAGTATGCGTTAGAATGTCGGAAGTGTTTGCTAAGTTTGTCGAGTTCTCGAAGACTTCGACGAGAGGATCGTTTGAAAAAAGGAGATAGAAAGAAAAGAAATAAATGGAGAAAAAGTGAGACGAGACGAGACGAGAAGAGAGGAGAGAGGGTGTTCGACATCGACAATACGTTTGATACGTGCCAAATAGGTAGAGGTTCTTGGAAATACAGGAAAATACTAGAATCTCCTTTTACGGTGATACTACGTGCGACATCCTCGATAGGTTTTATACCTCCGAAGACTATAGAAAAACTATTTCTCTTCGACGTATCGCTCGGAGCCATCTCTTATTCTATTACAAAGCCATCGTACTTAACGTTTTTCCAAAGTTACGAGCGATTTTTCTTTCCCAGTTGTTTCTGTACGATGCTAGCAGCAGCAGGTGTTTGTAATTTACGCGTAGGGGACCTTTTAATCTTTTTCACATACATACACGCACGCACGCACGCACACACACGTGCCGTTCACTTTTGGTCATCGACGTAATATTCAATAATTGACTTTCTCTAAAAATGAAAACAAAATGTGCCCGGTTAAAAAGGTTCGTATTAATTAAGGACATTCGACCTTCGCGAAAGTTAATTGAAATCGATTCACGTGCTTCTAAAGTAGTTTGACTTTCTCGTCATGGTAATTTGTTGTCTCGTACAATGTTTCGTTTCGATAGAAAGTAGTTTTCATTCTCTTTTCAATCGTGATTGGCCTAATTTCGAGACTAGTCGACTACATTTTCAAAAGTTTTGCGTTCCTATTCATTTTATACGAAAAATAAAATTGTGGTTGTCGTCGTTGGTCTGGTTTTCAAGTTATACTTCTTTTTCTTTGGTTTATTTTGTTAGGAGATATAATTAAGTCGTTTCCTCGTTCACGAAGGACGACACCTATCATCGAAATATCTTTCTAATAATTATTCAACGAACTTGAAATATTTAATTTAACGTTAAAAGAGACGTTAAGGAACACGGTGATGATAAATACGACCGGTTGAGTAATTTGCATACAAGGATAGTCGTTAATTCGCCGAGTCTAAGACACTTGAAATTTTTCGAATACCAATCTACCTTTCTTTTTTTTCATTTTTTCTCGTTTATCTTTCGAAAGACACAAATATATTCATACGACAGGAGAAACCTTCGAGAATACTTTACGAAAATGAATAATCCCTATTACCTTCGGTGAGTTCCAATCGATCGTAAATTTCGATCTAATTTAATACGAGAGATCGCATTTCGTCTCTTAACGATACAAAATCGAATACTATTATTACTATTAATATTTGTTCTCTTTTTCAGATGGTGCACCGGTTCCCGAGGACGCAGTCGTGCACGAGGTGAGAAAAATGGTGAAAGCTAGTTCAAATTCAAGGACATTATCGAGACACGACGAAAAATATCAGAAAATCTTAAACTAGAATGAAAACGAACGGGATAGAATAAAACTAGCCGGCCGATTAGTATTTAGTCGAACTATAATTTGACCATAATTATCGAGCACCAACCGTGTATACATTTCTTAATACCTAGAAAACGAGAACGTAAATTTGATCTAATATTTTTTTCATTCCTTTTTTTTTTTCTCTTTTCTTTTACTTATAAAAAGAGACGCATTATCGCGATACGCGAAGTTTACGTCAGATATAATTTCACGTGACGTTAATCTCGTCCAAAAGACCGGATTCATGGTCTTTAATAAGCGTTCAGAAAGAGAATCAGAGTTTTTTATTAGATCTTATCAATAATAACAACTATACCAAGACTACGAACAGAATCTCCACGAAAATACGTCCAACATTATATCTAACGTTTAATTAATCACACATAATAATGAATTAAACAAGGCGCGACACAACATTTTCATGTATTTATATTTTATAAGTATAACGTACGTAAATGAGTATTATTTATTAACGTGCATGCAACTACTTTGTACGGGATCAACGATCCGTATCTTTTGATTAACGACACGAGACGACTTTCGAAAAAAAAAAAAAAAGAAAAGAAAAGAAAAAGGACTAAAGAATTTTTACTCCTACATTTATTTTAAAATGCACGTTCGTGCACTCCTTACGAACATTATTTAAACGAAACGTTTCGAACGTTGGACAAGACGGCTGGAATGGTGAATCAAAGACGGATTAGTTATATATATATATCTCAATGGGGGAATCTTTTCTCTGTTCGAGATAGAAAGGACTAATAACGTATAGAAAACTTCGTTTCTATCTTCGTCGTTCTTACAAACGATCATTTATTCGACGAGTTGATTGCCCTTAATTCACATATAATTCATACCGAGTCAGTTGGAAGTAGAGGAGAGGAATGACCATGAGTAATATACATTATGGTATATTTTATTTTTATTTTTTTTATTTAATAATATTTTATTGACCCTAGAGCCTAGGCTCCCTAAAGGCCATTAATTACAATACTGTAATTACTAATATAAATAATATAATAAACTATACAGTAATACTATATACAGTAATAAACAGTAATATAAGTTAAAAAGTAATATAGTAATATAGTAAATAATACAGTAATAAACTATACAGTACAATATAATGTATAGATAAAACAAAACAAAAATTAAAATTATGTAATTATTATTAAACTTATAATTATATTAGTAGTAACGCACAGTAAGTAGATAAATGTAAAAAGAAAAAAGAAAATAGTAAATAATACATAAATACCATAATATAATACATGGACGACGACGAAGACGACGAAGACGACGATGACGACGATGACGACGATGCTAATAGGGCAGCGCGCGTGCGCATCTCTCACAAACGTAGAATAGGCTAATAATATTATCCTCAGGTCGTAACGCACGTTTTGCGAGATCACCGTGCGAGACTAATTTACGTCTCCGTAATCGCGTAATAATAACGTTTCCTTCTCTCCCATTCCCTTTCGCGATTCGTCTTCCGTTCTCAAGCTCGGCAAGGATCGCGTCTCCGTTCTCTCGGCCATTTGTAATATTCCAAAGTGTACAGGTATACACGTTTTGTTTTCTCATTCTCTTTCTCTTTCCCCCCTCCCCCTTCCTCCCCTCCCTTTCCCTTTTGCATCTTTTTATATTCTTTATTTCTCTTAAAGTTATCTTCGTTCTGTTTCGTGTCGACTATTGCAAGAAGTCTCTTACTCCTACCTTTCGAATAATTGCCTATTATTTTGCATTAAAACGCTCGTTAAGCGAGTAATCGTCCCTCTGTCTTTCTTTTTATATTTTTTCTTTTCTTTTCTACTTATATATATTTGAATTTTTCTTTTCGACGTCTGTCTTTATGAAAATCGTTAACAGTGTCGTTGTTATTATTATTATTATTATTATTATTGTTGTTCGATGTCCTCTCGTAACAGTCCTAAGAAATAATTATCGAAGAATAAGATAAGTAGAAGTAAAAGTATGGCCAATCTAATCGCGCATAATACTATCGTTTAATTTGCTTAGACGATGACGACGATAGTTTTATGTATTATTTCTTTTTTTTTTTTTAAAGATCTCAATTATTAGAATCATTATAAAAGCAGGATAAGTTGAGAACGAATGATTTACGATTAGCTGTAAAGAGAACAACGCACATTTCGGAATAATTTAACGAGTTACTCGTGGTTTTTACGTTTGAAAGGACTTTCCTGTTGAGACTATAAGGATAACGAAAATGGTAGATTATGAACGGATTGTAAGTTGGAAAATTATAACGAGCCGATTCACTTGGAGATCGTAAAATCCTTGGTCCTTTATTACGTATAACAAGCAAACTATATTGCAATACACATTTCTTCCGTTCGTCTTTCCTACTTGCATAATAATTAATTAAGACACACGCGAGTTAGAGATAGTATTACTTTTAATGGAAACTAATTTTTATCTATATATTATACATTTTAATCGAGAGAATATTTAAAATATTATTTTAATTAAATATTTTTCATAAATATATATATAAATATATATTTATATTTATTATTTTATTATATTTATTATATTATTTATATATAAATATTTTTCATAATTCATAAAATATTTTTTCCATCTAACGATAAATATAATTACGAAAAACATTAGTTTAACCGTCGATTAAAATTGTTGTCGGAATTTTGATTCGATCGTATCACAGCCACGTATAATAATAATAATAATTAGGAATATAATTTAGAGAGTGGTAAATAATAATACGTATAGATCGTAACATAATTGACCCGTGATAGTTAGGTATGTAGAGATATATCGGTAACAATGCTAGGCGTGTCGTCGATGTGTCGCAAGTCGACTCGCGTGAACGCACGCATGCACGCACGCGCGCGCACGTGCGAGAGGCTGGGATTGTAATAGAACGAGTTGCGATGGTGGTGGGTTGGTTAGAGACGTGGGCACCTACACACCAACGCATTCGCGAGTCGCACCGACGGGATAACTAGTTTCGAAGAAGGCGGTCGCTGCCACGAAGATGCCTTAAATGTCAAGGCAAAGAAAGACGTCGCGGCCCAGTCGGATCGGATGCTGAACTTTGCATCGTCGGTGTGCTTTTCCCTCATCCTTCCATTCTGAAAATATTCCCATTCTATACGCATTTGACAGATTGTTCTTTGCAATTGCATTAGCTTTCTCACTTTTTTTCTTATCAAACGTATATCAGCTAATCCCGGATGCTGAACTTTGCATCGTCGGTGTGCTTTTTTTCGCTCATCCTTCGATTCTGAAAATATTCGCATTCCATGCATTTGACAGATCGTTAGATCTCCGCGATTGAACCCTCGGACCTTCGGTTTATTCTTATCGATTAAAACTAACTGCTTAAGAATTTATCCAGATAAAATCTAATCGGTCGGACTCTTGTTATTAAAATCAAGTTATTCTTGGTAAAGTAATACTCATATGTTTTATCTCGTATCGAGTAGTAGTACAGGTATTTGTATTATAAATGAAGCTTTCTAACTCGTTGAACTTTCTCTGACTTGTAAGGAACTCTTATCGTTAGAAATGCCAACTGGAAAGAAAATCAAGGTAATGAGGAAATAATTCTTCTTCCTGTTGCAGGATTCCATAGCATCCGCGTCGGAAACCGGCGAGGATTATGCGGACGGCGATGATTCCGACATGTATATGGAGACCGATGGTGCGGAAGAGACGATGACGGATGATCGCGAAGAAAGTTCAACGGAAAGGATCGAGTTAGATACGACGACCATGAAAACAAATGACAAGTGGAATGACACGAGTACGGAAGAAATTAATGGGAAAGATCAGGAAACGAAGAATACCGAATTATCTCCACGAGCTCAACAACCGTCCCAGGATGCCGATAAAAGCTTGGAAACCGAGAGTCAAAACTTCTTTCCATCTTTCGCTGAATTATTCAGTAATCACAGGTTGCCATTGAACGATCAACAGCAAAGATACAGACCCAACAGGTTCTTGGGTTACTTCCAACGCGATCGCGGAGTCTACCAATCGGCATCGGCGTCGTCCAAAGAGGTGCAACATCCTCTTTTGGGTTCCGGAAACTTCGGAGTTATTCGGGGTGGAACTTACTATCCCGAAGATAAAGAGAACGAAGAGTATGCAGTTGAAGATACTCTGTATAATCCTTACTATCACGGTACGACTGGTCGCGCTCGTGCCAATTACTATAGGAACCCTAAACCTCAACCGGTCAGGGGAGGAGACTTCTTCGCGAACTTCCGCGATTTCGCGGACATCACTGCACCACCCAAGTCGAGTTTCTCTCATCTTTCGGTGGTATACGCGAACAAGAACGGTAGTTCCACGGGACGTATCACGGAACCTAGAAACATCATCGAAACTCTGAGAATGTTGGAGGAAGAGGAACAACGATCGAACGTAATGGAAACGGCGACCACCGAGATCCCTAGGAAGAAGCTCAGCAAAGGGAAGAGGAAATTGATCAAGATGAAACAATACGACGAGGATAAGGCGAGAAGATCTCGCGTATCGGTCGAACCGCTTTTAGCATTGAGTTGAAAACTGAGTTCGTACTTATTAGTGTTTACGGTTTAGAGAAGGGACGACAAACTTTGGGATAACGTCCTACGCGTAAATAATTTAGCCCTCGAGAAAGATCGATAACTAAGGTCCTCCCTCCCTCCCTCCGCCAATTACTCTTTCGATTGTAGGAGGTCTGCGAAATTTCTTCTTAAGTTTGTTCAGAAAAATTAGCTCATTTCTCGAAGGATCCAACACAGAGTGGGTCGGAAGTATAAGATATAAATATCGTTATCGATGATACGATATATACGTAATATCGTAATAATATAATAACTATATTAATAGTTAAAGTATTAGGTATTCATTAATTAGATATAAATAATTAATAGGAATGATCGTAATATTGCGTATACGTGTGATATTATTGGAGAGATGTGTCATCCAATGATGAAAGCTAACGATTATTATCATCATCATCGTCGTCATCGTCATCGTCATCATCATCACCTATCGATTCATGGGCACGCGCCAAATTGATCGTGCGAGAGTGGCGCATGCACTTTCGTTACGCTCGAGTACACCTGAATACCGGAACGAGTGAACGAGTAAACGGAGAACGACGACACGAGCTCTTTCGCTCTTTCGAACGTTCGATAAAACGTGGGCTTCGAGAGTATACACGAGTCCAGGACAAACGGACGGACGAATGGACGGTTAGACAGACAGACAGACAGACAGACAGACGCACGCGACTTATCGTCGTTCTGCTCGTGACTGCTCTCCTACCGCGCAAAAACCATCAGCGATTTATTTGCATGTTACCTCAATCCACTTTCCACGGCGCTGCACAAATGCAACGAAATGCATTCTGCATCGTATTCGATACCGCGGGCAAGTCGGTCTTCCTACGGGCTCGATCATCGTTGCGTTTTTTTTTCGAATTACTGCGGGTAGAAAATTAGAAAAAAAAATAAATAATCTATATAAGACTTTTATATTATTGTTAATCGTCAAAATTTATATGGGATTGGTTGGAATGTTAAGAAAAATAGAAAGAAAGAAGAAAAAGGATACTACGATCGACGTAAAAACTAAATACACTTTTCGTTTCTTTTTTACGAACGAAATTTTGTTCGTTTCGATTTTTTGTAATGTCTTCCCATACGTCATACGTGGTATTCGCTAAGTTTGATCCTTTTATCTTTTAAGTATCGTACTTAAATATAAGTTAGACGTAAGTTTGCCTCGTTTCATTTAAGATTTAGAGATTATTTGATCTTAGTTGATAATTGTGTCGTAATATTATTAAACGTATCTTACGTTAGAGTGTATTGATAGGTCCTTCGATAGGCCGTAAGTATTCGTTAGATTTATCGACGTTCAAGTTAAAAAGAAGCAAAAAAATGATAAGAAAAAGTAATAAGAAAAGAAGAAGATGATAAAACGATTTAACCAATAAAGACTGCCCAATTCTCTTACGATCGTCTCTGATCTACGAAAGTAATTTGAATTATTATTAGTATTATTATTAATATTATTATTATTATTATTATTATTATTAATATTATTAATATCTTTCTCGCTGATGAGATTATTTTTTTTCTTTTTTTACTCTCCCGGACCTTCCTAGAAATTTGTTTCTTTCTTTCTTTGATATTATTATTATTATTATTATCTGAAGTATGATCGATCGCATGACACTTCAGGAAATCACGAATGCGACGATTTCCTCTTCATCATCGAGGACGAAATTCCCGGCGAATTTGATTTGCACGATCATTCCGCGCGGATCTCTAACGCATTGTTATTTCATTTTGTTGTTGACTATTGTAATTAGTTTTATCGTTAGGTTTATTAATCTATAAGAACAACAAAAAAATAGAAACGTAAAATGTACGTATGTATGTATAATATATTCGTAAAATTCGTGTCTCTCTCGTTCTTCCCTTCCTCTTCTACTTTTATTATGTTCATTGTACACCGTGAAATATGTATGCGTGATAAGAACAACGTGATAAGAAAAAGAAAAGGAAAACGGACAAATTTGAACTGTCGACCGAATCGAGCAACTTTCCATCACTCGGAAACTTTCACTGTCGAATGCACTTCTTCAACATCGTGATGAGTTTCCCGATGCCGGCATGTATTTCCGCGTACGATCCATGTTTGTACATCCATGCAGGTGTACTGAAAACGTTGTACTTTTTACACCTCGTAACCCCCTTCACATCCTTCATCTCCACCTTCGCACCCATCTGTTTTGCTATGTTAATCGCTTCCGCGTACGGCCAGTCGTCCTGGGAGCCTACATTTTTCGTAATACTCATTCGTTAAACAGATGAAACATGCAATTTTTCGAGGATATACTTACAATCTTTGCCGAGAGTTATTTTAACGCCTTGTAAAACTCGAGCAACGAGAACACTCGTGATGCACATAGCACCTATCGGTTTTTTGTCACAGGTAAAATCTCGAATCAATTTTTCTAAATCGGGTATCACCGTACAGTCGCATCCTTTGCTAGCAAAATCGCTTCTATGATATGAAATATCAAATAAAATAATCAAAATACGAGCGGAGATGATAAGATAATGGTTAAACGGAAAAAAAAGAAGTACTGACAATGTCCGTACGGCACCGAATCCTCCAGGAAGTACCAAACCAGCGTGATGACAAGCTTCGCATTCGCATAACGGTTGGATACAAGTACGAGCTAATCTCGCAGATTCGACTAATGCGTTTCTAGGAGGAGAATTACAATCGGGCTCTTTCGTGTAATGATCGATCACCTCGCATATGTCCATGTCGGGTGCGTAAAACTTTGGCATCATTCCTTTCTCGCATATGTGAAACGTCGCCGACATGCATTCGGATATTTCCGTGCCGTCTAGATTACCGCAACCCGAAAGTACCTGGAATCAAATGAAATATTTCGATTATTATAGGGGACAGGATAAAACATCGAACGAGTTTCTAAAAAACATTTCGTATCGTTTCGATCATCTGGTTATAATACGACACTGTTACAGATTTTTCAAATGTAAGATCCGAGAATGGTCGCTTTCGACGACATCCTTTTTTTTTCTTTTTATTTTTTTTTGTAATCTTTCTTTCGTTTACATTTGATTTTCTTTCATTCGATATTGACTTTTACCGTTTCACGTTAGATTACAAATGCTAGATAAAGGCAAGTAATTAATTGCCTCCCTCGTAATGACTTTCGCGCGTACCTCGGATACGTTTTCTTGCAGTATCGCTATATAAAGGGAAACGTTAACAGTTTCTGGCTCGAGGCGTCGAGAAAACGTAGCGGTTACATCACGATGCGAAAGTGCATAACCGATATACTTTTTCGTTTGCATGCGAAACTAAACTGATTCGAAAGATATCTTCTATTTAACGTGTCAGTCTTACGAGATCTTATCGTAAATCGTACGGTTTTTTTTTATTATCCCTTTTTATTTTCATCGAGCTCGTTAATATCTTCCGTTTAACAGTCACGAACTTACGTGCGGGAAGAGTTAACGTTATGAAATTAAAATCTTTAACACACTCACTAGAGCGATCTTAGGAACATCGCAAGATTTGTCGTCTCTTCTCCTCGTCAATCTTTTAAATTCGTGACACGATGACGTATGAAGAAGATTAATCGAATTGATTGATTGAATTTTGGAGACATCGTTTCGAATAAACGTTCCTAAACGCGTACGCAACATGTTCTATTCTTTTTTTAATACAATATTTTTTTATTCGAAATTTGAATTTAAATTTGAATTTAAAATCACTTAATAATTTGGTTAAGGAAATCGAGAGAATTGACATTTGTCAGGTATGCGCGATACACGATTTTCTTTTGATCGATTTTTTTATTTAAACAATTAGAAGATTGAGTCTACGGAGACTATGGTATTTGAAGATTTCTAACTTACCGACTGTGCACGGTACGTATTATTTACCGATGGTAAAGTAGTTTTCTGCAAGAAGGAAAGTTCGGTATTTGTACGAGAGATGGCAGCACTATTCGAAATTGCGATCAGTGCCCTCGGTGTTTATTCATAGAACTGTATCTACTCTACAGGTATATTACATCTTCTTTGAATCATTCAAAGTTATCCAAATTTGTTCAAATATTTTATTTAAAAATAATCCCAAAAAATTATTTAAAAAAAAAATAAAAGAACAATAAGATAATCGAATAATCGAACTAAAATACAAAGTAAAAAAAAGAAAGATATCGAATGAAATAAGCCTTAGGCATAGAAAGGGAATCATCCCCGTCTATAAGTTAAACCGCTGCACAGAGATTGGTTGAAATTAACATAGAAAAAATATATTCGACTTAAGTTTATGGCTCGTATAAACCTTTATCGCGGTCTAGGAAGAATTTTGCGTGGAGACTATGAATACCAAACGGATAATCTTCGGTGTAGGCGAGATTTAACAAGGTGTACGAGCTCTGGAGAAAAATAATAAATTTCTCGGGTCCGAAGAAGAAGAAAAGAAAAGAAAAGGAAAAAGAAAAAGAAAAAGTATAATAATAATAATAATAAGAAGAAGTACGTAATACTTACTACAACAGCATCTTAGAATTTTTACGATGGTACCTTCGATATTTTCTTCGATCCCACGTAGGTAAATTTATCGTAGGGGAATTTTCCCTTCCCAAATTTCTTAAAAAAAGAAAAAAAAAAAGAAAAAAGAAAAAGCGCGATAGTATCACGTATGAAATAAGAGAGACACGGAAAGATCTCTCGTCCCTTTTATCATGAACGTCGGCGTCATCTTTACGTGCTGCCACTCGACGCGTCATATAAACTCACTTTATTCTAATTATCAGTCGAAGACGAGCGCACCCTTGAGTGCCGTTTCGTCGCTTCGCTATCTCAACGATCCCTTTTCGAGGAGGAGAAGAAGGCAACGAAGGCTTACGCATAATCTTATGTAAATCCTTCGTTACCCTTATGCTTGCACGTTCTTACGGAAAAGAGAGGGAGAGGGGAAGATAGAAGTGAACGAGATAGATAGATAGATGGATAGATGGATAGACAGGTATATAGAAAGATAGAAAGAGAAAGAGAAGGAGAAGGGGTTGCTTCTCGAGTTACACGACGAAAGGGACACACGCGTTAGCACGCATACACGCGCGCGTCCATACACGTACACGCGTATAACCGAGGCGGTGCTGCTGGGCTACGGCTTGTGCTAGGGCGCGAGACTTATATGAATGTTAAAATAAGTTTGAAATTGTCGCGGACAAGTTCATCCCCATGGGACCTACCCCACGAGTAATTCGACGGCGTTGGCGGTTTCGGCCTTTCGCCGAGTTTGCGACCAGCCACCGAATTCGCCGCAACTTCCGCGTACATGCTACAACCCCACCCCCACCCCTTGCAGAATCTACCCGCTTCTTGTCCCCCTTCGTCTCTCCTTCTCTTTCTTTCTTTCTTTCTTTTTCTTTCTTTCTCAATCTCTTTTCCATCGCAATCTTTGCCCTTATCTATCCATCTCTGGTACACGTAATTTGTTCGTCGTATCTAACAAGTACATTAGGAAAAGATCTTACGTTATCGTAGTCTTCGTCGCATTTTCCTTTCGTTTCCAAGGAAAATCTTATTACTCGTCGCGTGATTGCTTCGTTCCTTTCTTCTCCTAAGCTTTTATAGAATCTCTTCTGGCTAGCTAGCTAGCTAGCTAGATGAGAGGATAGGGGTGGCGAGCGAAATAAACTTATTTCGAAGTTGAGCTAGCTAGACTGAAGCCGAAGTAATATCTCGAGGAGAGGAAAGAAGGGAGAACTGGAATCGTTCCGCGGGATGACATGACTTCTACGTATCTTTGTCCTTATGAAAAAGAAAAAGAGAGAGAGAGAGAGAGGGTGGGAGAGAAGTCTGAACCCAGAAGTCGAAAGTTCGTGTCACGAATTCGCGAACCACAGAGAAACAGCGACAAGTTCTCGCAATGTACACCCCCTTCTCCCCCTCCTTCTGACTCCCTTATTTTCTCTCTTTATCTCTCTCTCTTTCTCTCGTAGACTGACGGGATAAATGCGATGTGATGCGAGTAACTGAGTGACTAATTGAATGAGGCGTCTCGGAGGACTTCCATGCGCGTCACACGTCAGAGTTTCGTTGGCGCATCGGGGAAACGCGAATAACTCTACCAGCTTAACGGGAACTCGTGCCAATCATTTCGATGTAGGGAGAAATCATCGCGATATTATTTGCTCTAACACTAATATCCGTACAAATCGATCTTTCCTCGATAGTAATAGAACGTCCGACAGGAACGGAAAATCTATGCGCGAAACGGGACGACAGGAATACGATATACTAAGATAAGATAAGTTTTACGTTTTGAAATCGTTAGACCTAGAGTTCGATTTATGGAGAACGACGAGACTCGAGTTTATCATCGTGGGATTTGAATTTCGTTGTTAGTCGATAAGACGAGTAGTTGACTAGTAGTTTGGAATAATCTTTTTTTTCAAATGTGTCATTTTTGTACTTTTTCAAATAGTTTGCATATATTTTTGATTAAGTTCGGAAAAATATTTGTTCTTTTTATCACGGGGGGACAAATATCGCGCGTTCGTATTGAAATTTGTTAACGATTCGATTGAAAAACGATAAGTTTAGTAGGTATTATTATATAAATTTGATTTTCTAAAATTTCCGGTCGACGAATGATCGAGTTTTAAACGACGAGGGGGTGTTAACGGGAATAATGGGCATTAACGTCATTGGAAGTTTAATCTTCTGGCCGATATCTTCGGTATCACGATTTCGACATTGCGATGGGTTTCAGAGCGACTTGGCAGTTTTCAGTAACACTTCGCACGTTGCTATCGAAAGCGGAAAGAGGAGTACTCTGTTCTGCGGCATTGCGGATCGGTAAAGGAGGCTGTTTATGCATTCTTGGCGCGAAGGCAATCGCTGGGGTACCGGCGCAGGGGTTTGGATTTCGTGCGAGAACCAGACAAGAGAACAATTACGCGCCGTCAGCCCCGTTACCGGTAGAATGCCATGAGGTGAATCAAAACTAGGTGTGCGCCATCACCCCTGGGTCACTTCTATCTTTTCCTTTCTTATTTTCTTCTCTACTCTTCTCTTCTATTTTCTTTTCTTTTCTTTTCTTTTCTTTTCTCAAAGTCTACAGCTTTTTACTTATCCCTGGAGAAGGATCGAAACTCGATCGGTGAGCCAAGTAACAACTATCGATCCGTTCTCGAAGTTGATTCCACCGAAGAACCTTTACCCTGGAATCGATTTTCGAATTTTCATAAAAATATTGCTTCTCCGAGAACGTTTAAAACTTATTTTTCATCTTCTTTCTCTCTTTTGTGTATTACAGTTCTTATTTATTCCCAACGAGAGAGAGAGAGAGAGAGAGGACGATATTTCGTTCCACCTCCGAGTGTTGTTCTACTTTCCCTTGTTCTGCGTTTAGCCCAAAAGGAGGTGGAAAAGAGAGTAACGCTTGGCTTGGCTTGGCTTTGCTTGGCTCGGCTTGGCTACGGTTAACCATTATTGGTAAGTAGTTGAGGCGGTGAGTAATGGCCGTTGGGAAAAATTCTTCGAATCGGCCGTGAGAGTATCCGAGTTATCCACCTGGAGAACGCGGTATTTCGAATCCGTTGGATTCTCCCGAGCAATCGGAAGCTTATCGTTTACTTTGGATTATATAAAGCTCGTAATAGTTTATTTCGGATTGATATAACACGCGTTATGGGGAACGTATTACTTTGTTAAAACGATCAGACGTGAATTAACGTATCTATTATTTCGTATAATTACGCGTCTCGTATAATTAGATTACTACTACTAGGTCGTAACTTCGCGACACGTGCTCTAATTAATTTCCACGAAAAGGGGATTTGTCTTCGACGACTGGGTATAGAGGAATGCTCGTCGATCCTCTCGTTGACGGGGTGGAAAAATTTCAAAAAAAGAAAAAAGAAATAAAGGGGATGCTCAAGTTACGCGGATTCGCATGGAAGTCGGAGTGCTATTAAAATCTCCGTAAAGTTCATCTCGTTGGAATAAATGAATAAATAAAAACGTAGGGGTCTCCGTCGGTGGGTAACTATGAAACTGAAAGTATAAAGCGGTTTACACCATCACCTTTGTATCGGATATACGCTCGTTTTATCTCTCGCGAGAACGAAAATATAATAATATACCTACTGACAAATATTCTATAAAGATGACGAAGTTTTTCGAGAAAATCCGAACGAATTATTTTTTTGGGAAAGGTGAGGGGAGGCAGGGGGAAAAATCTTGGATGCCAAGGAACGAGGTTTCCGTTGGAATGAAAACTCCAAAGTTAAAGTATGAAGAAGAAGAAGAAGAAGAAGAAGAAGAAGAGGAAAAAGACGAAGGGAAGGAAATGGAAGAAGAGAAGAGAAGAGAAGAAAGAGAGAGTTTTATTGTATTTTTTTCATTAACAAGTCCAGCCGGTACCCGAGAGACTTGGCAAAGTTGGCTGCGAGTTTTAGCGAGACTTTTGTTAATGTTCGGAATTAACGGAGTAAGGAGACTTTAAGTCATAAGGTCTCGTGGGAGCACGAGGTTCGACGCGAACTTTCACGATTCTTTATTTCTTTATCAACTCCGAGGCCCCCCTTCTTCTCTCGTTCCCTCGAACCTTTTCCTTCTTTTACTTCCTACTCGTTCTTTCTGCGCTTCGTGAAACGTTCGCCGATCCGACCAACCGTTTCTTCTACTCGCGCACCGCGTTTCATAATTACTTTCCTCGACGCGTTCCGAAAAGTCAAAAAGTACCTACCTGCCTACCTACCTGCCTATTCCTGTCGGCTATAGTTTAAAAAATCAAAATATTAACGAAATATCAAACATTTCGCGATTACCCGTTCAATTTATTCGAGATAACACACATGTTCGTATTTAACCTACGTAGATCTTGATTAGTATTTTAGCTATGAAAATAGACTAGCAATTATGGCAACGAAACACTGGAGACGACGTTTAACTCGATCGTCGATTGGGTGGTGGTATGCCTTGGATCGAACTTGGAAGCTTCGTGGTGTTGTAGGTCGAGCAAAACGGTAGCGCGTCACGTATAATGCAACATGAATGCATATCGTGTTGGTACGTTTAGACGTAGAATTAGCAAGAGCACTTCGCTCGATGCATCGATGCATCGTAGCATTGATGGACGCGGTTCGATGCTATGCGTACGTGTACTTCTCCCTGTTTCTCTCTCTTTCTCTCTCCCTCCCTCCCTATCGTTCTCTCCGTCTGTTTCTCACACGTGTACACACGTACACTCTCTTATACGATATGTGTCGTGTAGATCGAAGAGAGGGTAGAACGATGTTACTCGCTCTCATGTAACTAATCAACCGGCTGTCGAGCTAAATCGAGTCCTCCTTGCGAGAATTCCACCTTCTCTAATCAACGTTCCTCTCAAATATCCTCCTCTCCCAAAGTCTACTTATCGATCTATCTATCTATCTATCTATCTATCTATCTGTCTATCTATTTTTTCCTTCTCTCTCTCTCTCTTGATTATTCGACTAAACGTAATTAATAATTAATTTATCGACGAAGAAGATATGATTTTATAAACGTATTTTTATTTTTGCAAATTCTTTTTTTTCCTTTTCTATTTACGTCCTTTGTCGTTTGTCACTATAGAGATGATTCGACGTTCGAATGATTTGCCGTATTTTTTTTCGATCACCGTTTATCCATCGGCCAATGGGTAGGAGCAATAAATCGAACCGACCGATGGCATTTTTTCGCGCGTTCGCGAGAGAAACGCGATGTACCGGGCAGATTACGCTACGCACCACCAGTCATTTTTCGGGAAATAATGAAACGTTTCTACCTACGTTCAAAATGAAAAGGGAGGTTTGCGAGCGAGAGGAGGACAACGGGGGACGAGGAGTAGGTAGAACATTACGTTGTATGCAAAGAGAGAGAGAGAGAGAGAGAGGGAAATGAACGACGGAAAAGGGGACGAAAAGAATGTATTGCCCGAGGGGAAGTATTTCAAACGTTTTTGATTCACTTTTACGCTGAATTTAGTGTTTACTTCTGACATGGTAAAAAGTGATGGAAACGTATTAACGACGGAAACGATGAGAGTTTCAAGGACGTTTCTTTCCCATGGTTCATCGAATATCTGGAAAAACACATATATATCTATACACATACACACATATATATTCTTGACGAAGTACACCAAGTTAGAAATCGAATGAAAAAGCTTGCTAGGTATTTTGTTAATGAGGCGAAAATTGAGACAGCTTTATTAAGTCGAGGGAAGTTGCTCTGATTAAGTTACAAGGCGACCCCTCGACCAACCACCGAAGTCACCCTCTTCTCTCTGCTAATTTTATTTATTACGCAATTTAAAAATCGATACCACCGATAGGAAGCGATAAGCGAACGAGTCTTTCCCTATCCGAAGTTGCATTCTCTCCTCCGGATATTTTTTTTTCTTCTTCTCGATTGTATAGCTTTTTTTTTTCTTTTTGAAGTTATACTTCTTTTGGCGCTTTATCGATGTACGATTGTACGATATAATAACGGATAGGGAAAGAAAATAAAGTAGGAATATTGTTATATCAGACGTAACGACGTGACGCGTATTTTGAAGTTTGAATTTTCGTCAAGACGGTCGATTTTCCTTCCGTAACAAGTCGCTAACTATGAGGGTATAACGGCGAGCTGCCGTGAGCTAACCGAGTTAATCTAATCCGATTAACCGAAGACTAAGGGGCTGACTCGTTTCGAGAGGGCGAATGCAGGAAAGGGGAGGTAAATAGCTACGCTGTCAGCCTTCTTGCTTTTTAATTAATTAACGGTCAATTTGCAGGCGAAGCACGACGGTACGTTGGAATTTCAACGCGACGTTTTCCTTAAACTCACGCGGGAGAAAAATAATCTAAGAGACGTTAAGCGCGATACACGCGTGTACGTAGTTCATCGTAAGAAAAGGGGGGAAAGAATTGTTGACAAATGTTAACAACGATGAGATTAGTTCGAATTGAAATGTGACAGATTTATTGTTTAAAACGATTCAACGATTACATAATTCGACGAAAATGTTCAGGTTAAGTACGCAGAGATAGTTGGATGTTCGAATGACGAAGTTTCCCGTGAAACGCGTCGCCGGGATGGACAGCGAGAACTTAGGAGAAGATTGGATCCTCGATTTAGTGAGCAGTTAGCAGGTAGCACGAGAGTGGATTACAAAATTAGCACGAAAGAGCGGCGTCCTCGTTTCTACCTTACGCGTTACGGTAATACAAAATCCCCCGGTGTACTGTCAATCTGGAACATCCTTCAAGGCCGTGCAGACCACCGTTAAGGATTCCTCCGCCATAACCGTTCAAACGGTTATTAGCCCTCGTCTCGTAGGTAGATAGGTACGCCGTTTGTATGGGGTAGGACGCGACAAATGAATATCTGATTTATAATTGATCTCGGGGAAGAAGATAAATGGGGAAGAATTATTAGAAAATAACGTGGAAGACAACTGGGCCAGGATACCGAGGAAATATTCTCGTTGACGGACGCGTCCAAGTTCAGGACACGCGCAGTCGCTTACACGTATACTCGTATGGGGTAACGTATAAAGATGTATACACAGACACGTACGCGCACTGATACATCGACAGCCAGTTCCTACATCGTGGGTAATAAAACATTTCGCGTGCGAGGGTATAATTGTCGGGGTCGGGCCCGCGTGTGCGGTTTATACGGTGCTGGATGCCAGTCGAAGGGGTGGCGAGGGGTTTGTAGTCTAGCTTTAGGGGCCCCGGGAGGGCACCGCGCCCCCTTTTTCATCCTGTAGTTATTTATCGTCCTGCCTTTGCTCTCGTTCTATCGCCGTATCTCCTATCTCTTTCTTTCTCTCTCGCACTCGCACTCATGGCTATCATCCATGCAGCCCTTCGTTCGTTCGTTCGTTCGGTGGATGGCGAAGGTGGTATCACTCGGTGATAGACTATGAATGTGTGTTGGTGCGACGTTCCCGATAGTGATATTCCAGTGGTAGTGTGTTGTCGATGATGGTGCTACAGTTACCGGTGGTCTTGTTGGTTTTGCTGCTCGCGCTGGTGGTGGTGGTATTGGCTGTAGGTTCGTTCCGTGCGAACCTTCGTCAAGTCTCGCTCTTTCGACCTTCCCGTATCAAGAATTGCCCGGCACGCTTTTCGTTCATCCTCGAGCCCTCGCGATCGGTTAATTCTCTTTCTCTTTCTTTTTCTCTTTTCCCTTTTCTTCGACTTTTTCTTCTATATTCTTCTCCCCGAACTTAATGCGAACTTGTAACGCAGTTTCCTGCCCGATCGAACGATTCATCGTAGAAACTATACTACTCCAAATGAAACTTTTCTTATAAAAATTCTTCTCCTTGCTATATCAACTTCCAATCGGACTCTCATCGTCGTAGTTCGAGTTAGGAATAATATCGATTGGAAATAAGTTCGATAACAATTTCATTTATATGGATCGATAAAGATTTTTCGATTTGGGTTTCGTGAGCCGCGGACAGAACGTTCTGGACAGGAAACTGACGGATTCGAGCGATCGAGGGGAAACATCTCGTTCGGGGTGCAACGTTCTGTCAGAATAGGACGAGCTAGAGAAGGACAGAGATGGAGTGAATGAAAGAGAGAGGGAGAGAGAGAGGGAACTCGGTATTCCGGATACGTAAGTGACACATTGACGGGAACTGACCGCCGCTTGGCAGCCCTGACCGTTTCCCCAGGGTGGCTAGTTACCGCATGATTGGCCCTCCATTACCATATACCGTGCGCACTAACGTGCTTGCGGTCCTCCACGATATCCGTCCGGCACCTTCGGAATAGCCACGATCGCAGAAATCGACCGAAAGGAGCCCGAAAGATGTTCCTCCGGGAGAAGATACCGTTGAATCGGCGTATTTCTTTCCTTTTTCAAGCTCATCTTTACCAACAATTGTCATTCTTACAATCGAACTTCTCTCTCTCTCTCAAATATTCACCACTCCGAGTTGTTTTACTATTTTCTTTCTATATCAAACACTTCACTATAAGGTTTATCCGGATTATCTTCTTAGTTCGTGAAGTTTTTATAAACGAGTTCGATACAGATATTTTCGTAAGAATTCCGTTTACAGATCATTCTCTTTCATCGTTAAGACGGCGAGAAGAAAACGTCGGATACGAAAGGAGTAAAAAGAAAGGGAAGAAAAACGTAGAGGGAAATAATAATAATGATAAGTAAAAGAAGAAGAAGAAGAAGAAGAAGAAGGCGAGAGGTTCGCGAATGACGCGGAAAAACGTAACGTGCGGCGTCGGATCCCGGCGGACATCGCGAAGCAGAGATTTTTCTGCGCGTGCCGTTAAACGAGTAAGAGAGTAACAGCCGAGTCGAGTAAATGTGTAGGTAAACTACGTATATAAGTACGTACGTGGTTCGACCTCGTTCGAGGTTTCAAAGCTTTTTGCGACCTTATCCGTCTTTCTCTTTCCCCCTCTTTTTCTCAGTTGCTTTCCCTTACGTGTTACTCGTACATATGCGAGAGAGAGAGAGAGAGAGAGACTCGACGAAGAGAACAACCCTGCCACGGTTAGATGGATAGACGCGATGCGAACGTACGTAGACATGTGAGGGTGCACTCGCTTAATTACACCGGAGCCCTCGTGGGATACTCGGAGGCTGAAGCAGCGACCTTACCCTCCTTCTCTTCTCTTCTCTTCTCTTCTCTTCTCTTCTCTCTCTCTCGTTTCTTCCTCACGTGACGTCTGCAACCTACCCTCTAGACGTATCGCATCTCCGCGCAGAGATTTCCAAAGCAGGAACGGCCGGTACGTACCTAAGCTGCCATTTCTCCTCTAACGTTCTTGCCGTTCGTTGGTGTTGCATCCCTCCAGGGGACTCCTGGCCGGTTGCAGTCGAATGCACTGCTGTCTGCATCGTTGAGGAGCTCTGCAAACGAAGCACGGCTCGTAATGGCTCACGAGTAATTTCCCGTATCCTCGGCTTCGCCGCGAGAACCGAAACAACAACTCCTCTCTCTCTCTCTCTCTTTCCCTCTCCCTCTCCCGTTCTTCTCTTTGACGATTAATCCAAAGTCCGTACACGCTCGATGCCCGATTATCATCGGATCGTTGACAGCTCGTATAATGGATTCATTTCCTTTCCATTCCAGACTACACCCCTTTCGAAGAAACATTAATAAGGAACCCTTAAAAACGAAAAAGTTTGCGTGACGTTGGGTAGTTTACTCGTGCCCCAGTCTACAGGTGTCAGAAACCCGATGAGAAAGTTTATAAACGTTAATAGTACCATCGAGTATGGGTCAGGGAAAATGTGTAATAGAGATAGTCGTGTCTTATCGGTCCATCGTGTCACCCATCTCGTACTCGCGATTTCATTATACTCACCCTGTTCTATAATCCGGTCGTACGTTTTAGCGTCGGTTCGATTCGCTCGATGCACTCGCTTAATTAATTCATTTGTACGATATAGCAGAAACTTGGTGGCGAATGGGGGGGGAGGGATCCCTGTATTATAAATACGTACACGCGGGAGGAGAAATAGATTTGTATGCGTGTGTATAAATGTATATGCATGTAATACGCGTTCAAAGAAGTATGTTTCTTGGAGGCTTCGTCGAGAAAGCATTCATCATTCCGACGCCTGTTAGTGCCGCGGAACGTCCTACACAACCGGTCTAATCTCGCGCACATAAATAAGATAACAATTTTTCATCCGTTCCCTCCCTCCCTCCCACCCTTCTCACTCTCTTCTCACTCTCTCGCTCTTTATCTTTTTCTCTTTTTCTCTCGCAAGCAACATTTTCTTCGTCGAGAAAAAGGGGACGCGACCCCCGTAAGGAGAAACGAGAAGAGGTGACCGAGAGAAGACTCCAGGGATGAGTCTCCGAGGATGGGTGGGGGGGTTAGTGAGGGGGGAGCTGAGGCAGACAGAAAACCGGGAAAAGTTTGTAACCCTCGTTACTCGATATCGAGTTCCAATTAGATGACGATCGCATTTCTAGCCGAAGACGTTTTTGCGCTCCGTACCGTACCGTACCGTACCGTACCGTACCGTACCTGAGACGAACGACTAGAACGAGTCGACGAAGAGGACGACTTTCATCTCCCACGGGAAAATCAAACGAATACTAATTCGCGCCGTTTTGGGAGTTTCCTTGATTCGCGGCTCGTTTATTTCTCATCCGAGCTGCTCTCCTCGATTATCGCCTCGATCTTCGATGTAAAGATCTTTAGATAGTAAAGTCTCGTTTTATTCTTCTTCTTTTCTCTTTTCTACCGAATTCTTTTTATCACAAATCTCTAGACAAATAAAGTTAGTTACGTTCTTTGTATGCTAACTAAAGTATAGTTTTTTGATGATACGTATATATATATTCATTCATTAACTTAATTATCGTTCGGTCTAGTTAATAATGAACTATTCTGTAATTAAACTAGAAAAATAAAGGATACAGGATAACCGTCACGCACCGAGATATGGCCTTGTTTCTTGTAAATGAAATTGTCGTTTAAAGTCACGAAGAAGTAACATTAATAACGTTTCGAAACGTAACTTAACACGGAGGCGTGTTCGTTGAATAAACTAGCCGAACTAGTATCTCGGTGTTTAATATTCAGAGACACTTTGAATGAAAAGAGAGAGAGAGAGAGGGAGAGAGAGAAGGAAAAAGAACATTTTCGTAATAATTTCATGATCCGCTCTCCGGCTCGTGCACATACTCAGTATCGCTCGCTTGCAAACTGTTTGGTAGAGGAAACGAGCGTAACTCGATACGGAATATCGAAGTCAACGTATCCTCTCGAGAGGTTTAGAAAGCCACGGTATGTAGCTCGCGACTCCACCGGAAGGAAGGAAGGCACCAGAGGATCCTAGGAAGAGCGTGGCTCGGTACGGTGAGCAAGTGAGAAGGGAAAGGATAGCGTGTAGAGAGCCGGAGGATGCACTCCAATAGGTCCCGCGACAAAGAGCAAGATCAGTGTGACTCTCAGCTTTCCCTTGGGTTTCGATCAAGGTTCCCACATGTGGTTCTCACCTTCTCCTTACGAATATTCAAGCTTAGGTATTATAAAGTAAGATCGTTTCGAGTTAACTTAGGTGTGCTTCTTTCCTTTTACCATCTTTCCACCTTTTCCATCTTCGAGGAATAACATTTAAGGTTAATTGAAAAAAAAAAACTCGTACGATCGCTCTGATACCGGTTAATTAGTTGGAACTTTTTTCATCTTGTTACACGATTAGTCAAGAATCCGTACGACGCTCTCCACTCTGCATATTAATCATCGACGACGTTTTATCTCTTCGATCTAATTTTCCCGTCAAGATCAAATGACAGAAATATATATATATATATATATATTTGTTTTCTCGTTTAATAAAACAAATAAACGCGTCTAAAAGTTCACATACGTTGGTTGGAAAAATTGTTCGGATCTTCGGATAGATTGAAGTTTCTTTGGAAAGAAGTAAAACCATCTCTCGACCATTGGAAACACCGACGGAGATGCGACGGAAGTCGGTATTGACAGTCACTGGGGGCTCGAATAAGTGGTGCTCTTCGTGGCTGACTTCGGCCGACGGGGGTGCGACTGAGGAGAGTTTACGTCGACAGCACACGGTAAACCCCCAGAATTGTGGCTCCCCTTGCGCCTCCAGAGACTACGGGCAGAGGTATTGAAAATTACATCTTACTCCGGTGCGAGGCCACCACCACCACCACCACCACCCGACTAACGTCACCTCTACGCATTACTAACCCGTTCCGTTGTTTTCCTTATTCTTGTTTTAACGCTCACCCCAAATGGGGTTTACTAATCAACCCTATCGAGAGATATCTCACACATTTTCATCCCCTTACTATTTTTTAACATTGCTTAGATTAAAATCGAAGAAAATATTGATAGGAAGAAGTCGAGTAGACTGAAAGCCGTCGCGCGATCATTTCAACAACAACAACAACAAAAAAAAGAAAAAATGGAAAAGGGAAACTCGAGTGAGAAGAAAAATGTTCCCTTCCTCGTGACGTTGAATCACGGCATACATGCATAATACTCTTTGCCGTTTTCTTCGTGAATCGAAGCTCAAGTAGTCGAACACGCAGTTACAACATCAAAGCATAGCTTCTGCATGCCGTAGTATAGAAAATAAGGAATAGCGATGAGAGAGTTGGGGGAAAGGGGAGGGAGAAACTAAAATGGAACGGAAAGTCCGAGGGAAGAAGTCGTTGTATATCTAAAAATATCTAAAGTTGGCATCGTGTTCGAAGGACACGCGCGTAGAGAAGATGGCGAGAAAGAGGGTGTCTCGTGAAAATATCGGGCGGAAAGTATAAACATTTAGACAAGTTTAAATTCCGAACTTTCTTTCCTTCCTCCTGCCAGGAGGAAAAGAAGTTTGAGGAGGGTGACGTTTATCTCTTTCTCTCTCTCACACACATATTCTCTCGCCCTACACACTTTTGAAGACTTCAATATTTGTTAAAGTCTCTTCTTACTTTCCTTCTCCTCATTCACCTCACCATTCTCACCTTCCTCCATTCCAAAGTATATTCATGATATCTTTCCTTTATAACGCATAAACCGGGAATATATTGAAAGGAACGTGTATCAAATAGATTTCACGATTATCTCGATACATCGGCGCATTTTCTGTTTCAATAAACCTAAGTGATTTTCAGCTTGCACAAAAAAAAAACAAACTGCTGGCTCGCCGTAGTATTCAGTTTTTGCGTCGAAGGGCGTGGTTGCACGCAAGTGTCGGTCGCGGGATATTACCGTATTAGTAGATAATCTTATGTAGGTCATATTATTTTCCGTCGCGTAGGAATTTTGCATGCTTTGTTGAACGGTATAATGCCACAAGTTTGGGAAAGTTAAGGAAAGAAATGAAGTGGAGTTAATTAACTGACAGGAGGAAGTCTGTGGTTACTAGGAGTTTTGTTAAGTCGGTTAGCAGCTTGGTAGATAGTAGCAGGATTGTCGTTTGGTTGGTTTCGCGAGAAGGAGGAGAAGGGAAAGGACGGAACGTCGAATGGAAGTGGAACAGCCTGGAAGTGGCTGGAATCATCCGAAGTCCGAAGCAAGCGAAGAGCGAGAGGGTCGTAGAGTTGGTAATTGGCAATATGAGTGGCTGGATCCTGCAGGATGTCGGGTCAGTCGCGCGCCCCTGGGAGTACCCCCCTTTTCTGGGGTGGCGCTGCCCCACCGACACCCCTCAAACCTCCTCCTCTCTTCCTCCATCTCTACCCTCTTCTCCCTGCAAGCTCCCCACCGCCTCGTGCACCTCCGTTTCCGACGAGAGAAGCTCGGGGAAGCAGGAATCAAATTGAGTTTCATACTCACAGGGACTCTCACCCTGCCTACCGCGTTCACCCTCTCTCTCTCTCTCTCTTGCTCTCTCTTACTTTCTCTATCTTTCTCTCTCTCTCTCTCTCTTTCTGTCTCTCTGTCTCTTCGTCAGGCCGTTTTCGACGTTCGTTTTCTCTCGTATCTTCTCTGATTTGAAACTCGCGTGCCGCCGACTGATCTCGATCATCCGACTGTGCACGCTAACAGCTTAGAAGACCCAAAGTGTTTTTAATCCGTCGACCGCTTTTACCCCGGTACGATTAATATCACGAGTAAAGGTGCTTTTAAATGATCTTTAACTTTTGATTTGAAAACTGGACGATCGGGATAGAAAGTTCAGGTGGCCTGTCGACAATTGGACGATCGAAGAATTGAATAGACAAGGACGATGGCGGAGCTCGAGAGAATGGCGAAGGGGTTGACGGATTCGAAAAAGGAGAAAGGGGATTTGGTTGTGCGGCGGCGTCTGGACCGCGGATAATAGGAAGCTGCTGTCGGGGTATCTCTGCTAATCACGTTAAGTCCGGCAGACCGCTTTGTATCCCGCGAACGAGCCACCGTCCGAAATTCCCAAGTCCGAAACTCAGAACCGACACGAACGCAATCCCACCGGTTTCTCCTCCTTCTCTTTCTCCTCCTCTTTCTCTTCCTCTTTCATTCCCATCCCTTCTCAACTACCCTCGTGTTCTACAGCCAAGGTACGCAGCAGACTGAAATTCGTTTACGAGATACCTTTCTAACTACAGAAATCTTTCTTCGTTTCCTTTTTATACAAAGAACACGTTTCGTTATTTCGCGAGCCAAGTGAAATATTTCCTTTATTTAAACTAATCTTTTGTTTAATATTTATAGATAAATGTATATAATACCTATGTATCGTAAATATGTATGCACGCGTCTATAAATATTAGCTATACGTAAGATTAATTCCCGTTTCATCACGCGGCAGGAGGAAACCAAAGTGAGAATTCTAACGTAGAAGGTCCGTGGTGCCCGGTAGCCACCGTATCATCACTTCAGACAGCCTTTCCGGTTTGTGAATCTCATTAAAATCATTGGTGCGTGATCTTCGGTTTACGGGCATCGCACTGGACGACCGACGACTCCATTAAGATAACCACCTCCCCGTGATATTGCTTAGACTTCGAGTCATCTCTGCGCCTACGTCGTCCTATCTCAAAAAATCTCTCTCACTCTCTCTCTCACTCTCGTTCTCATTTTACCATTTCCTATGGCAATACTTTTACAAGAGCATCTTTTTCCCATAGGTTTTTGTTCCTTTTTCTCTACGTGATATTTTTCCATCGAACTATATTTAGCAAATCTTTAGGGTTTCGGGGTAAACACATTTTCATATTCGCGGGTATTAGATTTTCCGTTCCTTCTGACGTTACCTACATCTTGATGAAAGATGTTAAAGGGCGAAATCTAAGGGTTTTTTCTCTTTTTGAAAGTAAACGGTTATAACTATATCGAAGCTCATCTTTTCGTCGCTCTCACCTTACCTTCCACTTTATTCTAGCCGATTATACATGAGACAAATTTGAATAATGTCCTTTATCAGTCTCCGCACCCCCTTGTTATCCGGTTGGTAGACGAGCAAGCACGCATACGTATTTATCGTAAATATTCCAAGTGGTTTTCGTTCTCTTGGGATTCCGTATCGTCGACCGAAGACTCGACATTATAGGGAACAACCGTGTTTCAAGCGAGTTTTTCGTCTCGCCACTCAAAGGAGAAGGATCTTGGAAAAGTTTCGCGACGGTTACGCGATAAAGGAAGGCACCGGTAGGATGCTACTACCGGTAGGTAGGTAGGTAGCTTGATTTAAGAAATTTCTCTCGTAATTCAACTCGACTCGAGTATATCACAACGATTACCTAACGTTGGCCAAGTTGAGAAAAGTAAGCGTGTTTCTTGTTCGATCGCATACCTTAGCCACCCATCTTTTTTCCAACGAAGCTCGATTAAACTCTATAGCGTTTGGGGTAAAAGAAAAGGCGGAGGGTAATTTGTAGAAGAAGGTCCGACAAAAAGGGTTGTTGCCGGTGCCTTTTCGGAATAGCACGAGAAAGAGGAAGATAGAAGAAGGAGGGGATAATGCGACCCTTGAGATGCCGGACCGCAGAGTGATCTACGATGGTCTATCACATCCACCCGGTGTACTTATTTCGCGTCCCGTAGAATGCACGAGATCTCGATATGTCGCAATAAAAGAAAGGAGAATAACCAAAGCCAACGGAGGAATGGGCAAAAAGAAGAATGAACGAATGAATGAATAAATAAATAAATAAAAGAAGAATTCGCGTAGAGGATAGGTGCATGGAAATTAACGGGCCGTAAAAATGTATGCAAATTCGGTAGGTGAAAACCGATGTTATATATTCTACGTTCGCGAGTGTGTCCGTCCTCCTACCTAACCACTACCACTGACAACAGTGATAGTAGCAACGGCATCGGTAGCATAACCATCAGCTCTGTCGTTCGAAACCCACCCCACTTTCCATCCACCTGACTCGAATTCCACCTCCCCGCTAGCACCGGTGCGTCCCCAACCTCGTTACGTTCCTGGCCCGGACCGCCAGACCGAAAACTCATTAACGAATGCAAACGAGGTAACGTTGTGGACAAATTTAATAAAATCGTGCACGCGCAATTAGTTTTGCCGGGAGTAAACACGTTTCGGACGAGCCCTGCCATTCCCAACATGCGGCAATCCGCAACTTCTCGCTGTTGTTCGATGTTCCAAAATTTCATAATCATTCTCGTAATTGTTCTATCGAAAAGATCCGACCGACGTAAGATCGTCCTACCTAGCATTGTTTCATCGATATTTAGGATTTTAACGAACAATTCGTTATTTTAGCGAACGGTATATTTCACCGTTAGAAAAACGGTTAAACATTTATACTCGGGAAGAGATACGCGCGTTACCCTTCACCGCTATCTCTAAGAGAAAACTAAATCCTTGTGACGTAACTTCCCACGAGAGTCGAACTCCTGGCGGCAAGAGTATTGCCAATTTTCGTCGCGAGATTGCCGCTCGAGGTGCCGCGCTATTTACATTGCTTTCACTTATAGGCCTTGCATTTTGTATGTTCCTCGAGAAAGCTTCATATCGAATCTTTCTATTTTCGACAACGTACCGAACCGAAAGAAAAACCTACGTGTTTTTTCTCTATCTCAATCTCTCTCTCTCATACTCTCGTTCTCTCTGATTTATATACAACGAAAATCGAATTTGTGGATTCTGGTCAGCATTTGAATATTGCGTTTGAATATCTTACGGCAACCGTCGGACAGGTTCGTTCGGGATGACCGTATAAAACACGCCGTCCACTTTCAACCTTTTTGATCTACTTGAAAATCACGAATTCCTAGTCGTCGTCGTCGTCGTCGTCGTCCTATTGTAATATCGTTTGCGAAAGAAAAAAAGAAAAGAAAATAGGGAAAAACTTTGAAAAAGAAAGAAAGATTTTTGTTCGCAGGTATATACACAATACCATTTTCTCTTTCCATCTCTAACGCGAGATTATTTGCCGAGAGGTAAAGAGAGAGAGAGAAAGAGAAGAAACGGTAGGGGAGTAAAAGGGAATAAAAAAGGGAAGAGGGAGAGGAAAAGAAATAGAAGGAAGAAAAGAAAAAGTGGCGCTCGCAGCTTCTTTTTCAAGGGAATACACCTACGTACGTACGTACGTACGTTCCTGCTTACGAGCCGGTGCCGCAAATTGAATCTTCACGGACGACAGGATACTTCATTATTTAGCAGCGGCTTCTTCCGTGTGCTATTTGCAAAATTATTGTTACCGAATTGGAACGAGGGTGGCGGCGGCGGCGGAGCGAGCTAGAGAAACGAGTTCAGCATCCCTTCCCGACCTCCATTTAGCTTACCTCGTAAAAAAGTCGAACATATACGGGCCGTTCCCTTGTTTCTTTCTCGAAACATAGCGCGGAATAAGAAGCGCGAGATAGTGGAATCCCTGATCGGCAGAATTTCGCCGACGGATAAATCCGTGTGGATATTATACAAGCAAGCCAGTAGAAAAAAATCCTCCCCCAGCCCGCATCAGGGCTGAAAACAACAAGAAAATACATTTTTTTGTCTGGAAACGAATCGCTTGGAAACTCGAGAGGAATGTGATATTTGTCAAACGAAGAAAAATTCGCGTAAACCTTTTCGGTGATACCAATAAATGTATGTTATTGGTACGCGTTTGTTGGCTGGGGTTGATGTATCCTCGGAGATACGATTTAAGAGGATTCACAGTTTTTCTTGTTTCTATTTTGGTTAGAAGAAAGAGAAAATGTTAGGTACGGTACGGTAGGACGGAGAAATGGCGGACGTTGGGCTAAGAAGGAAAGGTTGGAGGGCGAGAGGAAGATGGTCGAAGTGCCGGTCTCTTAGGAGAAGAATAAAACTTGCGGCATACTCCCGCGCGACATCGACGGATGATTTGGTGAGTGAAACAATAAGCGCCCCTTGCACATATTCATCACAGCACCGCCAGTCTTCCTGGAGAAGAAGAAGAAGAGAGAAGGTTGGTGGAAGGGGAGAGAGGGTTGGGTGGGTATACGTTGGTTCGTCCAACAAAACACTAGCGGTAACAGTACCAGCAGCATGCCGAGTTCGAGAAGCGGCCAGAACTCCTCTGGCACGTTCCAAGGAAAAAGAAAGCAGAAGAGGCGCGAGATGGAGGCCACGGTAGGGAATGTCCGGCTAAAAGTTTGATGGCTTACCGCGTGCCCTAGGGAAAATGGCCGCAGGGCACATTGCTAGGCACCTCGCGTCGTTCCGTCGCAGGACCTGAAGGATTTTGGGATTCTATCAAACTGGACAATGCAATAATGCCCGCGAAGCAACCTTCATTCTTTTGCCACACTCGTACGTGAAGGAAGACTCTTTCGAGATATCTGCAAATGCAAGACGTTGGACGATCGAGAGAGAAGCCCATGGGGTTTGTCAACCATTTTCTTCCACTCTCAGTTCTACGAAACGAGCTGCCGTTCAAACACACCTCGAACACACGAGCAAACAGGGATCTTAGATACTCGAGGACATTTAAAATTGGCCATTATACTATTTAACTTGAGGGACCGGCGTTCGGCGCTTACGAAAGAGGAATAGTGGAAGCTCGAGAAGGAAACCGAGAGAGGAGGTCACAAAGTGGAAGGACTTCGTTCTTGGTCCTCGAGATCCACACATATGACTCCGATTCAAACCAGAACAAACAGTTCCCACCGTATTTGCCTACCTTCTCTCGTCGATCTAATGCTTCCGCACGTTCGTCCAGGATCATTAAAATTTAATGGATCCCTTACGTATTTCCAAGAATCGTCCGAATTCACGAGTTCCTTATTCAAAGATCACCTCTCGTTCTTCTTTCCAATCCTTTTTCTTCCTTATCCTCTACGGTAAACTTTGAATTTATTTATTACCGATCGCAACTATCTCATTCGTTAGATTCGACGAAAATTATTCTCGCCAATTTGTTTTCGATATTTAAGAATAATAAGAATAGCAGAGAGAGAGAGGGGAATAAGAAAAAGAAGATGAAGAATGAGAAAAGGAAAAAAGGAAAATATAAATTCGTATTTTTATGAATTTTAAAGGAGAGTCAGTTGGCAGAGAAAATTGGCTCGGGCCGGAATATGCACCCAGGGCAAACATAAGACAATGAGCGGAGATTTTTAATCGAGTCTCCTGTTCCCTGCAGCGGAATTAACTCGAATTACGGCGTGCGGGGCAGACGCGAGCTCCCAGCTTGGATCCAGAATTCATGCAGTCTTTTCAAAATCTCTCATTGTGCTCGGCGTAAAGGAAGTGCCCGATAATAACGAGCCTAACGTGATCACGCGTCGTACAAAAGCTACGCTGCTAGCTAGTTGCTATATCGTTCTTTCTCTCTCTCTTCCTCATACTCCTTCTCTGTCTAATTATTCCTCGTTGAGCTAACCACTCGTGATTTAACGCTAACGCGACTGTTTAACTCCCTTAAGCGGAAAGAGAGAGAGAGAACAAATGTAACTGGCGAGCTTTGAATTATACAAAAAATGTATGTGCTACTCGCAAGTATTACAAGCTGACCTCAAGTTTTTTCACTATGCCGAAAAGGAGAAACAGGAGTAGTAATATAGAAGTAATAGTAATGGTAGTAGTGGTAGTAGTAATATGGAGCGAAGTATAATCCGATTGGCTGACGTTCAGAAACGCCTATAACCGGTGATCTAAATTTATACGAAACTCGTAAATCGTCATAGTGCGAGAACGTTGGAAGGGATAGGTAACGGAGAGGAGGGGGGTGGGGAGGAAGGAAGAAGGGCTTTTCCAACGTCGGTTTCCATGGGACTGAGAAATAAAAATGAGTCTGTCGCTTCCCGTATTAAATGTAGGCAGCTACCGTCCAGGACACCCATGGGGGCCGCGAGTCGGGTCGCAGCGACGTATTTAAATAAAACATTGGATCACCCTGCAACTCACCCCCTTATTCGTATGGCCTTTTCTCCTACCACCGTCTCTGTCGCGCGGATAAACAAATTAAGCTCTGCACCGAGCGTGCCGCAGTGCAGGTTCGAATCGAGTACGCGATAGTTGGGGAGAATAGTAATGGAAGGGGCAGGGGGAAAGGGTTTGAAGAAACCTGGACGAATATACTTTTGGAATTTAATCGAAATATAGTTTTAGTCTATCGAGAGAAACGCGTAAAACGGTTCGTCAAATAAAAATGAATAAAAGTTCCTTTAAGACTTCACGTGTCAGGATCGATGGGTAAAGGACTAAGATCATTAGTCAAAGATTGAAAAGAGGCGCAAACACAACTAGGGGTCGTTCTTTGGCATCTTCATGGAAGACGGGGCGTACCCTTTTTGGGTCTCCTTTTTAGTCCTAAAGAAGAAGAGAAAAAGAAAGAGAGAGAGAGAAATATATAAGTTAGAGGGCGAGAGGCGTGTTATGGGAAACGCCATGTTCGACGAGACGTTGCGGTCTGCTCCTTATAACGGTAAACGAAAAATAGTCAGCACGAAACGCCATTCGCAACGACAAAGAAGCCGACTCGATGCGTCTCCGCGGTCTTCCTCTGGGGAGGAAGCAGGACGATTAATCAGCTGTTGGCAAGGCGGAGGAGTGCACGTCCCATGAGGGAGCTCTGAATTCGCACAATACTTCTCTTTCCTTCTTCTCTCTTCTTCCGTTCCTTTTCGCACTAACGTCGTCGTCGTCGTCGTAGTCGTCGTAGTCGCAGTCGTAGGAAAACTCGCTGCTGTAGAGGATGAGGAAAAAAGATAGAAGGGGAAGAACGAGGAGGTGGAGAAGAATGAAAACGCGTGAAAGCATCGTTCGTTCGATTTTTCACGTGTTGTTGCTCGCCGTGAGATGACTCGACTCGAAACCGTCCAAATATTTGACTCTCGTAGGCAATGTCCAACGGTAAGAAAGAAATAGACGAGAAAAGGATGCACTACCGTGCAGGTAACAAACTGTTCCACCCTCCCCACTCGACCCACTCTCTTTCTCTCTGCTCGTGGAAATTCTCTAGAGACGGGAGATCATTGCGATCGCTTCCCGAAGGAAGGTCTTTCCAACACCTGGATTGTTCTAAAATGGCGACAAGAGACGACGGAGTCTCGGATGGAGTTGGAAAACGAACAAATTTACAAAACTTAGTAGTTTACTTTTTATCATTTTTCCATTGCTTCTGCTGCTGCTGTTGTTGTCGTTCTATTTTTCTCGTTTACCTTGGAATGCAAACATACGAAGGATAGATATCTCTAAACGAGGCTTAGGTTATTCTAGAAAAGATCGTTAAGGATTAGAGAGAAAGTAGCTGGTAGCGTGATACGATATCCATGACGGTCGTAAAAATAAAACAAGTCGCTAAAGTAGACGGGAAGTAGTGCGAAGTGCAAAGTCGGTAGGTCGCGGGAGGTTGAGATTTACGCGGGTTTTACATTCTACGGTGCGACGCCGACGATCCATCATTTATCCGTGTCCGACTTACCAAAGTATCATCTCTCCCTTCGCCTTCGGTAATCCCATGGCTTCCCTTATCTCGAGGGCAGCGCCGAACTTTGCTGCTCTAAAAAGAACAAGAAAAAAAAAAAAAGAAAAAAAGACAACAAGAAGGAAATAAAAAGGAAAAAAAGGGAGACATGACTTTTTGTATCGGTCTCTCTCTCTCTCTTCTTCTTTCTTGTTTTTCTTTTCTCTGGGTATATCTCTTTCTCGTGGCCCTTCTTTCTTTCGAAGGACGAGTACACGTTAAAACTCTCGCGCATAAAAAGATCCACGTTATCCAACGACTCGGTCCATCGAGATTCGATTCTCGAAGGTGAAAGTTACCATGGGAGAGAGAGAGAGAGAGAAAGAGAGAAATGAAGAAAGGTATCCGTGAAACTCTGAAATTCCGTGAAAACCGACGATAAAACCGCCAGGATGAATATTTTTCTTCTCTCACGGATTATCATACCGAATGAGATTGCGCTTGAATAATTGATGGACCACGAGCGGATATCTTCGACGAGAAGCACGAGTATGATTTTTCATGAACGGGTGAAAGGGGGAAGGGTGGATCGTCGTTCGTTAGTTTTTTCGTTTGTTATTACCGAAAAAATACGATAGAAATATTTCTGCAACGATTCAGTTTTGATCAGACATTACGAACGCGACTCTCGGGGAGGTAAAAAATCTGGTTCGGATTGGAAATGAAATAAAACTAATGCAAAATTACGATTAGCGTAGCGATCGTTAACGCGATATCAAACGAAGAATAATGCGATCGCGGTTAATAACGTTCGCGTTAATACGACATTACTATAAATTCTTGTCAATATTTAATTGCGCGTAATAAACTGCGCGTTAGAAACTCATATAATTTCGGAATGATTTAACGTAGTGTCCCCGGTAAATATACATCTCGTTACGATCTAATAAAGTGGGAAATATACGAGATAGACCGATATATAATATTATATCGTTGATTATAATACTCGCAACGATCTATCGAAGATAATAAATATGTAGGAATTCGCAATTGTTTGGGTATTCTCGTTAAATCCGTAGTTACTTTTATTTAAACGTGATACGATATTTCTTCGTAGCTCCTCGCATCTCCTCCCGTCTGTTACGAGCATTGGGAGACGCGCTTTTTGTATCGTCGAACGAAACGAGTAACGAGAAGAGGAACGACCAACTTTAACGACGATCGACGGAAAGAGATCGATACGCGAACGAACGCACGTCATTTGTTCGACGTCCCTTTCCCTTTCCCTTCGCCCTCTTCTTCGCTCCTTCTATTTCTCTTTCTCTCCGCGTTTGTTTGCATCCTGCATCCTGCACCCCAAATAATCGCGAACAGTCCTTTTCTCCGTGGCCGTGCCCACGGACAAATTGCAACGACGTTCCCTTGGGAATCCGCGAAGTTATGACCGAGGCTGACGACTTTCCGACTCCCGTAATTACCGTTCAGTGCTCGTACCCCCATGAATTCGCCCTAAAACCATCGGGGAACCATACGCGTGCTCGTTCCGTACGACACGTGCGACCGTTTTCAACTGGATTCGTGTAACCTCCGTACCTAGGAGCTAATAAGTAGACCAAACTGTTGCCTATGAGTAGTTCTGATCGTAATAGTCAATGATCTTGTCATTGAAAAATAAGATAAATGTATTTGCTAACGTACCCTATTGATCTCGTTGGATTTAACAAAAGAAAATATATAATATGTTCTCATATATCTTCAATATCGATAGATAAATATTTGATTTTACTTAAGATTCGGAAAGATTCATTTTACGGATTAATCTTAAGAAGATGATACGACGAGAAACATCAGATGGTAATGTTAGAGATAGAAACGTAGAGTTGTCTGCCACTGCAGGAAGGTTCTTCTTACTCGTTGAACAGAGTGCATCCCCCGATCGTCTTGGCGATGCAACCTCGAGAGTGGGGAGAGACGCGAGAAAGAGAGAGAAAGATGAGCAGGGGTGTACTAGGTTTTCAGAGCTATGTAGGTGGAATATCGCAAGGAAAGGCGCACAGTGGTTGCGCGTACGGCCACCAGGGGCGTGTCCGGTGCCGCCTTCGCAGCTGGCAACCCCCGTGAAATCCACCAACCCCCGACTCCCCACCCTAGACGCGGGGCCACCTATGCACCTTAACTCTTAATTTGCAGGGACTACGCTCTTAATTGTAGAGTACTGCTCCAACCCCCTGCACAGCACCTGCGCTCTACGATTTCTACGATGCTGCAGCCATACGATGGAAAATTCTCTCTCTCTCTCTCTCGTAGACACACACACACACACCCACACTTCTCGTCTTCTTCTTTATTTCTACGTTGCCCGACGACAGATTTTAACTCGAAAGTTAGCGTAAGACATTTTATTTTTCCTTCTTTTTCTTCTAAGAAGTTTGCAAGAATCGCGAAAATTCGTGTAGATTCGTTAAGAATGCCGAAGAAAATGGCTGAGATTTTAATAGAAAGACGATGGTTCCTGTCAAATAGAACATTTTTATTTTTCTTTAATATATATATATATGTATATTTGTCAGTTTTGATATATTACAATGCAAAGCGTTTATTATTGCTTGTTAGTTATACAGTTTTCAACGACAAACCACGCCCGTTTAACTCAACGATCTCGGGTTTTGTTTTGTGTTTTTTTGGTGGTTTGTTTTTTGGCTCTGTGGTTCTGTTGGGGGTGTTCTGGTGTTGGGGTTGTTGTTGTCCTTTTGTGTTTGTTGTTTTTGCTGGTTGGTTTGGTTTTCCTTTTTTTGGTGTGGTTGTTGTTTGGGTTGTGTGTTGGTGTTTCTTTTTGGTTGTTGGGTGGTTTGTGGGGTGTGTTGTGGTTCTTTGGTTTGTGGTTTGTGGGTTGGGGTGGGGGTTCTTTTTGGGGTTGTTGGTTGTGGTTTCGTTTGTTGGTGTTTTTTGCGTTTGTTTGTGTTTTGTGGTTTGTTTCTTGTTGGGTTGGTTTGTTTTGTGTGGTTTGTCTTCTGTTCTTTCTTGTGTGCTATTTGCATACATTTACTCTAATACTGATTTTTTCACGTTCCAAAGCGAGACGATATTTATCTTCCTACCGTTTTAATATCGCCCAGCCAAACGTTGCCCCCCTCGTTTTATCGCGCTTCTTCTCTCTCGTCTCGTTCTTTTTCTTACGAGTCCTCTCCGAAAGTTCCTCTTAAGATTACTATAACCTTAGCCGTACGGAACTTTATTCGACGAAAAAAAAAAAAGAAAAATACAAAAAATACAAAAGAAAAAGATGGGAACGAGCGAAGGAGAGGAAACAAAGTTTGCGCGTGGTTTTTCTTTCTCCCCGTTCTCGTAAATGAATTATAATATATTTGTACCAATTTGGATAAAGGAAAAAAAATAGGTATAAAGAAGGACGTTGACAAGAAAGAGAGAGAGAGAGAGAGAAAAAGAAAGAGAGGGAAATGTAAACCGGCAGGGTGACAATCGCATCTCGAGGTGCGAGACAGAAAAGTGTTACGTGTTCCATACTTCGACGATAGAAAAATATACTCCTGCATTATTTAGGGTCGCGACTAAGGCAGGAGGCGTCTCCGGAGAGTAGGTGGGAAAAGCGAACACCGACGTCACACAGTTTCTATCTATCCATCTGCATATACTTTGAAGATGCGGAATGCACGAAGAGAAGATGATACTTCGCACGCTTCAGATCCATACTCTCGCTCTTTTACGCCAAAAGCTTCGAAAGGAAGCACTGCCGTGCAAGAGGAATCGGGACGTTCAACCCACGCACGCACACAGACACAGACACAGACACGGACAAACAAGAAGAGGAGTCGCTTTTCTTTCTCGCGAGGAAAGAAGAGTTCGTTCGTATGGCACGCCTTCGGAAAACTTTCGAATAAAATAATTCATACGGTTGCTGTTTTTTCGGAGCTTGAAGGAAAGAAAAGCTAGAAGTTCAATGATATATCGACGAGGAAAGAGCATAGAGTTTTTCAAACTCCCTTTTCTCTCCCGGTGATCTCTCGTTCTATCTTTTAGCATCGAGTTTCAATTTTGACGTCATTCGCGAGAGAGAGTGAGAGTGAGAGAGAGTGGGGCGGTGGGAGGTGGGCGTTACACGCGTATGATAGAAAGATTTTTTTTTATAAAAATACGCTTGAACATTTCCCGTAGACGATCAGAGAGGGAAGCTACGAAAGATGATGGTAAGGGATGGTATCGTGCGATTAATGGAATCGCGAAACCAATCAAAGTCTACCGGAAGTGAGAAGGCAGAGCGGTTAACCCCTCGTAATGGAGGTCAGCTCCTTCGGGGCCGGACTTTGGAAACTGGCCTTTCTCTTTCCCTCTCTCTCTCTCTCTCTCTCTCTCTTTCCGTATCTCTCTTCTTCGAAGGAGAAATAGGAGAAGACGAAAACTTGGAATGGTCTTCGCGAGGATTGTCACTTTGATTTCGCGCGAAGCAATTGAATCGTCCTATGGGAAAATACGCGCCTAGTCGAAAAATAACTTACTTCGATTTTTCTTCGAGGAAGATTATTAACGACTTTTGTCCTATACAAAAGAAGAGATGTTTGTTTTCTTCTCCTTTTTTCTCGATCTTTTTCTTTATAAAACCTCGCGAATAAAAATTGACACCGAAAAACAATGTTCAATTTTTACAATCGTCGAAATGACTCGGAAATCGAGCGGAAAGCGATAAATTCCTCTAACTGAAATTGTTTCTTTCATCTGTTCGTACGGGTTCTAAACCAGTGAAGAAGAAGTCATAAAGGAGGAAGAAACAAGGCTCGATATAACGACCATCTTGCGCACCGTACAATCCGACGAATTTAAGATGCCTTGTCCAGGGTTTTATCGTCGCGGTGAAGTTATACGTCTATTCGATGCCAACAAATAGCCAAGTGCGCGTGTCCTTTTTGAAAATCATTCTAGCAAGGTAGCGAAAGAATACGCTTCAAGAAATCGGGATAGGACCTTTGGGAGAATTATTTTTCAAGTATGAATTTACGATTGTTTTATCGTTTACTCGTACCGTTCATATATATGATTGCAAAAGTATTTGAATACGCGTGTACTCGTTCGCGCATTCAACGCTGATATCGCATTAGTTTGTAATGAAAAGTCTAATGGCACACAGATCTAGTATACTCGAGGAAACTTTCCGAACGGTTTCTCTACGAGTCGTTCGAATTCGAGAGGACCTTAAGCTCGTAAGCGAGAAAGCTGAGTCTTCGGCAAAGCGCCCCAACGAAACGCGCAAAGAGAGCTTAATGATTTACGGAAAGCGCGATCGAACTAGCACGATCTCGTGCGCGGAAGCATCGAGGACGGGTGTTCCCATGAGACGGTGTATTTTCGGAGGAAAACCGAAAGGTACGATAGGTCGAGCCACCACCGTAGGTACAAACCCCCTCACCCCTTTTCATCTCATTTTCTCTCTCTCTCTCTCTCTCATATTCTTTCTCGCTCTCTCTCTCATATTCTTTCTCGCTTGCACGCTCTTCCAGTGGAACTCTAACCGACCTTTTCAATTCTTCTCTTCCGTTTTCTCCCACCTCGCATCGTTCGTCGAGCGAGAGAGCATAGTCACTGCTGCCAACTCTATTTATCAAATGTACGTTTAATTTTTTCGCGGCCGGTATCATATATCATCCTCCAACGTGATCCGTAGGGTCTGCTCGCCGGCTTCCACGGACGTGGTAGGATTACGCTTCGGTGAAATTCTCTAGGAAAGTGGAAACGCGCGAATAAACCGATATCTTCTACCGTATCGCGAATCGAGAATAGGAAAGCTTTCGAAGGAATTTAAGAGACATACTTCAAAATGTAAAAATAAGAAGAAAGAAAGGAAAGGAAAGGAAATACGATAGGATCTACGCTCGCGGAAACTTATTTGGAAGATTGTCGACGTAACGATAGCGACGTTAGACGTCTATTTCGATGGCAAGACCTCTCTATGAAAATAGAACAACGCGCTTGGAAAAACAAGCCAGCACTTATCCGTTATTGAAAAAGAAACAGAGTTACGTTGCAAAGTAATGCATCCTGACACTTTCTATGCTTGTTCCTCGACGCGAGCTCTGACCCTAAGAGATCTAATCCTAAGAGACTATAGCTAGATCATCGGATCCAAAACCGATAACTTCCGGGCTAACGTTCGATGAAAAGTGTTGATTTCTCGGGCAGGCATCTTTCGGTTCGCCGGCATTCGTATTCGGTAGCTTCGACGATGGAACGAACGATGCTGCTTTTCTCCCGTAGAGAGGATCGTATTAAAAGCGAAAAGGAAGGTTGCTGCTGGTGGCAGAAGCTACTACGGTGACTGCGGCTCAGCCCCGAGAAATTATGGCTCTTGTCACGGCTGTTCATTTGTAGATGGAGTTTTTGCTCCCCGAGGAGGCTGCCCCAATCACGAGCCGCGGAAATTGCAGCCCCATCCCCCTTCCCTTCTCTTCTACTACTTCGCCTTCCCACCCCCTCACGAAGCTTCGAGAACCACCCCTTCCCTTTGCTACTTCTCCCTTCCTCCTTCGCCTCCTTCCACCTCTCTCTCTCTCTCTCTCTCTCTCCTATAGCTATCTCCTCCTTCGCAACCCTCCAACGCAACCTCTTCCACTACCTTCCATCCGACGTTCTCGTCGATGCCTTACGCCTCCGCGATCGCTGCGATTCTATTGACGCCTATCGTCGTCGTCCTCTCTCGTCTCCAAATGATTTATCGAAAATTGGAAAAGCAACGATCGTCGATCGTTCGCTCCTCGCGAGTTTCGACAAAAAAAGAAAAAACGATACGTCTCTCGCTCGAATCGTCTTATTTCTTTCGCATACTTTTCTTATTTTCGAACATTTGTCAAGATTTTTCCTTTATTGTTATATTCGAACGCGCGAACAGGATCGTAGTTTGCGAAGATTTTTTGTAGTTAAGACGATTTCATTCCAACCCATAGGATCGATCATTTTCCTCCTCCCTCTCTCCCTCTCTTCATGTCGTTAACCTCCCGGTAGATTCGCCACGCGTAATCTGCTGTAGAAAGTTAGCGAACGCGTTTAGGCAAGTCAAAACTTTAGCCGCAAATACCCTGCTCGGAATGAGGGGGTAACCCGGGAGAGCATTGCGGAAACGGCAATCACTGCATCCGACGCTTTTAACACAACGTAAGCTGAATCGAAAATGATTTCGCGAAAGCACGGTAAACGTGATACCACCTAACCCACCACGTTAGGACAGATAAATATTCGAATAATTTGTAATATCGAGAGAATATTCGTTCATTTTACTTAAACCGTACGTTTTACTTTCGATAATTTCATTTGTGAAATATCTTTTTCGCGAGATGTATTAAAATTCGTATTCCTTTTTTTCCCTTCTTCTTTTTCCTTGTTCTCTCTCTTTCTACCGGAGCAGCAACATTCTCGTAATTAAGGTTGAACGAGGGGGGAGAACGAGGTGAAAAGACGTCGCGGGGGTGGTCGGGATGGACGTGGAGGATCCATCACTAGGCGGTGGTAACGAAGACATCAGCTGATGACACATTTTAATATCTTAAAACAGGCGGAAAAAGAAGAAGAGCGAGAGTAAACGCCAGAGAGAGAGAGAGAGAGAAAGGGAATGAGAAAAAGAGCAAGGAAAGGTACGACGGCTGTGGCTTTTTTCAGAAAGCAACAAAAGATCGCGTCATGCATTATCCTTCCGTTGGTTTTTTCGAGCTTTCGTCGAAGCTCCCGATGTACACACACACACACACACACACATATTTACCCATACGTCGTAGAGATGATACAAGAAGTTTCTACGAGCACGGTTGCGGCGGGAAAGAGAAAAGGCCGGGGAAAAAAAAGAGCAGAGGCCCAACGAAAAGAATCAAGAGACGTTCGGAGGAGAGGAGTGGGGAGGGGGAAGGAATATTTCGCGGCGTAGAAGGCGACAAGCCGAGTCCCCAGGTGCCACCCGGAGAGCGATGATTAAGCTCGCATTTTAATCAAAGACCCGGAGTGAAAAGTCTTGTAACATGGAGATGATAGGATTTCCCGCTTGATAAATCAAATCGGTATTTTTGCCGTGCCAGTAATAACACATTTTTTTATCCTTCGGTGACGTTCGCCTTATAGTACCTTATCCTTATCCTTTCATCTTTTCCTATACCTCTTTTCCTCCCCTGCCGACAACGTTCTTACCCACTATCCCTTCTATCATTTTCTCATTCCTGTCCTTTTGCACTCGCCCTACTCCCTTTCGTTCTCTTCCTCGACGCGCGAAAACGGACTCGACGACGACTCTTCGTTTCTAGTGTCAGAAACGGAACCGTCTTCCAACACCGGTGAATACGAGAACGAATTTCGCGAAGTAAATTATTATAACGGTCGGAGAAGCTCTAGTAAGCTAGTGCTTTACGACTCCCAACATTCTCGTATAGCTCCCTTACCACTTCCCCTCTACTTCCTCTTCTACCTTCTTCGTTTTCTCCGTTCGTAGTAGGTGGGTAGTAGTAGTAGTGGTATCGCGCGAACCATGTAGTACGCGAGGAGTAGCTACGACCAACCAACCGAGCAACCGTTCGTCGCCATAATCCCATACATTATGCACGGACTAATGCCGTTCTTATTCGGAGAAAGTCGACGATATTCGCGATGGCTCTCCCGACGTCCTCCTTTACGACGATATAATTTCATTTCTCAGATTTAAGGAAGCACGCAACCCGACCTGACGGCGTTGCGATCTCCGAACGCGTACTCGAGAAAAAGATTCAACCGTTAGTCGTATCATAACTTTTCTTACAACGTATATCTATTTATACGTATTTCTAGTTTCCTCGTACGTATTTTGATCGAATTAGATAAAGGTAATTTCATTTGATTGGATATTCTGGGGAAAACTAACGATCAATTTTTCAATGCGTTACCTCGACGAACAATGAAAACGATCTCGTTCGAGTTAGGAAAGATGGTCAAGATCAGGAGTATGACACGAAAGTATCGGGAAAAAGGATACCTGCGTAGAAAAGGATACTGCGTTCTCAAAGGGGACATACCGGTGGATGATATTTTATTCTTGGCCCTTCAGCTTCGTGTCTTGCCCTTTACCCTCCCTACTATTTCCTTTCTTCTTTCCCTTTTCAAGAGACTCGATACCGTTTTCGCCACAGCAACGTGAGTAACGCCGGCAAACAGGGCTCGTCGCGGCCCGGTCTGATGGATTTCACGACTCCATGGGGTCTCCTCAATCCACGCTTCTTTCTTCCTCGTCCCTGACCGCGCAGGTTTCTCACCACCCACGCACTTATACGCTCGTCCATACTTACCTAAGGATCAGAAGCATCTTTTCTTCTTCATCCGTTCCGAACTAGTCGACATTTATCCCTCCCACTCCGCGTTTGTAACAAACGAAAAAGATATTTTCAATTTGTCTTTTCTTTTTTCTAATTCCATGGGTGACGATAGTTTGGATATACTCAAATATTTGTTCCTCTTGTATCTATCTTTTTCTTTTGAAGTTTACCTTGTGTGGTAAGGTTGAAATATTTGTTCGGTAGCGCCCTGGATTTAGATTCGCCCCTGTAGATTTTCCAGATCGGTGCGTACTTACGGAAACGTCGTCGTGGGGCGGTCAATAAAGCTGTGATACTGCCATCTTACCGGACGATCTCTCTTACCCCAAGACGTTACGACTACAAGAGAAGAAGAAGAAGAAGAAGAGGAGGAAGAGGAGAGAGAGAGAGAGAGAGAGGCAAAGAAAGTAGAAGGAAACGACCAAAAGACGTAACTCTGGTAAAATGGTGTGAGGAGGGGGAAAAACTCTATGGGAAATTTAGAGAAGGCGTAAAACCTTCCTCGGTGACAAATCCATCGGTCGTTTCTCGCGGAATTTTCAATTATCGCCTAAATAAAATATATCCCGCATCTCGCCGACACTGAAGATAAAAAACATGCGATAAGACTATCAGCTGAGATATGACACGGACAAAACTAACACCTAATCGAATCAAAATATTAATACTCGTGTCAATTATCATTAGGAATTTTTATCTAAAATATTTTGAAATGATGTTAAATAGATAAATAAGACAAATCTTTTCCTTCTTCTTCTTCTTCTTCTTCTTCGTTAGGTACGTTGAAGTAGCAGACTATGAGGAGGAGGAGGAGGAGGAGGAGAAGGAGGATGACGACGACGACAAAGACGACGACGACGACGACGACGACGTTGAAGTTTTTAATATTCCCCGTAAACAGGCAGCATCTACCTCTGGGACGAAGTTTGAATTAGCGGAGACATATTCATACGAGGAGTTTGCATCGAGGGTCGCTCCTCGGAGGGCACTCCGTCATCTCTCGCTACTTCTCGCTCGACTCGTCGTCCCTCCTCCGTACTGTCCCATGGACACCCTCGGGGAGAGGGCTGGTCATTAATTAAGACTTTTTGCAGACTGACCCGCACAAGTGGCAGCGCGAATGCTTAAAAAGCCACCCATCCAAACATATAGTTCACCTACCTGCTCGCACCGACGCGTCGTATTGGGGATACCCTCTGGGTAGAGATACTTACTTGACGATACTGAAAGGGTTCACCCTATTTATTAATTTTTATCCCCAAACTTTTTCACTCTTATTTATTTCCGCTTCGACTCTCGCGACGCGCGCAGAGAAAGAGAGAAAGACAGAGACGCGTACGACCGAAACCTTTTCATTTTACAAAAACGCTAACCCCTTATTTTCCTCCCCTCCTACTTTCTTTTATTTTTCTTAATAATATATTATAAATAACACGAGAGATAAATTTGTCTTTCGATCGGATGGTTTGAAACTTTGAAAGGACCTGTAGGAGAGGCATAGAGGAGCTTAGAGAACGCTCGCGAGAGGAATTCCTCGGCATGTTAGTAGCAAATTGTTAAGGGATAGGGAATACCGTGTGCACGAACACGACATTCGAGGTGAGAACACTCTCCTACGTATTGCCCTCGCTCACGTATGCAAATAAGTTCTGGACTGGTCCGGTGAACCTTTGAGAGAGAACCAAATGCACAGAGAGAGAGAGAGAGGGAAATAGAAGACAAGACAGCGAAAGCAGACGAGAAATGAAGAAATCCGTTTCGTTTCTCAAATTGAACGTAGCCAGTGAAGTTAATTGTGATACGGAAAGGTAAAGAGATATGGGAATTCCTACAAGTTAGCTGTTCTCCGGAAAATTAGTGAATCAATTAAAACGGACAATTTGTTCGTCAACGCGGACGAACGGAGACCATTGGTACGTTTACGTAACGCGACGTTTATTCGAAGAAAAAAAGAAACAAGATTCGTAGAATCTTTTCGCAATAAAATTGGAGCTTTTGTCGATTGTCGAACTGTTATAAAGAAAGAGGAGGGAGAGGAAGGGTTTCGACCGCGAGATAGCCTTCACCCTCTCTCACTATCGCCACGGCCCAAACGAAACAAACAATATGTTAGCAACCCTCGACGATATTTCGAATTTGAATTTAAATAACTTGGCAGGATCGGCTCTGGGACTCTGGGACCACGCACGAGCGTTCCTCTTCGTTTCTCGCTCGTCCCTCCTCTTTTTTCCTCTTCTCTTTCTATCTTTCCCCACGTTCCCCTCTCTTTCCCCTCTCTTTCTTTCTCCTTCTTCCTTCGTAGTATTATCCTTTTCTCATTCGTTTCGTCTCTTTTCTCCGTACGTGTCCGTGGTATTTGGCAGCAACACATGTACGCGCGTACACAAACGCGTCTTTGGGTACACGTACAGGTAGACGTACAGGAGCACGAACCTCGTGACTTATAAAGTCGTTACTTTTGCAGTTTCGCACGAGTAGGAGTTCGAGGACAGCTAGAGAGGAGCAGACGGTGGAGGAGAAAGAGGAAAGGCTTGGACGACGGCGAACGTATTGTTAATTTTTAATCGATCCAATATTTATAAAATCGTCCGGTCTCAGAGACTCGGCGAGATTTCCCCTGGTGACCTGACCAACTCTGCATCGCGGTAGTTATATTGAAAAATAACCGTTCGTCGAAATGTTTGCATTCATCATTTTTTTTCTAATTTTTTCTCTTTTTCTTTTCGTTAGCTTTTTTACTATCGCCTCTGGTGTACTTACTCTCTCTCGTTTCTTTCTTCCTTTTTCCAGGTGCTTTTGATTAAAGGTCTCGTCGTCGTCGTCGTTGTTGTCGATCGGCTCGGAATCAAAAAATATCTGACCGAGTAAAGAAACAAAGAAACATTCGGTAATCCATCCGTACGTACGTATGACAATTCGTGTCCCGCGTTATCCACTTTTCAAGATGGACACCCCCGTCTTGCCGGTCGAGTTCACTTCCGTAAGGACCCGCCGAGATGGGCGACGCCTCGCGAACCTACCGAGATATCAACGTTAATATTTGAGAATTCGGTTATCGCGCGCTTAATATGCAAGGGGTTAATATGAAGGCGCCCCCCAGGAGTCGTAAGGTGGTGGCACACGTATGCTCCGGCTTATGCCAGAGTAACGTTACGTAACGTAACGTAACGTAACCGTACGTGGGTTTGCGTATACATACGTAGGTTCGCGCGTGGAACCCTTTACTCGTGAACGTTAGAAAGAGAAAGAGAAGTAGAGACAAGAGAGACCGAGATGGAAAGAGAAAGAGAGAGCCAGGACCAACACTCGCTCTGCATATTTCATATTTATATTAACCTAATTAAGACATGTTGCCCCGCGGCTTAATGTAGATATGTGGAGTTTGTTTCTGAACTGGTATTCATTTTAATGGAATTTGTAATTAAATGAGCTATGCCGCGCCTCTTTCTCTCTTGCTCGCGTGTGCCACCGGGTCATCCCGTTCCTCCCTCCGGTCCTCCTTCAACATCTCCTCCTCACTGTCGTCAGAATACCGCCCAATCTCCGATTCGTTTTATTTCCACCCGCTTGTTTACCACGAGACAACAAAATTCAATTCGTACAACCGAGAAAGTATGCGTGGGTGTGCATGTATACCATGCGAGAATTTCTTCCTTCTCCGGCGGTTTTTCTTTTCGAGAAAGAACGCCATCGCGTCGTTCTCTAGTAAATTTGAAGAAAAGTGGATTCCTCGGAGAATAGAGTACCTATCTCGAAAAAATATTAATACGTCTTCGTCGAATACGATACATATAATATATATATATATATATATATACTGTTGAAAGAATAAATGATTGTTAATCTGATATTTAATTGCGGATAGAAAACGTAGACGCGAAATTTGAAATACAAGTGTCGTTTCCTTCCACGACAATATTTAACGAGGCATCGTTCATGATGAATTCCGTTTGCCTTCATGTATACCTAACACTTCATGAATATTGCAAGCTAGAGTGCGCAGTATTATTCGGTTACGAGGCGTGATTAGCGTCTCCGTCAACTCGCATCAAACTTTCCCGATTAATCAAGCTGCCTTGGCCCTACGGTGCGCGCCCAGTCCCTCACTTCCTCTTCCTCTTCCGCTTCCTCTTCACTTTCTATCCATCTCTCTCTCTCTCTTGCTAGCCAACGTTCCTTCTCGTTCGTGCAAAGCAACCCCTTCGCGGTGGTGACGATGCCACCGTAATGTAAACTAATTAAACTGGAGGCTAGGCACTAATGTGTCCATTATGTCGTCCTGCCCTCGGCCCAGTACCGGACCCTCAAGTTCCCTCCTCTCCCCCTCTGAACCACCCACGAGGTGGGTGGCTCGTGCGTACTCCTCTCCTGACCTAACGACCTCACGTCGACCGCAAAACCAGAGGAAATGTTCGGGATAATGCGAGCAATATCATCTTAACCCTCTTTACGATTCCAACTCTTCAACTTTTTCCCAGATCCAGTTTTATACGTTCGAATCAAACAAATGATTTTTTAACCAAGAAATGGCTTATTCTACTCAAACGAGATATATCGAGTATTATTCTCCTTACTCTTATTCTAATTAATTAAATGAAGGCTCGCACACACGCACACGCACAAAATTCTGGACCAATTATACACGATTCTTCGTTACTCTAGAACTTTCGATTTCTTCTTTCGTACTAACAATAAACACCAGAGTTCCTCCTTCATCCTGGCAAACGCAACCGTACAATCATCATCCGTACGAGGTAGCATTTATGAGAGAAGGGTGTGCTGCGCGACTATCAATTATTAACAGTTCCATCTGTCGGTACATCTTGCCAGATCCCTCCACTCATAGAATACATACCTACCGTACATCAAGGGTACTACATCATATTACACGATGCTTTCGACCTTATGGCAAGTGTAAAATTCATTCCACTCGCTAAAATGTTTATACTGATTCCGTTATTTATCCGAAAAATACAAAAAAACAAAAAGAGGAAAAATGATTCATTTGAATTTATCGGAAAGATCTTTGATAAATCGTACGTAAAAAAAGATTGAAAATGTGAACTTAATTCGTAACGTTCTCATCGGTTATACTTTTAATCCTGAACGAGCGTGAAAATTAACCTCGCAGGAGTCGTCCCTTCCTGCGAGCATTTAACAGTGTTTTACGCGCTGGAGAATGCAGCATGGTGTTTTAATCAAGTGCCATAGCATATTGCGCCCTGGGCTAAACGCGAGCCCGTGCCGTTCGCTCGCTCAGCGGGGTCTCCTCTTACAAATTGCTACCTATCGTGCCTACCCCCCGTAGTTATGTCAACGATACGTCATGACACTCTGAATGCGTTATTGGAGGAGGATTCGACATTAGTGAGTATTGTGTTAGCGTGGGTCGCATTCTCCGAAGAATATACTTTCCCCTTTTTTTTCCTTTTACTTTTTTATATCTCAACTTTTCGACTCTTTCGACGTTCCGTTCTACCAACTGTTTAATGCACGTATCGTAAAAAGGGATTCATTTTTGATTATTCAAATTATCGAAGTTTTGTCTGGAAATGGCATAAAAACATTTACATCGGTTTCATTTCATTTCAAGTAAGCTCGGTAAAAACGAATGAAAATTACTGATTTTGTTAGTAATACATTTAATCGATATACTTCTTCGTAGATCGAATGTTCTCTCTCTCTCTCTCTCGATTGCTAAAAAAGAGGACATTTAATCGACATTTTACGCTCATAAAAGTAAGATCGTTATTATATTTTTACGGGCCAACTGTCGCGTCACAGCAGGTCCTGTTTATAGGCGTAAAACAATTTTCAGCATAGAAAATCACGCGTTATAGTTTCGTATTATAGCATAACGGGGCACCATTCATTCAGGGTTCATGGGGCTAGAGTGTGGCATTCGTTACGGGGGTATTCATAAACCATCATAACTTTGCCCAGGGTGGATCACTACCCCCGCTCCCTACGTCATCTTCCTTCAAATTTCATTCGCGTAGATTTCCTTTACGAATCGATTCTCGAATTCTCCTCAAAATTATGCCATCTTTTTTATGTCGACAATAATATTTTTAATCAGTTTTGTTAGGTATACGTGACCAAAGGAAACAAAAAACTTGTTATTCGTAAGATAAGATTGACAAAATAAACGTCGAATAAAAAGTTATGAAAAAACAATGCGAACAAGTATCATACCATAATGTATTATTTACATTTTGAAATACGTTGAGACGAGATTAGTTTAGATCGATAACCTTTTGTTTATATTTCCGCGCTAACGTATACCGTATATGACGGTTATAAACATTAGCTCGATCGATCAGTCTTGTCTTTGTCGCCGAGGAGGACGCACGTCACCGAGAACAGAGAAATTAATAATAATTAATATAAAATCGCATATTCTTTTAACGTTTTAATATAAATTATTCGATTTACTGATAATATTCTTATCTATTTTATCGTTAACACTATTTCATATCTATTTTATCGAAGTATATGTAACTCATCCTTAAAGTATCGGCTTAAAAAGATATTCGTGTTTCGAAAGTAAAATACATCGACGAATACACCTCTCACGACGCGAAGGAACTGTAGCAGCTCGTTTATGAGCACGTAACAGGATTTAAAGGCTCTTCGTGTTCTCCAAGGTAGTAATATGCTAACGTACCACTATCCAGTCCCTAAGCTTAATCAAGTACGAACATGGAATGTCCACTCCTCTTCTCGAAACTTCCTTCAGTCTCGTAGTCTCTTATAATCTCGAAAAGTTTTTATCCTTTTTATTTTATTAATGTATGAATTATACGATAATCGTGGATCCTGAAACCTGGATATTGAAATCGTTTGCTCGTATAAATTATACAAAAAATTGTAATACGATGGAAGCACCGTTGAACTAATGATCGTAATTTATTGTTCATACGTTAAATTTACTTAAAAAACGTTGATATTTAATAATTGTTTCTTACGTATAAACTTTTTTTGGATAAATAATACAAGTATCTATTTGTCTAAATAAAATTTTCAGTTAGATTTAAGAAAGAGAATAGGAAGGATTCGTTGCAGGTTTCAGGACACTCCCAGATCCAAGACTTCTTCGGACAAGTTTAATCCGAGTCTCTCATCTCCGACGAAGCAGAATACGTGCAGGAAAGCAAGTAGAAGTATAGGTATAACTACGTCGACCACTATCCCTGCTATCCTCTTGTACACGTCCCGAACGATAGTTTGCCAGAGATACGGACGAGTCCTGAAGGACTCGCAAACCCGACGGCTGGCCACTGTGCCCACGGGAGAAACCCCTGGAACTAGCGTCGAACACACCGAAGCGTAGGTGGAACTTTCGAATCCGCGAACTACAACTACCGCAGTTAGCTGCCTCGCTGTTTTTGATAAGGATATTAATAAAGTTTAACGCCCGCGGTGTACCAAGAGTAGAAAGGAAGAATATGATACAGGAGGAGAGTGTCCTCCTCCTCTTCGACGCGTTGCGAATTATCTCTCGTTAAGTATATTCAATTTTAAAAAACTATTCTTAGATTATGGATCTTATTATTCGAAATAATTGACCAATAATTTCTAACCGTTCATTTTTTATCTCACAATAACAAATTCAAAATAAGAAATAAGAAATTCTCTCAAAAATGCGTTTCACATTCTATTATTTAGAATAAAATTCACAATAATGAAGAATCGATTTCTCTTTTACACTCGAAGATTATTTATACAGGTATTCTTCAATAGGTGTTAGCTTTAGAATGAAGTTTCTTGAAAAGTCATCGTTTCGAGATAAAACGAAGGTAGCCAACGCCTGTTCCGTTCTTTCTCCTTTCTTCTAACAGGGCAAGGTTGGGGTTGTACAGCTTTCAGCAGAGTCGGCAACAGGAGTTCCTGAGGTCGCGACGAAGGCACGAAGGCGGCTAGTGGCCCCCACAGGAGCTATGCACTGACTTTCGCCCCTATCTACCCTAAACCTCGCTCACTTCTGTTCCTTTCTTCACCCTCCTACCGGTGGATCACTTCATCCACCACATCTCTCTCTCTCCCTCCCTTTCTTTCTTTCCCTTTCTCTCTCCCCTTTCCTTTAGTTTCGTCTCTTTTTCTCAAGCATTCGTACCAGCTTTCCTTGGCCCAATTAATGATGGCGACGATATGGTGGATGCCTCCCGGCAGTCTCTTAAATTCTTTCGAGGTGTCCTTATGGTCGTCCAGCAACGTTACTCTCAATTCTTTTTTTCTTTTTCTTTATTTTCTTTATTTTTTCTCTCTCTCTCTCTTTCCATTCCTTCTTCGTTTTTATTTGTCTTAGTAGATTAAATCTTTCGTAGCAACTCGCTCGGGGGAGAAACCGATTTTTTGCAATAAATGTTAGCGAGAGAAAAGAGAGAGAGAGAGCATCGATGCGATAAATAAATCTTTGATAATAATTACTGGTAACAGGGCTAAATCGTTAAATTTCTTTCAAGGGAGATGTTAGTTTCTTCTTAAAAAGATGTAGATTTCCGGTGAGAGTAGAAGAAATACTTTCTTTATGTAGTATATATATATATAAGACAAATAATCTTAATTTCTATATAAGGGCAAAGGGTAAGAGTAGAATGAAACGAAAGCACCTTTGGGAACCTGGTCGAAGTATAAGGAAAGCCCGGCTCGTAAAGTGTCGTCTGTTGGTTTTAATTGGGGAAATATGCTAAAAGTCGAGATTGCGATGAGATTTATTCGGGTGGTTGCTGTACCCTACCACAATCGTGCACAACATTCCTAAAAATGTAGGTAGGAAGGGGGTACGGACGACGACGACGACGGCGACGATGCGTGTTCGTTCAATAACAGGAAAATGAAAGAAAAATAAACCATTAATATAAAGGCGAGAGGAAGCATATTTTCATTTTAAATTCGAATTTTTTAGAATACAAGTATCGACAAAGAATTGTTTGGAAGAAAACGAATTAATCCGTATTTCTTTCAAATCCGCAGTAACATCATTAATCTTACTTATAGAAACCTTTCTATTATATTCATGAATATCTCCTAGAAAACCGAAAAGGATTGGACCACAGGAAAATTTTGTAGGGCTACTTTTCACGGTTGAAATTCTTTTTTCCTAGAATGGAACCATGAGACAACGGGAGTCAGTGGTATTTCGATTATTCTTTTTTTAACCGAAAAAGGGTCATTCGAAACTATGATGTCCGGTTACTTTCAACACAAGATTTTCATTTAGTTGTCATTTGGACTTTTAAGAATCATTAATCATATGATTTTTCAATCGTTGACAAGCTTGTAAAGAGTAGCGTCTTTATTTTTTTCTTTTTCTTTGTTCTGCTTTCTCTCCTTCCCAGCTGTTCCTTGGATTTCACGAAAGTTCTTTTCGAAAAGAAAAAAAGAAAATCCTTTCACTGCAATGGAATCTTATAGTACACATACGTTTATTCATTAAAATTTGTTCAGGAAAAAACCTTTGAGGGAAAAAGGACGATGTATCTAAAACTCAAAGAAGCAAAGTCTTAAGATGTTCGACACAAGTTTCTTACTGTTAAACCGATGTTATAGCGTGTTATTACTATATTCATTTACATTCATTTATATTCATTTCATTTCATTCTTATCCCATTTCTAGAGAAAGATCAATATCTTCGACTACAAAGAAAGTTTACTTTCTCCGCCTGATAATTGGTGTCAGATTTATTATCCCTTTTCGTCTAACCGAATTTAAATTTTTACCCTTTTATTCGAAAATTAAAGCTTCTATTTAAACAAATTTCTATATACTCTTTTAAAATCAGTTTCCCATTAATTAATGGTAAAATAACTAACCGAAACGAAACCGAATTTCAAAATGAGTCCTAAATAAACATTTACGACATGATTAATGGATTTAAGCGTATTCCAGGGATGGACGCCATTGTAATACGAAGATAGAAGTAGAAGATTTTTAATAAAAGTGGTAGGGGAGGGTGAGTAGTATCGCGTATCACATAAGTAAGAGGAAATGCACATATGACGAGGTCTTCACGGCTCGTTGCACGCGTATGGAGTAGCAACCGGAAGGCACGTTGGTATAATGGAGAGTGCGTGCACTTGTCCGATCTGTTGTGGTCTAAAATCTGACGCTCTCCTCTCGTCTCTTCTCCTCTCCTTGATCAGCACCCTCTTCTTCGGTCTATCTCTCTATCTATCCATCTAACTGTCCATCTCTTTTTCTCTTTCAGTTTCAATGATGGGTCGCTGCGTGGCTCGTTGCCCTTACAACTTTGGATGTCCCGCGTATCTATCCAAAGTTGGGATGGGAGTTTGAACGATAGCCGCGAGACATCGAGAAAGTATAAAGGGGGAGGGGAAACGAACAAACTGAAGAATAAGAGGAGAAAGGGAAGGGGAGTGATCTCGCATCTGTTTCCAATTGAAACAAGTGCCTTGAATTTGACGATTTGATGGCAGCTTTGGTGGTGGTGGTCGTTTCGAAAGTGTATCTTACCATTGAGAATTTTTCAAGTGTGATTAAACATCGATTGGTTTCGAGTATCGATACTCATTCTCTTTCTCTATTAAAAAAAAGATGCTGTAAGATGATTGAATTTTATTCAAAATGGAATAATATATCGCGAGGGAAAGAGAAATCCTAGCTTTTAGTGTATAGACAATGGACAGGAAAGATCTAGTCTAACAGATATTACAGTGTCATTCTCTTTATGGTGGAATGCCGTCGGTCGTTTTCACGTGGGTAAGCATAGATGATGTTTCAATAAGAGTAGACGGTTAGAGCTGGCTCTAATGTGCATTTTGGTTTGGAGGCATTGTCATTCTAGTATCTGAACGACCGTAAGCAGTAACAATATCACAAATATCATACTCTCGCCGTTTTCTACCTTCAGTTATATCGTAAACGTGATATCATTTCCCAATACTTACTTTTGATTATGCTCTTACGACTTCGGCCAAACTCATCGTAAAAACTTGGATACCGCGAAATGTATCTGCATATCGAAAACAATTTTTATCTTGTATTTCGCTTAACGTTCTTTTTCTTCTTTTTTTTTTTCATAAGATATCGAATAAAAATATTAAATGGGATCGCAGACTCGTCGTCTCTTTGTTCATTCGAGTGATTTTATTTGCGTACTCGAATCGAATCGTTAAACGAATTAACCCTGTGCATTGAATTGGTCGTATTTGTGACAGGTGTTCGATCATCGGCTTGTCTCTTTTATCAGTAAAGGTACCTTGCGTAAACGATGAAGAGATCGAATGTCGTACGAGGTTTGGTAGAGATGACAAGGGATGGTGGTGCGCAGGGTAATGGTACACACAAGAGGAACAGGATAAAGAACGGCTTTGTGCGAGCTTTGTGCTAGGAGGGGTGGAAGGGGTAGAGGCGTCGAGACGCCTCGTTGGTCACCAAAGGACGATACCTCTCTCTCAATCTGTCATAGCGGTCGCGAAAGCGTGCCTCTCTCTCCCCTTAGTCTCTGTTTATAGACACCAACGCAGCTACGAGTCCATAATCCAAACAGAGGGTTCCGCACTCACTCACCGTAACCATACGCCATGTGTTCCTACGCCGATGGATAGGCGGCTACCAGTGCAGAGACGACTAAGTACCCGTCGACGCAGACCCACAGATTCACCGTATCTTCTATCTCTCTTTTTTTACTTTTTTTTTTATCTTTATATTTGTTTTTCTCTATTTTGTATTCTTGCAGAAAGATCGCGGAACATTGACCCTCCGACGGCACGGTGAATTATACCAACGCCAGGGGCCGATGGGATTTTTTAATGTCATTGCCATTTAATAAATAACGAGAAACAAAGAAAAATAATATAAGTAAAATGAAAATATATATTTCCGGTAGACTAGTCAGATCCGAACGGGGAGAACATTAACGACTCTCGACTTTCGATAGGAGAAGAACAGTAGGGCGATCTAATCCGGTCAATCCTCTTCGCCGAACGATAATTAGAGGAGAGCCCGTAGATGGGCCGTGTTCGTCATATTCCGACGTTAATCCCTCATAAATCTCGCGAATCTTCTCGGGTTACATAATCTATTTTGAAAGAATGATTCATAATTCTGCGCGTAGGCTTAGGTTAAAGATTTTTCTCCGCGATAAATATATATCACGTTGGTTAGTTCGTAGACGTCGAGTTAATTTATAAGATTCGGTGCATTCATTTCGAAACCAGGAAACATGTGGGTCTCGGCCCAAACTCGTGCGTACATGGTTGCGCAAGAAGAATTCCAGCCCTTTTTTCGCGAAACCAGCCCGTTCTTTCCTGTTCGTATAACATCCCGAAGGACCCCCTTTCGATCGAGATCGACTGCCGCACGCTAATTCACGTTCGGTGACGTCTCGTTGCCTTCGTAACAAGTACCATTGTTCGCGCTAACTCGATCGAGCGCCATTACTCTCCCCCTTTCTTTACCAAGAGAGAGAGAGAGATACTATGGTGGTTGCTGCTGCTGCTGCTGCTGCTGTTCCTGCTGTTCATGTGCGCGCGAGCGCGTCATTTAAATGGCACCTGGCGGAAGGAATGTTCAGTGAACAATTTTCTAAGATGGATCGTTCCGAACGACCGAGACGTTTGTTTGAAAACAACGATTTGTCCCTCCTAAGTCCGAGTTTTACGATTCCATTTTATTTCCGACGCTTTCGAGGGTTTAGGGTGTTCGTTCGTATGCAAGACATTCTTTTCAAGACTACCAAACGACGCGTCAGTGAATATCTCGTAACGGGGAACAGAAGATATTTACAAGATATTGATTTCATTGGGTATTTATCGTAATAATTTCAATTGGGAAAAATATCGCGTTGATGTTTCAATAACGGATGAACACTTGACAATAAACAGACATAATTGCTAGAGTATCGCCTCGATAGGTACGAGCAAACAGTACCGATGGCTTTCCCTCCTCACCCGTGTTCCCTGTATTTCGGCGTATTTGTACCTTGTTACCAAATGCAAGCACGCGAGCTTGTAGCTATACACACCGTCCTCTTCCGTTCTCGTGATGTGTCTCCCTTTCCCTCCCTCTCTCTCTCTCTCTCTTCCTCTTTTTCTCCCACTCTGGACGTTCAACCTGTCGTTCCTCACCATACGATCCTCTCCTTCTCTCTTTCGCACGTGCATACACGTACACGCGCGTATACGCTCGTACACACCTTTCCTCTAACGCAAACGTTTCCTCTCTCTTTCTCACGTTGTGTGTCCTGTATGCAAAGCAAATGTATTATATCACACAGGCCCCCAGGGCTGCATTACAAGCCCGATCGTAGTAGGTTTCCAGGCGTATTATTACTACCGTAAAAATGCAAGCCCGTATTTCGCGAGCACGACGAACTAAACCGCTTGCTAATTCCATTTCGCGAACGCGACGAAAACATATAGCACGTATGTATATAAGACTAGGGAACAAACTTTCTGTTTACATTGTTCTTTTTATCTTTTTATTTTTGAAGAACCGAGAAGAGGGTTCCTTTCCTCTTTCACTCTCTCGCTCCCTTTCGTTTTTTTTTGTTCGCGCTAAGACGCTAAACCGTTTTCTCAAGCAAGATGAAGAAGACCACAAGAGAGATAATAAAAGCTGAACAATCAAGTTGGGGATGCGTGTGTGTGTATAAGGAAAAAGGAAGAGGGTCGAAATCTTCAAGGATGAGAAGAAAGGGAAAAAAGTGAAAGAGAGTAAGAGAGAACTCGCGTCGAATTGATGTAGTAAAGGGTGTTGGAGGAACGATAAAAAGTAACTTTATGATCTAACGAAATTATAACGACGTAACGAAGGATGAACCAATTTCGATCTCTGTTAGAAAAATTTCACTTCTTATCTACGACGACGTTTTATTTTATTTTCCAAAATTCTAACGCGAGAATATATATATATATATATTCGTGATCGCGATGAAATCTTGTTAAATTTTTCTAGAGTTTTCCCTACGAAATAATATAAATAGATATAACAATGAATTTGCAGTGAGAAAACAAGAATAGCAGAGGCGTCAGAATTAAGCCAGCCGTGAAACAAACAGTGGATATTGCACGCAATGTGTCGGTGCCCTGGCTATGGAAGCAGTCCTCTGCAAACACGTTAATGTGCGAAATACACACATCCCCGTTCTACCTAATATTGCGAGAACGTCGTTGGACGAGACCGTGATGCATTGTCCTTTCGTTGGAAACCGGTGGTTTGATTGCCCGCTGGGAACACCGAGATATTGCCACGCCAATGTCCGCTGATAGTTTATAGTGCAAATAACGTTCGAAGCTTAAACGTCGATTATATCGCGTTACGAAAAGCAAAATATTTGAAAGATTGTATGATGTTGTATTTGATTAGAGAAGAAAAAATGAAAAAAAGAAATACAAGCGGAAGAAAAGTAAAAAGTAAAAAGATCAATTAAAATATATGATAGGTATTAAATATACAATGTAAATAATAATAACTAGCACGCAAAATATTAATTATTTTCAACGTGTTCCGCGTTAAATTTCGAATTTACAGATAGAGTTAGTAAATGATAGGAAGTATAAGAGAAGGGTAGAAGGGGGATGGGCCAAAGGGTCGGGGGGAGCGCGGGTGCGTTTACGCAATTACTCGATATTACTGCTCTGGGCTTCGATAACTCCGCTAGCTCTGTACCAATAAACGCATAATCTCGTAATACCATTGATTTTCAATTCGTTATTTACTCGCCCCCGGTGGGGTTCTCAAACGGAAGAAGTGATTTTGCGCGGTTCGATCGAGTCGTCGATCTGTACGTCGTTCCGCTTCTGAGAAAGTAATGTTTTTTTCAATTCTAGGATCGTTAACGTTTCGGATTCGATCGCAACGGTCATTGGGGTGTTTCTTTTCGATTTATTAAAAAGAAAAAAAAGATTAATTACGAGATTTCCAAAGAAAAGTCGACGAAAATGAATGAATGGGGGGGGTGGGAGAAATGGTGAATATGATAATTGCGTTGGTTGTTTGGAATGAGAGTCGCGGTTGCGTTTACCGTAGAACGACTGCTCGATAATTATAACAAAATACGCTAATATCGTTCTCTCCGTATGAACGGCAGGTCAGGTGACCCTGCACACATTGAACTATCGCTTATGTATTCGCGAACACACCAACTACGAGCGAACCGTTTCAAGCGCGTAATGCATGCGTTATTAACATTGGCAATTTTTCGTATTAATTAACCGGGAATATGCGGTGGCGCCCAATTAAAGCCGATAAAATGTGCATGCCGTTGCCCGGTATGGCGGTCACCGGAAGAAGAGTGCATTTATCGGTATCATCTGGTAAATTAAGCATTACCAATGCACCGAATTTACGTTCATGCCATCTATGTTTCCGCTCTCCTCGCATTTGATAAATCTCTATTTGATAACTTTAAACTAATCGACCGTTACGACGATTAATATCGATATCATCGTGAATCGTTACGGAAATAGATATTTCATTTGCGTTTTAATTATATTTAACGCGATCAAATATAATATCTACGAGGGGGAGGGGGGGGGGTTTGTCGCGTAATATTTATTATAGATTTTATATAAATATCTTCTGTCTTAGTCGTATACGAGCTTTATAAATCAACGGTTCGATATTTCTCCGTAAGCGTGAAAAATCTGACCTTTTTTCTCGAAACGATACGATATGAGAAGGTAGAAGAAAGAGAATCGATATTCAAAGGAAAAAGAGAAGTCTTCTTTGCTGTTTGACGTCATCGTCCGTCTGTAAGTTTATGCAAAAGGGGTGGCAGGACATCGGGTTGGCGGGCAGTGGGTACCTACATAGAAGAACAAGATGGCGTCCTCCCAAGAGATTTCTCGAACGAGGCCGCAATCCAGCGAATACACGTCTTGCCGACGACGACGACGACGACGACGACGACGACGACGACGACGACGACGATGTTGGAAGCTTCTCCACCTTCGTCTTTCCACCTCCTCGTTCACCTCCCTCCGTTGCAGAAACACCAGCATCGACGTCTTCCACTCGCGCAAACTTTCCTTTATCGACCATGCGAAAAGTTACACGAGCGTGCACGCGAGTCCGGTTACATTAAGAGAAACTGATCCTTTAATCGTGTTAAATATAAGTTAGAGATCAACGGTCACGAAAAGACATTTCTCTACGAATTAAACAATATAAATCATGTACGGTGTCGCAGACGTTTCTTACCAAATCACTGGTAATCGTAAATCCATTTTTTTCATGAATTTTTAATAACTTATATTTTAGTAATTATTTAAACTGGCTACTTATATATATATATTTTTTTTTTCTTTTTTTGTTATTATTATTATTATTATTATTACAATAGCACTCACATATCCATCCAATCATATTTGAAAAATGTATGGCGAATGATTGAACATAAATGTGTCCCTAACCTAAATTCGACTTAAATATAATATACGGGATCGATATATATCGGCACGTGTATCAAAGACGATAATCATTTTTCACAAGAAAAGTTATATATTTTGGGTGAACTTTTCTTTTTTTTCTTCGAAAGTCACAGGCTGGTAGTCGAAGCAAGCAGCTCTTGGCCAGTTGTAGGGCTCTCGAGGGTATCCTATTCCTAACCGGAGTACCTTTCTACCCTGTACTGTTCTATCGCCACTCTCTGGAACGATCTCTCGACCTGGACGCATCGTTAAGCTTTGGCTAACTAGCTGAATTCCCTCTGTCCATCCCCAAAATGATCGGTTAACGGCCAACGCCACGAGCGACCCTCCGCGAATCTTCGATAAAACCACCCCCGAATATGCTGCCAGCACAATCATTTCTCTCGTGCTTACAATTAACGTTACAACGTGGACAACTCATTTTTGTTGATTGAAATAATCTTACGATTTCATTTTCAGTGATTTGCGATACTTTTATTTCATTGCAAAAATATTATAAAAATATAATAAAAAACTTGTGTACGCGTGTTCGAGGAGGACAATAAATACGAGAGGGGTGTAGATCAGAAAGATAAATTATATTAGATTCTTCGATATGAAAGAAACCAAATCTTTCGTATTACTGTACAAAGGGAACGATTGGAAATGGAAAACGCATAACTACGTATAGCCTATATCCACTTATATTAGATAGCTAGGTATACATCATATAGAAAGGGGATCGTAGAGTAGTTGCGTGGTCAGTCGAGTGACCGTTCTGACTTATAACTAATTCACGCGAACGTAGATCCCCGGATATAAAAATAATTTGGTTTATGGAAACAGACGCGTCCTCGATCCCTATTTTCTTTCCTATAGGTATCCATGCCTTTCCGTATGTTGAGAATAAATCATGAAGCGGTTTGCCCGAAGACGCTAGAAAATGCATCAAACTTTCCTACGGTGGCTTGACACTATCGTGGATTTTCATTTCGTTTATCGCATCATTTCGAATACCGTTAGAATGTTGAGCGACGTTAAACATAATATTCTCATTGAAAATTTCATGATACTCTGTATTAAATTTTAATTGCTTTTAATGTAATATGATATGTCACTATTACGATATACATATATACTCCGCGGAGTTAAATTTCAAATTGTAATATTTATATATCGATAAGAATTGTCGTTGGAAGATCTAACGACTTTTGCTTTTAAATTTGGCGTTCAATTATCGAACCGTTGAGTTGACGATATCGTCGAATTCGTTTTAGGAAAGAAGCATGTTTCTTTCTTGCGAAAATCACGGATTGTAGCTTATCTCGAAAAGTGGAAAGGATTAACGAGCTGGTTCTCTTATCGGCATCGAGGTAAACCCCAAAGGACCGGAGGAACAAAAACGCAACGGCTAATGACGTTGACGCGGCAACCTGTTGTCCAGCCCTTTTGAATGGGAGCGCAGGAGTAAAGAGAAAAAGAGAGAAAGAAGAGGGTCAGAATGGTCGTGCTAATAAATGGGCCCAGCTCGGGTAGCGCATCTGCGTAGGAAAAACTTGGACCGAAAAACTCGAGCACCATCCCTGAGGGTGTGGAGGGTTTGCTCTGCTCGCGCCCCCGCCTTACCCCTCTTCGCATTATCATTATAATCGTACACGGATGTGCTGATCAGGCTGTATTGTCGTGCCAAATGCTCCAAGTATAAACGAACATGATCGTACGACTCGAATGTAGATCATTTTTATTAATGATATTTTTCTAGCAATATCGTGCGTCAGCATTCCATCCGAAAAAACTCGTTCGTCGTATTTCAAAAGACGATGGTGTGTAGTGAATATCTTTGGTATTGCGGTAAAACGTTAATTTTTAGGTAGCAAATCGTACAAAAGATTCGATTCTATTGAAATCAATTGGACGCGGTGATTCGCTCTCCTGCTTAAGTCGTTTTAAGATTCTACAAGTATAAGAAGGATCATCACCGAGTCATGGTGTTTTGATAGAAAAGACGAAAAATAATCAAGCGTGCTACTTCACGAATCGTTCGCGAATACAAACAAACTCGGTCATAGAAATTCTACATCTAGGTACTTCGGTTCAGCCCACATGTTCGAAGTTCTTTCTCGAAAGAAAAAAAAATATATAGAAGGAAAGAAAGAAAAAGAACTAAGGGGGGGATGGCACATAAGCGTCACATATGTCAGGGCCCTCTTTTGGCAGGACCCTTCTCCGTTCGTTTCTACGATCTACCAGCGATGGTACTTTAGCAGCCTTCCTTCCTCGGTGGATTCTGTTTCGTGCTGTGTTACAAGTGCATCTATTCGCGAATATACGCCTCCCTATTTTCGATGTTTTATTTTCTTTTTTCTCTTTCGTAAGGTAGAGGTACTCTTAGTCACCCTTCTTCTCTTCTCGAAATTTCATTTATTTTTACGACTTCCTGAACAACGCAAGATTTATTTTATTTTATTTTATTTTGTTTTGTTTGAACGATAGGAAAAATAAAACGATCGAAATATCAAAGGAGAAAATAAACTCGTTGACAGTTTTATCCGCAAGCGTTTAAGCTCACGAATAAGGGAGAAGATGGTGGTGGTGGTTGAATGAATGGACAGAGTAGGACAAACAGGAAAACCAGGATCGAAATATTATCATAGCAGTGTAATAGGCTTAGAGTGTCTCCTGCGTGTTTCTCGTTGCGGGGTGCATTGCAAGCCGTTGCAACATCGAGAAGCCCGACCCTTCCACACAATAATTGGATCTCGCTGGTACGCCGATGTTCATTTGACATCATACGAATACTTAGGTACGCTGACACCGTTTGTTATTGGATTAGCCGAATATTTTCAATGCGTTTAAGAATACGTATTTAAATACCTCGGGAATGTATCTATTTGTATTCATTCATGACGACCACGTTTCGGTTAACACAAGATTTATGGGGGAATTCATTGTATGTTTTTTCGACTGTAACTCATCGTATTGACGAATATATTAAAACATAAGTTCGTTCATTCGTTCAAATAATATTTACGATTTATAAAATTTGCCAAATTGTGATGACGGGTTTCGTAATATGCGACGAAATATTATTTAAACATGTATAATCAATTTTAATGGATTTCTTGCGATTAATGATTTATTTCATCATATGGCATGGCATATGGAATTTTTTGTTGTCAAGCTAAAAGGAATTTCTCCGCCGAGAAAGCGTCAAAAAAGCAAGAGAAGCGTTATTTCCAAATGGACTTTCGTACTCCAGACGCGAAGTCGTTGCCATAAGGTGGCAATGTTACAGGCCGTTGGGTAACCGAGAGGGATCTCATGAATCACGGCTCTGAAACGAAGTAAGAGAAAGACAGAGAGAGAGAGAGAGATTGAGCGAGATTGAGCGAGAAGACTTTAAACAAAAAAAAAGGAGATTGAAACCGGTTTGGCACGCGCTCATCTTCGAAGCTTCGCAACGACGTTCGCAGACCCTCATTAAATTTCTTCATTATCCTCTCGTGCTACGAATAAAACAAGCTTTTCATTCTGCGACATTCAAATCCGTCGTTTCATTTTCCCAAACGTAAAGTAACATATCGTTCGCGGATATATCGGATGCTTGAGTAACAAAAAAAGAAAGAAGAAGATGCCAAAGTTTTCAAGATGGGAGATGAGAAAAGAATGAGGGGAAGAGACGGCAAATTACCCGTTACAGAACACATTATCTTTACTCGATAGAGCCCATATTTATCTCGCCAGTGATTCTCAAACGTGAAGAAGTAAACTCGAAGAGAGAGGGAAAGAGATAAAAAGAAATGAAGAAAAAGTCTCTGCTTGACTCCCTAAATTCGACCCTCCAACGGGACATAAATTTATTCGAGCGGATTTCATAATTACTTTTCCAAGTCGTCCCCCCTCCTCCATCCCCCCAACCGGTACGTACTTCTCCTTCATCTAAGAACAACTCTGACTGGTATTTTTGTGTTTTGCAAGTATCGGAAGAGTGGTTCTTAAAGACTGACTGACTGACTGACTGACTCGCACAGGTGTCGATCCGTAATTGGAGCAGAGATGACTGCAAATCGAGAGGAATAAAGCGTAGCACAGAAGTATGAGAATCGAGGAAGAATCGCGACGGTGGTGTTTCTCTCCCTCAGGAGAGATCACGGAATTCCCGGTACTTGATTGCCGAGTTCGATAAAAACTGGAGCGAGTTAGGTAGGTGCGACTCGCGAGGCGTAGCCGTCATTAAACACGTCTCGTGTGCTCCGACATGCTCACCATTGAAAAGGACACTGACACCCAGCTACCGATCCAGCCAAGTTAGTTGCGCACGTGCGTGCTCGCTTGCTTGCTTGCTTGCTTGCTTGCGAAGTAGCAGCTCGTCGTTGTGTTGTTGTTGTTGTGTTGTTGGCACCTTTAGGAATGCCGCAAATATAGTCGGTTCTTGTCGATTCGCGTAGATTCACGTCGTCCATCTTCGAATCCCTCGCGGCGATTTTCGAATCTCTTCTTGCTCGGATCCACCTCGAATACTTTCCCCTTATACTAGCAAGACTCAACAACACAAACGGCTAAACTATCCGAATGAGTTCTTTAAACGGTAGGATCGTAGATCGAATCACAAGAATTGCCGATGTCGTACTTTGCATACAGACTATAAGCTATTTTCGATCGTGTTTTCGCGGTAAACGGCAATCGTCTATCTCGTAAATACTAGTAAATGGAATTTAATCGTTTAAGGGATCCAAAGCTAAATACGTCTTAAATCGTGCATTACATTTTCTCTCCTACATGTCGGATTTCGACTAGTTGTGTTTCAAAAGGGGCCAAAAGAGAATGTCTACATTTTTCCCCCCTTTTATTATTTTAAAAGAATTAGACGAATAGATAATACGGACATGCGCTTCGATCTTGTTTTTTTTTTGGAGAATAACTCCGAGTAAAAAGAAAGAAAAGAAACCCTCAAAAATATCATGTGTGAAAAAAAAATGGTGCGATAGATCGAAGAAACGTCGAGAAATGAGAGCAAGTTGTAGAGAGAACCGACACAGCGAGGTCGCTCGGTTTGCGGCGCGTACCGCAATGAGAAACCTCAAGGAACTACCACAGCGGCGCCAGTGTCGCAATTGTCGGCGATGGGCGTTTCGAACGGTCGGCGCAGCGCCAGTTGATTGGTCGTCGGATGATGTCATCATTGGATGCCGACAAAGAATGGGCGGGCCGAACGGAGTCTCTCGCAATGCGCGCGGCGCTGCTCATAAGGCCTCGTACGGCCTCGCCCACCAACGGGAGAGCTTTCCCGTGGGCCGAGCCCGTTGGGACTCGCTGGCACGCCGCTCGTGCCGGCCCTGACACATTCGACAAGCGGCGCCGTAACGGGAAGCAACGCGCGGCTGGGGACCTCGCTTGGAAACGCACTCGAACTGTTCTGCAGCGTGCGACGACGACGACGACGACGACAACGACGACGACGACGTGCTCTCCTCTTCGACAACGATATTACACAGAAGAGAAAGAGAGAGAGAGAGAGAGTGAGAGATATAAAGGGAAGAGAACACAAAACCTACGCTCTACTTGGAAGATAGTTTACACTTATTATTCGACGCACACTTATACATATCTTATATTTATGTGTATATGTATACGCGTGAACACGGAACCCAAGATGACTCTATCATCGACTTGACTTCTCAGAACGATCATACGAGTTCTTCCTCCTCAGTCGTTCTCATACGTTCCGGAAACGACGAGGAAGACGACGAGGACGAGTAAGAAGAGTCTTGGGGAGCATTCAAGAAGATCGGAAGAAATTAATAAGACAAGGGACGACATATCGAGTGACAAGTAGTAGAAATAACAATAGTGGTGTTTTTAATAGAGACGAAAAAAGGACCGGAAGAAGAAGAAGAAGAATATCGAAGAGATAGAGAGATAGAGAGAGTGAGTTTTCGCGGTAATCGAGAGTGATTTTTTTTGGTGAAAGACACGTGAGGGAGTGCGCGATCGATCGTACTCGTGGGAGGTAGAGGAGAACGGGGGTGGTACGGAGGAGGAAGGTGCTAAGCGAATGATCGCGCGCAGCCACGCGGTTTTCGAACTCTTATATTTTCTTTTATCAAACGCAACGTGGAAAATTCCTACGATTAAATAACGTGTTATATCTAAGCAAGATAAAAAAGAAAAAGAAAAAAAGAGATAGTTAGATCTTCAGGTGGGGAAGAAATCGGTGAATTCAAAGAAAAGATCGATAAGAGAAATCGATTGGAATTGGGAATCGAATGCGAGGAGGAGTAGATATATCCTAAGTAGTTTTTGATTGTTATTTATCGGTGAAAGAGTGAGAATCGAAGGAAGGAAGGCTGTTGCCGCAGGAGAGTCCTTACGGCTTCACAACGCGGTCCGACGAGTGGAGCGGTCTCCTGCCCAGCTCCACGATCGTGGGTGCTGGGGGGTCGCCATGGCTCGGCTTAGGTGCCGCCGGTGGCACCGGGGCCACCACCGGTGGTGGAAGTCCCGTCGAACTCGATGGACACTGGGGACGAAAGCTTTACGGTGCGAGCGTGGCCCCTCCACCCCCGCCACCTCATCATCACCCACGCGCTCCTATCGTTTTCGCGCCTCAGGACATGAGACAGATACTCAAGGAAGAACCTGTACCACGTGCCTGGCCCCAACCCGCCATTGCCGATAACGGAACGTGAGTATTCTCTTTTTCAAACTTGTCTTCATCTTTTGTTTTGTTTCATTTTCCTAACGTATTCACTCACATCAGAGCATTTAAATTCGTTTGTTTCCCGTGCGACGGCAAACGAATAAAAATATTTGTTCTATTTCGTCGGTATATCGTTTAATTTGATCTTGTCGTTGTATAATATTTTCATCTGTATATCCGTAACGGGGATATTGATTAGTAGATTTTTTCTTGACATTCGAAATTCAAATAATTGATGTATAACGAGAATCGTAATTATTAAAAACATTTATAAAATTGTGTTATTTTGTTGTAAGTTATTATAGTTCGTGCCTTTTTGAGAAATCTCGCGTGCCGTCGGACGGTAGTAGACGCACTCCAACGAATTTATCTTTGTTTAAAGGAAAAAGGTTATTAGAGGAATATATTAAATTATCGGTTTAAATATATTTACATACAATTATAATTAAGATAGATTTATTGTTAATTCGCAGAGTCTAAAGAAAAAACATGTTTGCATATACATTAGTGTAACGTTACGTTGTTTATGAGTCTCAAGAACTCGAGAGTTTTCAAATTGAACGCTCTCGAATATTTTTGAATATTTTGAAACATTCGATACCTCGGACAAAGATACTCATCAAAAACTAATAGGAATAAAAAGAAATACGATGATTACTTTTGAAATACATAGTATTGTAACAGGTCGAAGTCTAACCGTCCAATTAAAGTTAATTTAATGATAAGACAAAAACAAAACAAATAGCAAAAGCTTAAATCCTCAAAATGAGAAAGAAAAGAATTTAATATAAAGATGTATACGGACGAATATTCTATCTCTCTTTCAAAGATTACATTAAATAAGATTACATATAAATAATTAGAAGAAAAAAAAAGAAAAAAGAACTAAATCATAAATTCAAATTATCAACCTGTTCATTATTTACCTGTTTATTATATACACGCGACACAAAAAGTTAACTGGTAAATTCATTTATAAAATGAATACTTGACTTATTTCATTAGTCATTTTTCTTATCAAAAAGACGGAGGAATAAGAAGAAGAAAAAATAACAAAATAAAAGAAGAATAAAAGAAAGAAAGAAAGAATGTGTGTTGGTAGCAGGTAGCTATATCTAGGTCGATCGTTTTCGTTTCGTTCGTCTTTATCTTCGACGTGTCGGTAGAAGCGAAGAGGAGTTTTCGCGTTTGGTACAGCACGTAGCTGCGTTTGGTGAACGATAAACCGCGCTTTATTGCGAGTTCGCTTAAGGGATTTGTACGACGTGCAAACGACGAAGGCACAGATACGAGGACTCGAGAAGGTAAACCGGCTGGGTTGGCGGCTTCGCTAATCCAATAGCGGTTCTCTCTTAACTAACTCCCCTCCTAGCATGCCGTGACACGGGGACCGACCGGAATCGAGTTAATGTAATTGAGAATTTTAGCGCCTTTCTCTCACTCTTTCCTTCTCTCTTTCTCTTTTACTCCTCCTCCTCCTCCTCCTCCTTCTTTTTCTTCTATTACCTTCTCTCTTTCCATCATCCCGCTTTAACACACTTTGCACTTCTCTCTCTCTCTTTCTCTTTTTATTTCTCTCTGTTTTATTTTCTATTTATTTCGCATTCTATTTCACTCGGCCCCCTTTTTTTCCAACCACTCTTTTCTCAAAGCCCACCAAATTAAAGCCACCCTTTTTACGAGTTTCTAAATTCTTGCGGTTAACTTCCTTCCTCTCTTTTCTTTCCTTTATTTCTTTCTTTCTTTATTTCAAGATTCTAAATTATAATTTCTGTAATATTTTGTCTCATCGTATGAAAGAATAAAGAAAGAATAACTCTGGCAAGTCTCGAGAAGGACTTCGACGACAACCACGACGACGACGACGACGACGACGACGACAACGACAAACAAGATTATTCTTTTTCGTTCTCATTGGATTTAAGAAAAGTGCCTCCTCTTCCACGAGATATTTCTATGCGCGAAACAACGGAAAGACCGGTTCTTCTCGAGACGCTCTTCTAAGTTGACTTTCCTGTCGTTGAGAGCCTCAGAGAAGCTCGTTCTCATTTCTAACGAAGGTATTCATGAAAAATCGTGGGATGTAAGAGAAAAAAATCAAATTATCTAGGTAGGCAGGTTGATATATAAATAGTATAACACCAATCTTATTAAGAACAAAAGAATAAACCGACGATAAAATCATGGAAAATATAATAGAAAGAAAATTCGTATATCATCGATGATTCATCTTCATTCGGAAAGTTAATTGGAACGATGTTGTTCAGCTAGTTTTCGTCAAGTGCTTTAGGAAAGTTTAGAAAAGGGTGGGAAAACGTTAAACGTCAGGCTCGTCTCGTAGAGGTATCTTCGTAATACAAAGTCGACGCGCTTTGGAAGAAAGTTTTCGCCTTGGTTCCTTGGTAACGTCGTTCCATTCTGCGGGGAAAGAGAGTCACCCTGTGTAGCAGAGAGGGTTCCAAAGGACGAGGATGAACAAAAAGAGAAAGAGAGAAAGAAAAAGAGAGGACTCGCGAAGCTGTTTTAAAACTCCCGGCAAACAGGCATAAACTCTCGCGCTTTTTAAAAAGCCCTAAAAAAGTTACCTGCCTAATGAAGCAGTAAACCACCGCGAACTCGACGAGGAAGGGGACCGGGGTGAGGTGTTGTCGTGTGTGCGATGGAGAAACTTACGTGGGAATGAAGGTGTACAAAAATATCTCGAAACGGACTCATAGAAGAAGAAGAAGAAGAAGAAGAAACTTTCTCCCTCCTTTTACTTCTTCTTCTTATTATTATTTTTTTTTCATATCCTCGGAGTTAATGATTTTAAGGTAGCCCCGAACGAGAGAGATTTATTTGTCATCCCCCCCCCCCAAAGTGTAGTTGATAAGAAACGATGAACAGAGAGATAGAGAGAGAGAGAGAAAAAGAGGGGGTTGTTGGTGGATTGGTCGTGGGTGAGACGCATTTTTGTAGTTGGTAGAAATATAGTCGAGGCCAAAACGCGATAATAAATTAAAGTAGGTGAGAGAAGGAGTAACGGTGCCTGGGCAGCGCTACCGGCGAATTACATTCGGATATATTACAAATTGCTCATTATCTCGGCGCGCATTATGAATCACGGTGGCGGTGGGCGCGTGAGCGTAAATAGACTGCGCTTCGGCTAACTCGTAATAACTAACGCCCCGGCGGTGTGTGCATTAACTGCGGATTTATTGTAATTCTCCGCGATTGCTTTATCCACGAATTCGTATCCATAACCGCGGGCTTGTATTATCCGCGTATTTCGTCCATAATGCACGCTCGTGCAAATAGCATAGGTCGCATTTCGCGATTCCCAGATACAACAATGCCATCGACTACAATGTATCGATCAATATCCGATTTCGTATGATGATCGTGTCTATTCGTGTATTTTTAAATATATATAACAAAATTCAATATAATTATAATAATTTTATCTCTTAGATTTAATTAATCGTATCTTATGTCTCTATTCTTTCTTTTCTTCTTTTTTTTTTATTTTATATTTTATTTCTTCCCTTTCATTATTTCTTTTTTTTTTGGTCAGGGAATCTCTTCTTTCGGAAAAAAGCGAGTCTCGAGTTTTAACCCAAATACTAACTATCCATGCGGTTGGTAAATGCTAGACATTTTAAAAGGTGATGGATGGCATCGCACCCCTGAGACTTAACCGAATAATAATTGTACGTTCAGGTGCAGGCGCGATAGAACTGCCAAGCTCGTTTCCACCCTTCCCTTCCTCTCCGATTGGTTATCCTTTGTTATGCTCTCCCATCGCATCTGCGTTTGTATATTGGCCTGTTGTAAAGCAACCAAGAGCAACGCATTTTCTGCTATCCTTTGTAAGAACGTTTTCACGGAATCGTGACACACAAACCCTGATTTTCTATTTTACCTACAAGAAAATGATACCTCGGATCATAAATCACTCGAAAAATTTGTCTAATCACGCTCATCAAATTGTTACCCATTTATTCGAAACACTTTTACAGGCTCGAATTTGCTGTAAACAATTTTAAAATTTTTCATTAGAAGATATTCAAATACTTTTTGCGAATAATAAACGAATAAGAAAATGAAAGGAAAAGAAAACAATAGAAACAAATTGTCCGTGTAAAAATAGTAATATGTAACTCGTGATAGGAATGTAGGAGGAAGAACGAAAACAGTGCCGTGGGGTAGGAAAGGCATCACAGGTGTGTATGGGGTGAAAGCGGCAACGAGACGCCCGTTATCTGGTTGTGCCGGAAAATGGGAAACGCGCGAGGCAAATTGTACGCGCGAATCGAGCCTGTAATTATCACCTTGGCGTCGATCGGCACACAAAACGGGACGCACAATATAAATGCACGCACGTATGCACGCAGACGCACGTGCTATTCGCACCACAGCCACGCGCGTAAAGCATAACCGACCATAAACGTGGCCACGCAGAATACCACCCCCTACGCGAGGAACGAAATGACGCGAAAAATAGCCGCTTAATAGAGGAATATTGGCGGAAAGTGCTCTCCCGCCGCGTGATTATAATTATTTCGGCCCGGCAAATTGCCTCTTGACCGCACGAATTTTCGGCCGCGCGAAATTTCGGCGATAGAATACCTATACGAATTTTCCTCGATTATCCATTTTCTCTTTTTAGTCGGAGAGAGAATCTTTGCGACTCTTTTCCTTCTTAGAAATATTTTGAACGAGTAATAATACGACGATCGATTAAAATTTCATAGATTTTCGATTAGTACGATTCGTATTTTCTTTTTTCGTATGACTTGAAACAACTGGTAAGGTTAAAAAAGTCGTTGTAATCGTGGTTTAGATTTTCATATAAGGTAGTAGTAGCCGTGAAAAAGTGTATTCGACGCAAGTAGATGATAAGGTCTATCGTGCGGAAGAGTCATCATTCGCTACGCAAAGTAGGGAAGGAAAGCCCCGGGTCGTGCACGGCCACGCATATTTGCGCACCCGGCTTATCGATGGTATGTCCCTGGTCATCCGACTACGAAACAACCACGCGAATCTTTGTTAGATAACCACGAGAAACAATGTAGTAAGTGATAAATTTGTTAAAATAGAAAGGACGACAAATAAAACAAAACAAACATAAAAATAAACCTGACAATGAAATATAAAATATTCGTGAAAAAGTAGCTGACACGAATAGAACGAGAGGTAATCCATTTAAAATAAACGTTGTCGAAACTCTTAACAGATTTAAAAAGTGACCAATTTTTTATCTACATAAATTTTCTTATCTCTACATAAATAATATAGAATGAAATCAGTATAATTAAGAATCTATTCTTTCGAACGTCTCTACCTATGGGAAGAGTTTAAGCGCGCACGATAGGTGATAATGCAACGGTGTGGCAGAGGACGTGGCCACACGTTATATAGGAATTGGTGCATGGCGAACGGGGCAAAATAATCGGACGTCGAGAGTTATGGGGCGCGAACCGGCGGCCGGTTAATCAGCCACCGATAATTATCGACACGGGCAGTACATCACTCCCCTACCCAGCCCTCCTCGCAACCCTACCGTCCTACTACGTAGCGTTGGTTGCAGCACAGTTCCACCCTTCCCGTGGCCCTCCTCTTCCTCCCGTTGTGCCAGCCCTCCCGAACCGTTCGCAAAACCCCTTGCAATTTTCCCGCTCCTACCTCCCAAACCTCCTCCCCCTCGTTCTCGCACTCTCGCGGCGCCGTGACAAACGCATCGCCGATACCATCATTTATTTCGCAAATGTGCTGCAAAACTGCCGCTATTCATTTTCGGTCCAGTCGATTCAGTTTTCCGCTCGGAGAGTCCGGTGCGGTACCGCGCGACCGCCTCTCCCTCCCTCCCTCCCTCCCTCCTACCAACCCCCCCGTCGATCGGTCTCTCGACGGTTTTATCGTTGAGCGATTTCTCCGTGGTGCATTTTCAACCTGAATACGTCTATCGTGTTACAGATCCAGGATCTTGTTCGATAGATAAGGAATCAAAGAGTTAAACAACATCTAACATTTTTGTTTCGAACAAAGCTTCGAATTTAAAACCTTTTAAAACCTTTCGTATGTTATAAACGCAAATATACGTTCAGCGAAAGCTATCCGTATGAACTAAGAACGCGTGTATGCGTTTGTTTGGTTTCTACTTTTTCATAGCTCGTTAGTTGCGATTAATCGATATAGTTCGTATTAGAAAATAAAAAGTATTCCGTCCCCAACAATCGCAACTGTTAGGCAGGCGCGTGCCGGTCCACGCGAATTGCTTCTACTTGGAGTATTCGGCCCTCGTAGGGTTCAAAAATGTTTCACATTTTCTTTCCTTTTTTTTTTTATTACGATCCGCAGTTTAATATTTACGTACAATGATTGAAAATGCATCGAGATTATAATTATCCCGAGATAATCTGATTGTTCTTGAGACGCGTTAAAGACCACGCGACACGTGAAAACCGAGCAAATGAGCGGGCATGAAAGAATAGAAAAGAGAAGAGAGGAGAGAAGAGAGGAGAAGGAAAGCGCATTAAATTGGAGAACGAGCCGCTTGTTAGCAGAGGTTTAAATATGCAAGTGGTTGACTTAATTGCGAGAGAAGGTGCTACGATCGAGCTTCGCTTCGTTCTCGTGAAAAAGAAATCGACCGAGCTCGGTTTTGTTTAGACACCGTTAAACGAGACACGAAAAGACGAAAGGGAGGGATCTCTCGTAAGAATTTTATACGTCAGATTTAATCGTCGGAAAGGAATGCAAATTTTATAAAACCTTTTCGCACCAAGATAAATGGATACGTTTCTTTTTCTTTTTCTTTTTCTTTTTCTTTTTCTGAACAATACATACTCAAAGTGTTTTTGAAGTTTCTCGATCAAAGGATGCACGATTAATCGATCGTTCGAAAATTGAAATTCTTTTTGGGTAAAAGTTCGTTTCCCTTTACCTGAGACGAAGGAACTCGGGAAAAGGGAAATTCTCGTGCCATTACTCAAAGATGGCATTGGAGTCCGGTGGTCTAATCTCGGCACATGAGACCTTAATGGGATTTTAAGGCGTCATAGCCACCTGCGTCGCAACCTTCAGTCTCGTTTGTCTTTCCTCTGCAACGTTTCGGCTGGCCATTTTCTTATTACGCGAAAACATTCGACGCGACGTTTAATCGTGTGCACTCATTCCTATAGAAATTTAATCACCGTTACATAATTGTTTTCGTTTTGTTACAGGGTATGCGTCGCTAAGGCGAATTTCGAGAAACAACCGCCGAGTAATTTGAGGAAGAGTAATTTCTTTCATTTCGTCATAGCCCTTTTCGATCGTCACGAACAACCAATCGAAATCGAGAGGACATCGTTCATGGGATTCGTCGAGAAGGATCAGGTAAAATTGTATTACGCTCGTTAGAGATTATTAAGCATTATTAAGTAGATATACGAGTCTCTCTCTCTCTCTTACGATAATAATCTAAACTAATGAACTTGTTCTTTACCGAGATAACTTTCTCTAGTTTCTCTTTCGCAAAGATTCAATGAATATTTCGAAAGAGAGATAGATTCGTATATTGAACGGACATATAGGTATATATGTCCGGTTATAATACAAGATATTATGAAACGAAGAGAAATAAGGAAAGAAAGAAAGAAAGAAAGGAGGAAAGTTCGCGAAAGCGAGAAAGTAGAGAATTCGAAGGACGACGAACGCTGGCGAAGGGGGTGGTTTTCCCGAAGGACAAGAGGAAAAAGGAGACGAGGCCCTTTATGACATCGGGGAATATCGTGCAAGCGTACGCTTATCTCGATAATTGCCGTTTCCATTGGACGGGGGTATAAGGGGAAAGGGTGACGTCAAATATTAAACGGATCCTCTTCTATGTGTATACATATCGATAGTCCGCACGCCGGCGGAAGCACACCTACCAGCTTTTCCAGCAATTAGTCGGACAGGCGAAAATCCATTGGCCGTTTGAGAAATGGCTGTGGAAGAACACGTTTCTCTACGCGTTCCTGGTCACGCGAGAGAGCACCGAACGAACGAACGAACGAACGAACGAACGACCGACGGAATAATAAAGAGTCCACGACGCCACCTTTTACTCTCTCCCCTTCCTTTTCCTTCCTTCCTTCGATCAAAGATTAGAAAACGCGTCGCGCGAGACCGATAGGGCTCGGAGGATTATATGCGTTCGTTATTAAGCGTCTCTCTCTCTCTCTCTCTCTCTCGTGCATTAAATGTCCGCAATCTACAAATTACTTCGAAGCTTCTCGCCTGCGTTCGTTTTTTCCTTTTTTTTTCTTTCTTTTACATTTTTTTTTTCCGTTACCCCCCGAGCGTTATAAAATTCGTCACACGTTTATACATCGTAGGAGTTTAAATCTATCCATCTTCTTCCTTTATTTGCTATATTATTATTCGTTCGTATATTTCCTATTAGTTTCGATAATAAATATAAAGTCGAACAAAATACTCTCTCGGTAATAATAGGTTATTTAGTTCGTTGAAAAAGATTGAACTAGTAGCGTATATATATGCCTATGTAGGTTGCGATAGAAGTGATCATCTTAGCTACTTCATTTCTTTGAAATAAATACTCGTAGATGTTAGAAAACGTATATCTCGTTATTACTAGCCTCGATCAGCGACATTTTTAATGGTCTCCCATTGAATCGCTTCTTTCTATTATTTCTACGCAGAGACATCCGGTCGACATGGAGTATATAAATAATGGCTATTTGATTGAGGACTGGTTTTATTCTCGCGATTTATCTCGCGGTGATCTCCGGTTCCCGAAAGAATCTCTCTTTCTCCGTTACACGCTGCCAACGCGTACGATTGTCAATCGCGATCGGTCATCGTTACGGGTCCACTTTCCGTTGATCAATTAGTATGGCTGTTTAAGGAAAATTCAATCGGTGGCGGCGTTGATTCCGATTGCGTAAAAGAAATCGTTACATGGCGGAATATAACGGCCGGACAAACGACTTTTCGGATTTGCCAGGGAGTATTTCGTTTGAGATTTTCCTCTCCTCGTCTGGTCAAAATGGAGAAGACACGGTCTATGCGCGTTGCTACATACGTGACTATCGAACGATAGAAGAAGAAGAAAGAAATGGATAGATAGATAGGTATACTATATACCCATACGTATGGATGTCGATACGTTTACCAGAACTCTCCTGTTTTTCTCCCTTTTCCAGTTTTTTCTCTTCTCTTGCACGATCGCCACGCCTGTCACGTTTGTGTAAGCTATCGGCGAATGTTGATTCTCGGATATGTTTATCCGTCATTTATCATAGACGCGGTAGGTGGCTCGAAAGAACGGGCATCGTTAACATTTTTACGAATAAACGTCAAGAGCTTGGATACACGTGTACGTTTAAGATGATATGTCGTAAGCGACCACGAGAAAGATATCAATCTTAGATACATACATACATACATACGTACGTACATATATGCGGTATCTGAAAGGAAATAGATAGAGAAAGATAAAACAAACAAACAAACGCAAAAAAGAAAGAGACGGACAAATATTCGCATTCGTTCCCGCATTTGACGTGTTAATCTTTCATGATCGCGGAATGCTTTCATTTCCAACGTCTTCCTTCTTCTCCCAGGATTTTATAAACGTTTTATACTTCACGAATTTTCGTGATCAAATTCGGAGACAATCTAATACAGAACTACGAGAAGAGTCGATATAAATTATCGATACGTATATGTAATCTCGATATATGACCTCCCAAATTTGAAGTCAGCCCTCCGGGGTATATCGTCGAGGTTACACTGTCTCTTTTTCTTTCCTTTAAACTCTCTTTCTCTCTCTCTTTTCGTCTGCTTCTATGCCTCGGGGTAACGAGGTGCACCCCCTAATAAATCTATCCACCATAAATCGTCGACTAATTCGACAGGACGGCGCGTGGAGAGTACTCGCTTTCGCTCGACTATGGAAGATCGTTGATTTAAGAAGATCGAAAATTGTTGGTCTCGTCTAACGCATATTAGCGATCGACGAATCTTTTACTTTATTTTTCTTTTTATTTTTATATATATGTAAGTGTAACAACGCGCGCGTTACCACCCACCCTACTACCAACGCGAGTCTCTCACACACGTGTATAATTCACGCGACAGGAATGCTCGTATCGCGTGGCCTCCCTATTAATTAGGGTCGTGAACCGTGACCATACATCAACCCCTCGTGGCCCGGTACACCTTGGCCTCCCTTCGACCACCCTATCTATCCTCCCCCTCGATGATAGAAACATTTGCATATTTTCAAAAGCCTCGCTCGCGTTAGAAATTTTTCCTCTTACCGGAATCATTTTGAACGTCATTAAATTAAATCACGCGGTTGGATAATGAATGAAATTAATTTATATATACGCGAATGTTGTTCCGTAGAATAATGGATGTTAAAGTCATTTGTTTAACGATCATTTTTCGTTTGATTCTCGAAGAATTGTGGTGAAACCTCGTATAAAGTACGCGTGCCGATTCCCGGAAACGGGCGGCCTAGGTAAATACAGTGGGTCTCGCGTTCAATCCACCTCCGATCCGCTTTTTCTTCGTGTTTAATTAAAAAGTAGTCGTCGAGGTAGAGTAGCAGAGAGAGAGTCGATCGGATAAACCGTGCGTATATACCTGATTAACGTCGCCAGCGAATTTCGAGATTAATGGTCACGAGACGACGTTGAGTTGTGACGTGAAACAAGCCTTAATACGTACTCGATCTTTACAAAGCAAAAACAAAAGAAATCAAGAAAAAGAGAATGGTTAAGTTTCATTATTATACGTCGAGTCTCTAATTTGTTAAACAATCTTTTTTCTTCCTTGTAATATTATCTCAAGAGTTTAGTTAAGTAATTATCGTTGAAAAGTATCGATCTTTATTATAAACGTAATCTCAAATTCTAAATATCTATTAATATTTTCATCGTAACTATGGACAAACGACGACGACGACGACGACGACGATGACTGATCGTCATTAATAAAATGAAGCTTTTAGAAGCACGATACCAACGTCGAAGGTCGTGGTAATTACGTTAATTCGACGTAAAATCGATCTCGACTCGATTATTCCAGCTCTCGGCGTCGTTTCTGTCCACGAGAAGTCATGGTTGTTTCTCAAAAAGTCATGCTCGTGCGCGTAGGCAAGGAACGAGATAGACAGAGAGAGAGAGAGAGCGAGATACAAGAGTGGGTGGATGATAAAATAATAGTAGTATTAGTAGTAACAGTAGTGGTGGTTGTTGTTGTTGTTGAAAATGCATTACCGCGAGCTCTCATGGCATATGGCAGGGTGCACGCATGACTCGTCAACGAAGCAGCACGATAATTATGCATCGCACGCCACGCGATACGTAATGGCACGGCTCTTACCGGCGCATCAAGAAATTAATAATTAGCGTGAGGCGGTAGACGGGGAGCCATCGTCACGGCGTTCCTCGTTCTAGTATCGTTACGTCACAATGCACTTAATTAAAAAAAGAGGCACGATGGAGAAGGGCTCTTCGAATCGAAGGATCGGACACCCTTTCTACCGTCTTATCTATTTTCTATTCCTTCTATTTCTTTTCGAATCATAATCTCTCCTACCAATGCATATATAATTTAATCACATTATCGAATATATTTTAATCACGAAATTGTTAAGGTACATAGTTAATTGTTTATTTATTGAAATGCATGTTATTTCTCTGTTCCAGGAATCTGAGGGCCAGAAGACGAACAATGGGATACAATACAGTCTACATCTGCTCTATTCGAACGGTTAGTTCCTTTCTTTCTCATCTTAGATTACTTATCTAACATTCTATATCGAGTTCTAATAATATAATTGTGGGTCGAGCGCCTCCATGGCAAATACTTAAATAGGCATTCGTGAAGAGATTGGACGGTGGGCCCTGGATAGCTCAATGGATAAAGAGCAGCAGTCGCCCGGAAAGTGAAAGATCCCTGGTTCGAGTCCCGGTGGTCCAGTCAGTTCAACGGCCCAATTTTTTCACGAATCCTATATAATATAACTAAATCAACCGTCAATCTGTAAATAATAAAATTGAGATCATTCGCAAAAGGAAAAGTATAATAACATAAGAGTAGGACAAAATTTGGCTATCTCGAGACGTCAGATCGATTCGTAAACCGTCAGCAACGTTATTGCCGATGTGATGAAACGGAAGAGGGAGGATTAAAGGAAGTAGGGGCAAATAGTAACAGCAGTAGGAGTAAAGGGGAGAGAGAATGAGGTTGAGGAGGAGAGAGGGTGGGTTTGGTTCGGTAGGAAAGGAGTAGTAGTACGTAATAGCCCCATTCGAAGCGACGATGACGGGCCATCAACATTCCACGCGGACACCCGGTCTCTTAGGGCCGCTAAAAAGCACAGGAACTTTGGTGGCTGCGGTCCGCAACAGAGACATATTTTACGTCACTGCCTCGGCCACCAGGGCAAAAAGGTTTCAGCTTCCGTTCTGAAGAAGTTGGATGCGTGCGTACACCGGAGTGGCTCTGCGCGCACGAACTTCGTAGGGCCGAAAATGGGAGGAAGGGAAAAAAGAGAGAGAGAGAGGGATAGGTCGAAGGAAGAGAAGAGAGAGCTAACAAAACGATGGGAAAAAAGAAAGAAACGGAGTGGATTGAAGAAGTGAGGAGAATGATTTGGAGGTGGTCCTGTTGAAGTAAGTATCTGGACAAAACAGTAAGACTGGGGATAGTAGCAGACCCTTAAAAACGAGCTCGCATTATGAACATATTAAAAAGGGGTCTGTAAGGCGCTATCCACGGGACTCCGTCAAGAGAGTTTTTCATCCCATATACGCCATCTCCGATCTACTCCAAGAGACTCCAACAGTAGATATCCGTTGGCCAACTTCACCGAAGCTCACTTTATCCTTCTTCCTGTAGTTTCGTTTCTTTCTGGTTTCTTCTCCTTCTTTTTCTTCTTCTTCTTCTTCTTCTTTCTCTTACTCTTTCTCTCTTTCTTTCCCTCTTTATTTTCTTCTTGCTCATCGAATGTCCTTTCTTTTCCTTCCCTCCATACCACGATTCCTTCTTGTCTCTCGACTTCGGGATCCGATCAATCAATGCGAGATTTTTGCGTTGGCAGGCCTGACTGAGGGGCCGCCCTGCCATCTATGGGCACTAAAACGTGTTGCCAACATCGCGAACAAGAAACAACTAACTGTTGCAAAGTAAGGAATATCAACGCTTGCCCCTTAAAGATCTCGCGGTTCATCCTCCGCCTCCTCCGCCTTCTTTCTTTTCCCTATTTGTTTTTTCCTTTCTTTTTTTGTCAAGTACAACGGTCTTTCCGTGAGATTTTGAGAAAGATCAAGAACAAAGTCGGCAATCAAAGGTTCCCCGGCATTCAACTGGATTGACAACTTTCGTATAGTTTTGAAAATGAATTGGAAGTATATCAAAGAAACGTAAGAGATTAGAAAATGTTAAATTTTAAGACAGACGAATGATGAATGGCCCCTTGGAATCCATTCTCGTTGATACGAATTTATATATGTGATTTATAGTATTCTCACGCATACGACAACACACAGAGAGACGTAGATAGACACAGATGAGAAAGAGAAATACATCGGACTCGTTTGTGATCCAACGTGCTGGTTTATAAAAGTTTCATGCACGAAATGCTTTCGACGTGCTTGCTTGCTTCCTCTCTTGGATGAAGAGGAAAAGAAGAAGGAGGAGGAGGAGGAGAAGGAAGAGGACAAATTGACTCGCGTCTTCGCGGCTGCCGACGATGAACGTTCGTCAGAAGTCAACAGACACCAGGAGGAGGTGTCTGCGTGTCATCACCGATTTCTCTCTGTCTCTCTTTGACTCTTCTCATCCGACCAATAAATCTATAATTAAATATTAAATAAGGAGCGCAAGCTGCCGTCACTCGTTGACGACAGATCCGCTCCATATCGGGCCCTTGCCCTTTTTGTCATCTCGATTCCCTTCTTCTTTCCACTCCTCCTCCTCTTCCCCATGCACCGTTCTTCTCGGTTCTGTTCGATCTAAGAGCAGGGGAAAGAGAGAGAGAGAAAAATAAAAACGGAAAGAGAGAAACAAGGATAGCTTTCGTCGGCGAGACACGGAGGAACGATCGGAACGAGATATCCACAGAGACTATGGTGTGTGTGTGTGTTTGTGTGTGTGAGAGAGAGAGAGAAGAGAAGGCTGCCCGTTTCGCGTTCTCCTCTGAACGTACCGAGGAATATGAACTCCGAGTAATAAGACAACGAAGGACTATTAAGGATATAGGATCGATCGAGAAGATATATAAAATTGCATGATACAACTTTGATGAGAAGGATGGAAAGAGATAGAAATAGTTGAACAAGCGCGCATTTTTTTTTCTCCTTGTTCATTCCCATTTTTACATCCTTCAAACTTGGTCGCCTAGTTATGCTAATGCATCCTGACGAAGACTTATCTGCCTCTGAGACAGCACAGCGGGATACGACACTCGATTCCTCTTCTTATCCAACTTCTTCGTCGTGCTACTTCACTTGCCGTGTAAGAGTGGTAACGCTCAGCTACGCACGATCGCGATTTGTACCTCGGTATGCCGAGAATGCAGAACTTAATACTATCCGAGATAACTCGTTAATTCTATTATATTCGATTATAGGACGTTGATAATGGTTTTGCATTCGTGGAATATCGAATCATTTCTGTTCAGCCAAATAAGATTTCATTTGCATTTCATTCGAAGAATCTTTACATTAATAGCAGGTTAGAGAAATGAAATTGAAATAAATTATAATTTAGAGAGTTCGTCTAACTGTTTTCGGAAAATAATAGAATTGTTCTTTTCGGAATTGCATCACGAAGGATTACAACTGCAAAGGATCGATCACTTTAGTTTCCTTTCGGCATTGGTAAATCCTGAGACGAAGCATAGTTTGGTATCTGTGCCCGTAAACCGGAGCACAGCTAGGAAGGTAACTTCCGGTAAAGCCGCGACGCTTTCTCGAGGTAATTTGTGAGCTAGTTTCGAACGGAGTATCGTAATCCGTAGTAACGTTATGCGGCGCGGATTCTCTAGTCCGTATCTCCCGGCGGGTCCTAGGAGTCTTATGTTGGGATTACTTGGCTTACCGGACACGCGAGGCCGGAAGCCACGCAGGGTGTCTGTCCGAAATACTCTCTGGGATTACTCCCTTGCTAGAGGAGGAGGAGGAGAAGGTAAGATAAAGCGAGAAAACGAGAGAAAGAGAGAGAGAATATAACGAAGGAAACGTTCCTCGAAGTTAGAAGAAAAGTATTCAATTGGATATGGTGTTTTTAACGATAAAATCGAAGAAAGAAAGAAAAAATAAATCAAGTCGAAAAGAAGAAATGTATAAGATCGGCACTTGGTCGAAAATATGTCTCTCATACTGTTAGAAATGGACAAACATCGGTAATCGTTAGAATCGTGCGGGAATCCCGCTAGCCTCGGCATCGTTTTGCCGTTTCAGGTACATCTTGATGGCATCGATACATCTAGTCAAACATGATACTCTCGCCGTTGTCATCTTCGTACGTTGCACAATCGCGAATAGATCATCGTATCGATAATTATTATATGGGAATGATTCTAGATATTGGATGATAAAAAAAGGGTACGAGAATAAAAATGACGAAAAGAAAAAAAGATATCGTATTTATACTTGATAAATTCAGAGAAGAGAATTTCCATGGGATATCGTAACGAATCGAGAAGAATTTAAACATCAGATTTCAAGTTGGAAGACAAGAAGATTCGTTTCGGTAAGCGGTCTCTCGTTAGAGGGAAGACAAGAAAATTCCGAGAAGCACGGCCGCAAAGGGAAACCCACCCAACTCGGACGAATTAACGCTTTACACGTGCACGAATTTTTCCTTCCTTTAGCCTACGGCCGCATGCATGGCGATCGTCGTCTACCTCTCTTCTTCCTCTCTTCTTCCTCTCTTCGCCGTTCTCTCGTTGCAGTTTGTTACTTTCGAAGGCTCGAAGTTGCGCGGGCAGGCAGGGTCGCGGGCAAAAAAGGTACGGGGAGATTGTGCATACTGCGCGGTGGTCCCATGGGGCGGCAACCGAGTCCTCCTTCGTTCCCTTGTCGTCGTTGTCCTCCTCCTCCTCCTCCTCCTCCTCCTTCTCCTCCTTCTCCTCCTCCTCTCATCTTTGTCGTCGCCGGCCTTAAATGCTCCTTAATATGCACTTTTTTCCCGGCACGCGCGGAAGGCCCTTTCGGCGGCGCCAAACTTGTCAGAATTTGAACACGTTTCCGTATTCGTCGCATTCGCCGCGTCGTATTCAACGCAAATTCCTGCACGCGGCCGATCTTAAGGTAATGGGGCCTTTCTTGCGCGTTCCCCAACTACGAAAAAAGCTTCCCTTGCAAGCCCGCGTTGGAATAAGCAATCGAGATACGCGAGCCTTTCGTTATTCATATGCCCGGCCCGAGCGGTCTTAAGATTCTTTTGTATCTTTTCAAATAGAACTTGTATATATATATATGTGTTTGTGTGTGTGTTGTGTGTGTCTACATATACGTATCTATATCTTTTGTTAATTTTATCATTTCAGGCGTGAGGCAGGTACAAAACATCTTCGTCAGGCTTATCGATTCTGCAACGAAACAGGTGAGCTTCAAATTTATCGCAATTTTGATAGATTTATCTCTATTCTAAAATATCAGGATAAAAGAAAAGGAAAAGAATATAAGGATATAAACGACAACATCGTCGTGTTTTTATCAGTAACGAACGTTCGGTCTTTGCAACAAGTCTCGGAAAGAGTAAGAAAGAAGAAAGTGTAGTGGGAAAAAAAAATAAAGAGAGAGAGAGTAGGTAAAAAAGAGTAGGATGATGGTAGTACCAGTTTGCTCGAGAAGGTTTCAGAGAAGCTCGTCGCGTTTCGTTAGGCAAACGCGTTGGCCTGCGGTGCGGTGCGGCGAGGTGCGGTGCTGCTCGAAGGGCGAGAAAACTTTCGGTTAGAAATCGTCGGGTGCCGTTATCATCTCGGCTACAAGCACTTAATTTTCCGGGGGGTTGGCTTCGCCACCCTCCAAGAAAGGAGGTACCCAGGCAGCAGCCAACAGCCACTGTCCCATCCCGTTATCTGCGCCACGTGGCCAAACCCTGCGCGCACGAGCCACGAACCACGTGTTGTGAGCGAGACAGAGAGAATCTACTCTACTCTACTCTACTCAACTATATACAGGGCCGTACCTAGATCCCTACATCGAAGATAACATCATACCCATCACGAGCGAACGCAAATACGCGTACGGATTTTCTATAGGAGGCGAGAAGGGTTCCTTTATGTTATTTTTCTTTCTATTTCGACCCTATAAGCCTTCGCCAACCTAGATTACAATTTGATACTTTGTGTATGTATCTTCTCAACGTTGTTTTCTAATACGATGTATAACACAACGGGTGAATTGCCGCTGTTCATTTTAGTTTCTATTATGCCTATTATTTTCTTTTCTTTTTTTTTATAAAACTCGGCGAGGAAAAGAAAAAGAGAGAGAAAAGATTTAGGAACCAGCGAATGATATTATTTCGTGCAGTATGATACTACCTAAGTACCCATAGACGAGAGTTCAACGTTTTAGTAGATTAAATCATTTCGGGGTCGGTCGGTTACGAAGTTAAGGAGAATAAGAAGGAGAAGGCACAGGACGAAAAGAGAAGTAGAAGGAAGAAAAGAAGGTGGGGGGAGGGAGAGTGGGAGGAAGGGTCGGGGAAACAGAGAGCCGATGTTAGTTTTAGCTGATTAAATTACTAAGCCACGGTGGCCTTGCGCCGGCAGAGACCGACCGAGTCCTCGATTCGCGATCCATTCCTTTTATTAATCGGATCCGAGCGGTCCCGGACCGCTGGTATCGGTCGTACAGAACGAGAATACGGAAGGAAGGAAAGGGTATAAGAAAGATAGGGAAGGGAAGAATAAAATATAAAGATAGTTAAGTACATATCGCGGCATGGTCGATTCGTTTTTCGAAGAACTGACACCGCGCTAATTATTAAATAGATTTACCTTGGCCGTAAAAAAAAAAAAGAAAAAAGAGAAAAGTAATTGAAATAATAAAATAGACAAATTATTCGTCCGGTTCATTTCGGCTCGTCGCGCAATCGAATTATCGATGTTTCGATAATGTATGATAAAACGAAAAGAAAAGGAGAAAGAAAGAAATAAAGAAAGTCGTTGGAAGAGAGAAACGGGTCCTTGGAGGAGGAGGAAGTAGAGGAAAAGGGAAAAGTGTTGCTCGTCGAAGGATATAAATGAAGAAAGAAAGAACAAAACTACGTATATATGTATATAGGATCGAAAAGGAGTAAAAGGTGCAATTTATACATCAAAGCTCCCCGATTGAACGCGTCTCTCCGTCCGGTCTCTGCGTCAAAGCAAGATGAAAACGTGTTGTATGCGCGAAAATCGATACGTAAACGTGTAGGTGAAAAGAAGAATAGGTAGGTGGTATACTCGTAGCATTCGTCGAGGGTCGGTCCATGGCGCAACAACTCGCGCGAAGTGTTTGGCAAATCCAGATCAACGTATATTTTTATTATTCCTCGTTCTATACTACTCTCGCGGATCTACTCTCTTTTCTTTTCTTTTCTTTTTCGTTATTTTTTCTTCCTTCCTTCCTTCCTTTTTTTTCCTCGTTTATCGAGCTTTACAATAGAATCTACAAGCTCCCCTTGACTCATACCAGATTAAAAAACAACGTTGAGATGAGGCAGACATTTCTAGTGTTTCCCGTGGATGATGATGATGATGATGATCATCATCATCGTGTTGTTTAGAGAATGTTTGCTCAACGATACTCGTATAGGAAAACTGGGAGGAAATAGAAACCGCACTTCAATGATCCCGCGACGAACGTTAAATTATTATTTATTCGTATTCGTGATTTTTATTCCTTCTTTTGCGAAGAGGAAAAAAAGAAGAAAGAAAAAAGACGTTCTCTCGTTCGACTTGGGAAAATTTGCGTTTCACAAATCACGTTTAGAAGGAGCGAACGAGAGAAAGAGAGAGAGAGAGAGGGAATTTCTTCTGCTTCAAGAAATCAAGTTTGCTCGGTTATAAATCCGCAATAATTGACTCTCCTTAAAAAGTTTCGGTTTCTCAACTTGAGAATATTTTAGTTGATTTTATTATAGAAAACTCCCATTTTCATGATTTCCACCATCTCTCCAATTCTCGTTGAAATTTCGTGGAAAAATACGAGCCGTTTTCGTGGCGAAAGACGAGAGCTTCGCGTCGGCCAAATAGCGCGCTAACAACGTACGTTTTTAAGCATTCGTGAACGCACTTCCGGGCACTCGAGGGTAAGAGTGTGAGAGAGAGAGAGGGAGGGAGGGAAAAAAGGGAGATAGAAAAAAAGGGAGAAAGAAAGAAAGAGCAAGAGAACGAAGCGAATGCGCTTTTTTCGCGGGATTAAAAATGCTAAATGGTAATTAGTTCCGGAGATAAAAAAGCATTTACAGGACGCGGCTATGGTGGAAGCAGAGTACCGTACGCATAGCCGTTACTTTAAATGAATGAACAACAGGAAATTGTAGCTAACCCCTTTAAGCTCCAACTTCCAGTAGAGCTGCTGCTACACGACGAGAGCTAGTAGCGCATCACTTTTCTTCTTTTCTTTCACCCTCTCCGTTATTCTTCTTCGATATTTTGTTTTTATTTTTCTTTTTCTTGATTTTCTCTACTTAATACAACAACGGTACGCACGGAGATTGGCAAAAATCGATTTCAATGATTCGTAGAAAAATCCAATAAGGCGAGTAGTCTTATTTCGAAAGAAAGAAAAACGAACGGAACGCGAATCTAGCCGGAGGATTGGTAAATTTTCTATGAGATCAATGCTCGTAGACGTAGATTTGGAGTATCGATAAATCGAGTACCATAAGATATAGAATCAGAGTGGAGGAAAAGTAGCCATAGAGGCTAATACTGAAATATGAGTATTTAAGCGTAGATTAAAGAAATAATAAGTTAGAGATAAGTTAATCCCGGTTAGATAAGGAAAGAAAGAAGAGAGGAGACTCCCGTCCATCGCGTACCACCGAAGGGTGGAGAGAAAGACGAGGGTGCGAGGGTAATATTGTATGCATGTTGTTCGTTGCCGTGTATAGTAGGGGGACTCGGGGCCAAGGGGGTCGCGTTCGTACGCTACGTCGATAGAGAAAGGGATTCCCAGGGGACTTTTGGAATCGATTCGGGATGGAAATCATTACGGCAGATTTGAATGACTATCTTCGAATTTATCTGCACGCTTCCACGTTGCTCTTCTTCTTACTACTATCTCTCCCTCCCACCCTCTCTTCCTTTTTCTTTTTCTCTTCCTCTTCGCCATCTCGTACTCGTCGTTTCGCATTCGAGAACTCTGTCAAAACGACATTTACGATTTTATTGCTACAGTGTCGGTTTCTTTCATTCTTTTTTCCTTCGTAAGACGTTATTTCGCTTAAAGTTTCCTCGCAAGAAGTAAGTAAATATATATATATATAAAAATTGGAATTAAAGAAAATATATATATTCTTTATATTTATCTAACACACGCGTATCATCGAAAATTATAATCTTTCATCTCTCGTGTTTGTTCAATTTACACGGCATTTCTAATTGACAATTATGAACTTTCTAATTTTATTTGTAAGATAATAATTATCAGTTATGGACTCGTTTAGTTTGATATTTAAATTGACCTTTTAAGAATTCGTCTGGCAAGAACACGTTCAGTTTGTAATAACTCGAGAACATTGACCTTTACTAGCAAATCACCTATAACTAGCTACATATATAATATTATATATATATATCTATATATTCTATAGAGAAGACATCCAATTTGAGCTGGCTTCGTAGCAAGATAGGATAACGATAATTACAACGTACAATGCGCGAACTTAGATGCACCCGTTTGCCAATAATCAGCTAGCTAGCTAGCTAGCTAGTTAGTTAGCTAGCAAGCTAGCTTAGATTCGTGAGAATAAGTTAAACGTTAAGCAAAGTTGTTGGATAAGTCAAATGTAAAAGTGCTCGAGACTTTGTTCTCGAGCACGATCGCTATTAGTCCTTGGCAAGTAATTCCCACGGGAATTGAATGGAAAGAGGGAGAGGACCCAGTCAGCAATGGGACCAGCAAAGTCTCGTAGGAAGAAAGGCCCCCGTGGGACTGACGCTGACTGGTCGCACCCCCAGGACGCGTCCTCGGCGATGTTGCAGACGACGAGGACGAGGACGAGGACAACTATGTTGCCTACGACGAGCTCTTATTCCTCTTTCGCCTACTTTACCCCTCGAGACTCTCGCAGACATAACCGCTGTGCCACGATATTCTACGCGAAAGAGAGGGAAAGAGAAATAGAGAAAGAAAGAGAGAGAGAGATAGCAAGTTTTCTTTCCTTCCGGGACCAACAAGTATAACCAACGTCGAGGAACGCTCTTTCGGGACCGATTTGCCGACACTTACAGCGTTACTCTTTTGATACAAAGAGAACAACAAAAAATGCCTAATAATAATTTTAAACGTCTCGATACATCGCTACCTGGAAAAGGTAAAAAAGGGATAAACGATTTTTCGATGAAGCTGTTAGTTACTTGGCAAGGTAATTCGAACGGTTTCGTGACTTTGCGATGATCGATCTTTTGATAAATATCTGTACGACCGGAGGATAAAATAAATAAGGAATTGGCGAGAGAAAGGGATAGGGAGAGGGAGAGGGTAAGAAAGAAATAGAGATAACTAGTAAGCGGTAAAAGTAATTGCTCGAAATTGTTGGCAAGTACGAGCAAGGGGGCACACGGAGTATACTAAATAAAACAGTTATAGCAGCTTGGTAATAGGTGTTAAGCAAATAATATCGCATGTCACCTGCGTGTGTTCGCGCGCACGAGCTTGCACGACCTGGCATAACGAATAATAACGTTACGTGTTTAACCGACGATTATTCGACGCGTTATTGCACTAACTCTTCTACGTATATGCGTACGAATAAAGAGAGAGAAAGAAATAGAAAGTATCGTGTAAAAAAAAAAAACTGGATGATCATAGCGAGCCACGCGATTTGCCTAGAATTTCTTCGAGAAAAGTGGGAGGGCAAAAAAGAAAATTCAAGACGAAAGAAAATAGAAGAAGAAACATTTTATCGTTAACGCATATGTATTCGTCGTTTGGAACGTTTTTCTATTAAATGCGATGACTTTTTTATTTGTCAAAATAAAAACATTACTCATACATATATATATATATATATATATATATATATATATATATAATTAATCCAACGCGAATAGGGTTAAAGAAATGGTAAGAAAAAAGTAAAATACAAATTAGCCGAACGCATTAGGTATCGTAAAAGAAGAGACTAGGAAAAAAAGCGAACGCGGCGAATCATCGGTATAGACCTGCAAGCGCGACTCTTATCTCCTAACAGGGGTTAATACGTATAAGGCGAACACTTATGTTAATTATTCGAAGTACAAATAAGTTCGCATGTCGTTCGACTATTAAGACTTGTTACGGGCAACCGACACGTGAAACTCTCTCGCGTCTACTCACGATAGGATATTTTCATTCTTCCTTCTTTCCATCTTCGTATAAACCCCTCTTCTTAACTTCGCCCTTCCTCCCTTCTCTCCCTCTCTCTCTCTCTCTCTCCCTCTTACTCTTTTCGTATTTGCTCTTCCTCCTCTATTTTCCGCCGGTTCTGGCCTTCCCTACTTTTGCCAAAGTGGCATCACCCCTCTCCGATTTGGTTAACGCCGTATACCCATCAAAAGCACGGAGTTTGCGTTGCAATTCGGTTATTTTGTTCGTATAAATATTTGATAATGTTTTCAAAGTCGCACCTAGTTGCCCGCGCGAACCGTGGATAAGCGTGTTCGACTCGTTCATCGAGTACCCTTTCCATTTGAATTTAACTTACGCGTTATTCTAATCATTCTATTTTATTTCATTCCAAGATTACTCTCCGCGACTCGAACGGAATCATTGTTTCGATAATACTTATTTTCTCTTACTCGTAAAAAAGAAAATCGAGAAGGGCAGAGATGACGGGAAAAAAAAAGGGAAGGGCGGAGAATTTGAATCCGTTATTCAACGTTTTCGGATCTCTCTCTCTTCTCTCTCTTTCAACGAGATCAAAGGAGGGCTATCTGTTCGCGCTATATTATTCTACGGCTAATCCGTGCTAGTCTCCCTCCTTCGTGAGTGCATGAATACAGGCAACAACGTGTTCTCATTAAATAAAAATCAATCAGAAGGTCGTGAAGGAGGCTTAACGGATTTGCTTGCACCGCCCACAGCTTAGTCGTCCTACGGGATGCGTTTGTCGGTGGTCCCTTTTTTGGCCGAGTAACGCCAACGCTCGAGTACCTTCGATGGATACTTGAGTTTTACCCAAATCTGCTAATATACATTAACGAACGATGTTATTTTTATTTTTCAGGCTATCATGTACGAAGGACAAGATAAGAATCCTGAAATGTGCAGAGTCTTGTTGACGCACGAGGTAATGTGCAGGTGAGTAGCGTCGTCGTCGAAGATACTTTTTCATTTTCCATCTTTTCGATACTTTATTTTGCTTACAAACGAAAATAGAATTTATTTTTTTCCTCCGAGTGTGTTGAATCGATTATGCAAAAGGAGAGAGAGAGAGAGAGAGAGGGAGGGAGAAATACTCGGTCGACCTTCGAAAGAGCAACTTTTTTACGAGAGGGCGGCTATCTTGCCGAGAACCGTCGTACACTCTCGCGTTACCTGCTTTACAAGGTCACACATACACTTAGGTATTCACGCGGATCCGAGTCTATTCGCTGTCTTTCTTTTTCTCTTACTCTCTCTCTCTCTCTCTCTACGGGCACCCTTCTTGCGGCGACGAGCCATAAACGTAACGAGGCATACGGGGTTGCAGTCGTTCTTCTGGGGGGTGGTGGCTGACTCATTGACCCATGGGATTTTGGCCTCACCATCTCCCTCTCTCCCTTCCTCTCATTCGATCCAAGTTTTCAAGAGGGTGCGAGTAGTTTTTAGCCAATCTCAAAACTTCTGACAACACGGAAACCTATTTGTCCTTTCGGTGTTCCTCCTCGACAATCGTCCAAAGATCACAAGAACAAATCCATCCATCTTACGAACCGACTAAACATACTCTAACAACGTTACTCGTTTTATTTTTCAGTCGGTGTTGCGACAAGAAGAGTTGCGGTAACAGAAACGAAACACCGAGCGATCCAGTGATCATCGATCGGTGAGTTCATTTACTTTTGTTTTACGTAGATGAATAATACATAAGTATCATCTTGCATTAGTTCATTTGGACAAAAGACAAAGTTTGGAGGAATGACTATTATCATCACCGAGAATGATGAGAATTATCTTATCCGTCGACTTGTCAAAGAAGAAAAGAGACGAGCTAGCTAGTCGCGATAACGCACTCGAGCTATTCCAGGATATTTAGGCTCGCAAAATACGTTTCGTACGAGGTGTTGCGAGTACTACTCGGAGGATGGAAGGAAGAGTAGTCGAATACTCTGGGTGTGCTCGTATCGGCGGTCTCCTTCCATTGCCTTGTGCCTTGCTGCCCGTTTTCGAGATCTCTCTCTCTCTCCCTTTCCTCTCTCCCTTTCTTCTCTCCCTCTCTCTTTCCTTCTCCGTATCTATCTCTATCTTTCTCTCAAAGCTCTTCCTCTCGTAGCTTGGCTAACATGAGAGTGGTAGTAGGGTGAGCTTGGTATCTGAATAGGCTATAGAGTGTCCTGAGATAGGAATGGTAGGAAGGAAGAGGTTTCCCGCGGGACTCGGGCCGAGATAGTCTTCAGGAGGACATCTTGCGCTCAGAGGTGCTCAACTCTCGACTTCGATACCTTCTTCTTAGCTTCTACCCTTCTCGAAAAGCTTCATCCACCACATCGGGAGGATATTTTGTAGGCGTTGTTGACAGGTAAAAGCCTTGGGTAGGCTCGATGTTGTAACTATTTTTCCCTACAACCAGCACCAAAATCCGGGATTTAATGTCATCGAAACTCCCTGAGCCTTTATTTACGATCGCCAAGTTAAAAGGGAGATTTCATCGAAACGAAATTAGACTTTGTCGCGTGTTTTCCCATGAAACCGGCGACCTGCTTTTTCGGGGCATTGCAAGAGAAAGAGAGAGAGAGAGAGACGAAAAAAGGAAAGATCATGTTACGTTAGTAAACGCGGTTGCTCGATTTTCGAAACGAGTTACAGACTTTTTTTCTTCTATAATCCCCCTCCCCATCCCGATCGAGCAGACCGATAGAAAAATTAATCTCGCAAAATGCTCTCTTGTGGGGGTGGGGCGGGGGGGGCATAGAAAACACGCACGCACCTAAGCACAAGCAAACACAAGCAGGCTCTTTCTCTCCAACGGAATAGTACGGTATGCAACGTAAGTGCAACCGCATTGTGGTCGCGTGTCGCGTCGACCACCGACCCTCTCGGTTGGCAGATAAATTTGCGGTGGATCGTACTAAGAGAAGAGCGAACGAGCGTTCGTGCGATCTCCGCGGAAATATTTCACGAGAACTCGGACTCCTCGTCGTTCGTTCGTTCGTTCAATCGTTTGTTCGTTCGTTCGATCCTTTCAAAGGTATCGACGTTCGTTTCTTTGGGATCCATTATTTTTACATGTTTTTTCTTTCTCTCCAATACTACAGATAATATATTTATTTTTATACATATATGTATATTCAAATATACGCGTATATACGGTATATATGTGTATATATTCGAAAGCTAATAGATTTTCGGTCTCGCACAAAACCACAATGGAGGGCCGAACGGAGGGAGTGGGCAAAGGGTATCAATGCCACTTTGATTGAGGCAGCCCTGCTCGATTGTGACATGCTCACTCAGCTGTGCGGAAAGTACAACGCGACCCCCGTTGATTGGGTATATCTCGCTCGTGAAAAAGAAAAAAAAAAGAACCGAGAGGAAGGAAAACAAAAGCACTCGCGGTGTGCCCAGAGCGTGGCCATTTTTTTTTTGTTACTCTCCAACCCTTTCCCGCATCGAAACTTTACGGGCAGAAGTTTCGCGCGAACAAACGATTACGTTCGAGAGCATAATCTCTTCGGATGACCGATCGATTTGTAAAAAGGCCGAATGGATTTGTCGGTGCGCGGAGAGTCAACGTTTAACGTACGCGTACGTAATGCATATATTATTATCGCTATTAATAATAAGCTTCGGTTGAAAATTGTCAATAATTGATCATTAAGAGTAAAATTAAGCGCGATAATCCTCTTTGTCAATCACCCTTGGCCCATCATTTCTGGTTGGGAATGATTTAACGTTACGGGTTGGAAGGGAAAGGGGTGTCGCATGGATGGGGACCACCAGCACCTTTAGATGGAATCTCGTCTTTGAGTATCGAACGGAGAGGTTTCTCGATCCGAGGGAAATCGTGGTTCGACGCCTCCTCCTGAATTCGATCGCCGAGGGACAGTCGCAGCAGCGGCAGCGGCAGCAACACGGAGGCGACGGCCGCTGAGAATAGTCCTAGAGAAGCCGGTATTACGCCGGACTCCGAAACCAATTAACATGCATAATTAAAATGGCATTGTCGTGGCAGGACGTTGCCAGCGGGCTTCGCTGTCGGCTGACGGGAGAATCCCGCGGGGCCGACGGCGTTTCATAATTACGAAAATCCTCTGGCACCCCGTCACTCCCACCAACTACGACGTCCTCTAGCTCCTATTTACTCTCGATTCCTCTTACTCGTCTATCTCTGTTTCAGCCTAGGTCTCCCTCTTTCGATGAAACAACAAGGGACGTAGGAAAAAATCGGGCAACGGGTCGCGAAGCATTGCCCCGTGTAACGGCGCGAGCCAATAACGGACTATTCGTCTGACGCGATTGGTTAACTTTATTTCGCTCGGTGGTCGAGCCCTTAATTTCGAGGCATCGATCATAGGGCCCTGCCGCTACCGCTACCGCTACTGCTACTGCTACTTGCTACCACTATTTCTCTGTAGATTCGAGCCACTAGCACATCGATTCGCCCTCTCGCAATATAGCACCCTCTTTCCCTCGCTCGTTCCACTCTTCGACGCTTGTTTCGACGATCCCTCAGCGCCGCGGGAGAACCGACCCGACCCGACCCGGCCCTCCCGTCCCTTCGTCCTTCTCTCTCCGCGTCAATTCGACGGATTCCATTTCGGGGTCCCGAAACGTTCCGAAATCTACGCTCTACGCGACGAGGACATTTTTCGTGAGGCTCGATTATACGAACTTCCCTGCTCGTTAATCCTTCTTTCTCTCTATTTTTTCTTTTTTTTTTTTTCGGTTTTCCGTTTCAACTCGACTAACGCGTTCTCCGATCGAACGAACGAACGATCGATCGATGGAGAAAAATCGGGGAGGAAAAAAAATAGAAAAGCCATGTGGGAGGAGAGGTTTGTCGAGCGACATTGTGCCTTTGAATGGTTCGTTCGGTAAAGCACATAAATATCTCCGCGATATTTCTGTCGTCGAGTCGAAACGCGTAACAATCAATCGTTACCTTAATTGATTGCGATTGGTAGAGGACGCTCGGCCGGCGGCTTGACTGACGTCACAATGACGTACGGATTGTCAATCAGTCGCGCTTGTGGCGTTAATGCATGCAAATCTCGACGATTCGCGGCACGTTGTCTCTCCTGCCCTTTGCTTCTAACGCTTCTCTCCGTCAATATAGATTTTGCATTAAGGACGTACCTACTAGGTAGGTACGATGGGTACGCCACCACCGATTCCTCTACGTTTTCCCATAGAACACGGTATAAACGAAATTGAAACGTTAGTCGAACCATTTCTTCTTCTTCTTCTTTACGTCGTCGTTGTTGTTGTTGCATTCCTCCTCTTTCCTCCGTTCTTCTTTCCCTTCCCCTTTCTTTCTCCCCCTATTTTTTCGTTCTTCTTTTTGTTATCCTAACATTCTCGACGTTATCTCTATGGAACAAAGTAATTTTCACGATCGTATCTTCCCCACGACGTGCAACGAGGACGACTCGGTGGCTGTCGTTTAATTATGTAAAAAGGCAAGAGGATAGGCGAGAACGCGATAGCAATCGTACGATTTTCAGGATATCGTCTCGTCGATGGTGCTCGCTTTACGACACCGTAATTTGATATAACTCGATCAAGCGATGAATAATACGCGTCGAGCTAGATAATACCTTAATGCTTTTCCGCGTAACGCCGAGCTACGCACCTCTCCACCGACACCAAAGAGAGAGAAAGAGAGAGAAAGAGAGTTAACGTTCTCCATGAAAATTATCGAAAACGATCGTGCGAGATAAGGTTGATAATGACTGGTCGCGGGTGCTCGGTCATACTAAAGCGATGACACATATCGATAAGGAAAACTTATTAACCGAACGACGTACTCGACATATGAGAGAATAGTTTGTTCGTCGTTTCGTGGCGATTGTATTAACACGTTGGATAACTCATTTAAGAAAAATCTTTTGACGTTTATTATTACAAACGACGTGATTGTTTATTTTAACGTCAAACATATTTCTCGCGATTAAGATCGCGAGAAATATCTTATCGATGAACAATACGATTGATATTACTTTTCTCTATTATTTATTTCTTCGTTCGATGCTCTCCTCGATTTTGGGTTTTCGGAATCGAATGGAAAAAGATTATAGTCCAAGTATTATAATAGTTTTGGGGTCGATTAGAAGAATATTCTTACGTTCGTCATTCGTCAAAAATGTCTCGATTGTTCGTTCGAAAGTTCTTTCTCTCTTTATTTTCTGTCGCGACTATTAGGGAAATCAAAACACACTCAGTAGAGGCACATAGGGCTCTCAGCTCGGCTAGCATATGGGACCCCATATATAGTATAGAGTTGGGGGCTATCGCGCCCTTCGTCCTCGACATACCCCTAAAATAAATGAACGAGAGAACCAGTGAGTTAGTGAACGTTCTCTCGTAAGCAAGCAAGCAAGCAAGCAAGTTTACGTTCCCCGTATAGAAAGGAGTTGGAACGATCGTTCGAGCGGGAAATCGCGGGATAAATAAAAGCCGGTATTTGTGCTAGTAATTATTTTTCTTTCTTTCGTTAATAGGCGGCAACCGGCAAGTTTTCTGATCGATACAAGCAAGAAGAACGTTCATAAACCAAGAGAAAAATTCTTCTTTCGCGTTTAACGAGATATTAAGACAGGCTAAAAAAAGGCTTCGTTAAATTCCACGTTATCCCGTAAAAATCGATTAATTTATTCGGAAAGATACGACAAATTCGTCGTATTACTCGGGCCGCGCTCGATCCAAACAAACGAATCGACTCTTCTTGCTCGGCCAATCGATTAATCGCGATTCTTTGCACGCTTCCCTCTGGCTTCCTCCTACCGCAAAGTATCCCTCATCTCGTTCTTTCCGTCGAAAAATTTAGAAATTCTGAACAGTCTCGGGTAAAATCATTATCCAGCTTGTAGGTAGGTCCCTCTCCGATCGGACGGGAGGATATTTTTGGGCCTAACATGGACGGGACTACCTCGTAAATTCGGCCAATTAGTTCCGATCGGGAAAAAATTCACTCGCATCTTCGCGGTGGACTAGCGCGCGTGGACTACTACCGGCCGGTCGGTGAAAACAACAAGAAGAAGATGTAGAAAAAGAATTCGAGAAAATAAGGAAAAGAAGGGGCCTCCTGGGGGAAGAGGAGAACAGGAGGGAGGAGGACGAGTTTAAGGGCGACTAAAACACTCATCGGTTCATTCGCGAAATGCGTTGGGAATGTATATTGGATATTATCGATATCTCGATCTATTCGTCCCGCTAATGGAAAACTTATGCTAAAGTCTAACCCAGCGTTGATCCATAATGTATCAGCGGAATCGGACTGAGAATTGCTGCTGCTGCTGCTGCTTCGACATACCATTCGTTGCGTTTCTTTCATTTATTTTGTCTGCTTTTTGGATAGTACCCCAAACAGGAAGGTACATTTGCACCCCCTATCGAAACATACGTTTCAACACCTCTATCACGTTCTACCGTAACGATCGACCTGAATAAAATTGACGTTTCCAACTTTAGTTTGATAAATCGTGCTAAGATAGAAAGAAAGAAGACAGTTATCGAAAAGGGACTTTTCGTTATGTGTGTTAAAGGTAGGCAAACTAAGAGAAAGAGAGAGAATAAAAGAAAGAAAGAAAGAAAGACGTGCTCACGGAGAAAAGTTCTTGGAAGTTTGGGGAAATGGACGGGAAAGGTAGTCCCTGATTGGCCGAGCGTCGCTCCCAAAAAGTGGCGTTGCTCGCGAAGTAACGCGACTATAGAAGGGCCAGCCAGATACCGAAATGTACCCTTGAGAATCGTTGAGTAACGAAATCTTAGTCGTACTCGAGAGTTCGGCACGATTCTCTTACGGTTATATCACCCACCGAGAATTACTCCGATACGGTATCCTTATTTTCAAAGAATATCTTAACAGCTTGCCGTACCTTGCGATACCTGCGCTTTCTATTCTCTTCTTACACCCCCGAGAATGTATATAGAAAGAAGGAGAAAAAAAGAAATGGGGGGAGGGGAGGAAAAAAGGAAGAAGAGGAAAAAAAGTAAGCGAAGAAAGATGGAAAGAGTTGAACGTTCCTTCCTTTTCTGGAAGATCCTCTTTCCGTCTGTCTCCCTCCCACCCTCCCTCCTTCCCTCTCGCAACCCTCAGCCCTCTTCTCCTTTCTCTGTCTCCTCCTTGCGCCATTTCTTTCATCGAGGAGGAGAAACCAATAGGGAGAACCGATCAGCTTAATGCATATTGATGCGCACCGAACTAAGTGAGTGAAAAATCGCCATCGATCTACCTTCCACGATGGTGCAGACATCTTTCTTTACTCTCTCTCTCTCTCTCTCCCCCTTTCCCTCTTTTCTCTTTCTTTCTCTCTCTCTCTCTTTCTTATTTCACAGCGACACCGTAAGAATTTTACCTTTTGTTTCAACATTTTCTATAATTCGTAAATAATTCTAAAATCAACGTAGAAATAATTTGACACGAAATCTCTCGTACCCAACTATTTTATCGAATGTTACCAAAAATATCTGTCATTACAAAATAGAATACAAATTTAAATGTCAATTGACCGAGGAATCACTTAACACCGATGTCCAAACGATCTTTGAGTGAAATCGGTTGGAAATAATGTTTGTATGGTTGATAGGAAGAGTCATTTTCAACGTCGTAGAGAATAGTAGGAGTGTAGGGCTTGGTACCAGGACCCTTGGCATTTTGTAGCGGCAGCGAGATAGCATATAGAGAGAGAGAGAGAGAACGTACGATAGAATATAGAACCAAAGTTGGCGTTTGCTCGAAGCAGTCTCCTCTCGCGTTGGGGTCCCGGCCCGCAGAACAGATGCCAACCGTCACGGCTCGCCGATGGCTGGAAGGGTGCCTCTAGATTGAGACACGGTGGATGACTCTAAATGGCATTCGGTCCTCCTCCATGTTTCCTCCCTCTTTTCCACCTCCTACGCTACCTCTCTCTCTCTCTCTCATCTTTTTTTTGTTTCTTTTTTACGTTACTCTAGCCAGCTTTAATGAAATTGATCCACTCGAGATTATCCTATTTTGGATTATAAGCACGATCATTACTTCGAGATAAAACAATTGAATCCCTCTGTAAAAATCGAAAGAGGAATAATTCCTTTCGACGAGGTCTCATTTACATTTGCAAATAAATAAAAATGAAAAAGGAAAAAAGGATCGCGCACGAGCGTACTGAAGGACTTTGGTCAATATCGTTATTATCGGTGGTGGTTCATCCTTTAGTATTCGAATGACAAGGCGCTAATGCGCTCGAGTAATTCGTAAATGGTGGCGCCCATAGTCCGTATGTCAAATCTTTCCTGGACAATGGTTGCCACTCGAAATCGCACGCACCGCTTTTGAAAAGTACAAAGGGTGCGGATAGGAAAACGCGCTAACGCTGAAAACAGGTGGTTAGCAGTAGGAAGAAAGAAAGCACCGAGGGAGCATACCGTGGCGCGCGTTGTTGCTACGAAAGGGAGGAGCAGAAGGGGGCTGCTTGGTTGGTAGTTCCCTTAGATCACTCGAAGAGTCGCGTGACCAATTTCATTATTTTCTACGATCGCCAAACATCGAACGTACGTTAGGAATGTTTTATTTTTTGCAATAGATCGCTTTTATTTATCTCGTTATATTAATTTGAAAAATCTTTAATCCAATTTCTTTTCAACGTTATACGATTAATTGTGAAATATTTTGTAAATATCGTCGGATAGTATAGTAGGATATCCTAAGGTAGATCGTCGAGAGAAACGTGGTGGTTCGTAAAAGAAAAGCTCAGGATCAATCGACCAGAGTCGAGCTTTCTCGTTTCTCGAGGGTCGACGATTACAAAACACTTCGGTCCTCGAGACGCGCTTTATCTGGCGATTCGTACGTGCCACCTTTCCCTTCTTCTTCTCTCTCTCTCTCTCTCTCCCTCCCTCGATGTCGCGCGACAAGGTCGATAAACAGAGACGGATGGGTGATCTCGATGGTCCGTCTCGCAGAACTTTTATAAGAATAAAAGTACAAAAAAAGATAAAAAGAGTAAATGAAAAGAAGAAAAAACGGGGGGGGGGGAGAGGAAACAAGCAAGTTTAGCGCGAAATACATCGAAGAAAAGTTTTCTCCGAGTTCTCCGTCGACACATCGAGGTCGTCAATTGACATCTTGGAATCCGTCCGCGGTAGGTTTGTCGTTAGCACGCGTGCATCTACGTGCGTCTATGTTCTTTGCTCGATCGGTTGACGGCCAAGCAAGCACACCACGCACCCGCAACGACTCCGGGTGTCCGTCCCCTCCGTCCCTCCGTCCATCCATCCGTCCGTCCGTTTGGATAAAATAAGAGCCGAATAGTTCGCATAGCTTGGCGCCTCTTGGCTGTCCATCAGCACGCTCGAAAGAAGTTTTACCATCCTCCTGGCAACCTCTTTCTCTTCCTCCTCTTCTTCCTACATCTCCACAACTACCACCACCACCACCACCAGCATCTTTCCCCTTTTCTCGTTCTCCTTACTCTTTCAGCCTTTCGTCCTTCGAATGACGACGACCACAAACGAAGACGAAGACGAAGACGAAGACGACGTATATAGTTCTTCAGCTCCGCGGAAGGGTCCAGCCGTACCGAGAACTAAAAGGCGGGTTTAGGAAAAACGGGAAGTCTTTGCGAGCCTGTCAATCAGCCGTCCGCGGTTTTGCGACCATCCAGTTAATGATGATCCACTGCTCTATCTCGCGAGGATCGAGATGCGGCCGGCCCGAGGTAGGAACGAGAAACCGAGTTTCATCGTGGAAGAATAATATATATATAGATATATACACTTATATATATACGTCTACCTATATTTCGTCTGTCGATTTCATTCGATCGTCAGTCGCGAAACGTTCTTGTTCGCTTAGGTTTCTCTATCATAATCTCGAAAATTCACTAAGAGAGAGAGAGAGAGAGAAAGAGAGAGAAAGAGAGTACATTGTAACGTTGATGGTCGTGTTCAGGAAAACAGTCGACAATCGAAAGATAAAAAGAAAAAAGATATTTAAGGGGGTGATGGAAAATTTTTCCTCGCGGCCGTTAGCCGAAAAGGGACGATCGATGCGTCGGGATTTATGCGATTGATTTGAACGGAGCGGAGTGACAGTACAAGGAAGCGCTCTTAGTCCTGGTGTCTCTGTTCCCTCGGGAGTATATCCCCTTCGGAAACGCCGCTGTCCGAAGGATCTCTATAAATTTGCATGTAGAATGCTCGCGAAGGTTCTCACGCAACTATGGATATTGCAATGGAAGATACCCGCCATCCTCCCCCCCGCTGTCGGTGGCCATTTCTGTTTCCTTTTAGTTCCTTTTTTTTCTCGTTTTTCTAAAACGTTTCGTTAATTAAGGTATGATTCGTATAGAAAAGTAATAGCTAATTAATGGGAAGGATTTAACTCGCAAGATATTCTCGTATTATAGTCTTTGTTCGAGATGAAAATCAGGGATGCGAAACGGCGGGGGGAAAGATGTGTGTCGTTGGAAATCTTAGGGAGCATCGGCCATAGGTTTCGCAGCCCCGGGTCGATTTGTCCATTCGTTGGGCCGGCCGGCCGGCCGGCCGACCGGCTTTACCGACTTCGGCTGTTCGGGGGTGGACAAGCCAGGCTGACCGGTTGCCATGGCAACCATATGGATTGATCCGAGCAAATATCATCTCCGAAGACGCCCGAAAGAATCGCCGGATTTCAGAGAATAGCTTTCGGCCGGTCGTTGGGTTCCAAATCCTGCCTCCTCCTCCTCCTCATGCACTCGACTGCTTTTGCTTCCCCGCTTGTTCAGGGGGAGGGGAGAGGAGAAGAGGAGAAGGAAGAGAAGGAAGAGGGGAGGGTGGGGAGGGGGGGGGGGGGGGGGGGGGGGGGGGTGGGGGGGGGGGGGGGGGGGGGGGGGGGGGGGGGGGGGGGGGGGGGTCGCCCCAGCAGCCCCTCACGACTCGCTCGCTTTTTTCCTTGCCGTTGTTACTGATTCCATACTCTCTCTCTCTCTTTCTGCTCTTTCTTCATGCTTTCCCTCGGCATCCTTCTCTTGTTCTTGGTGGTAGGGAGTAAAAGAAAATAGGGACAGAAAAAGACTTCTCCCGAGCCATGGTCGTCGTTTTCGAGCGCAACGAGAATCTACGCGCGCTATAGGTGGTGAACGAAAAAGATGTGCCGTATGTGCCGGCGGGTTGGTAATCGATCGATTTAAACAATGAATGACGATCCTTGAAAACGTGACTGACAAAAATGATTTTGTCCTATCGCATTTTAGATTAATATATAACGCGCATTATCATATTTTATAACTCTCGAAAGAATTTGATTTTCAATTAGATCGTTTAGCCTCGATCGGCCGATGTATATAATTCGTATATCGATTACTAAGATTCGTGCCGAGCATCGTCCCCTACTATGGGAAATAGAATGCATCAATCGCTAGCCAGGACGCGACGTTTGGTTTAAACGCGGAGACAGCCGGTGGGGTAGTAAATAATGTATCCTTGTAGAAGGCTTGCTATAAGGTACCAATGCACGCGAGTTAATAGCTCGCCTCTGGAGAACTCGATGTACGACGAACGACTAGCTCGTAGACGACGTCAACGACGTAGACGCTGAGGAGAAACAGAAGCACGAGTTTACTAGCAAAACCAAACCGTTCTATACGCGAGACTATCGAAGAGAAGAGATAAAGATAGAAAGAGAGGAAAAGGACTAGACACAATGAGTGATTCAGTGCGCGTCGCAACTCGATCTCACTCTCCGCTTGCCTTCTGGCTTTATAGACTACGACGACGACGACGACGACGACGATGACGATGACGATGACGAAGAGGGAAGACTAACATCAACGTGGGTTCTCCACGTGAATTCGCAATCTTATCTCACAAATATACCGAAGAAGATGACGCCTGGGTGAGACGTCCTGCATGGGACCACCCACGGATACGACGCTCCATATAAAGCGTCGACGATCCTCGTCGTCGTCGTCGTCGTCGTTGCATTGTCGAATCGTTTCCATAGGCATCAAAGCATCAGAGACCTAATACATGTCGTTCCCCTTTTACTTTCTGTTCCATCGGCTTCTCTACTACTTCTCTTCTCTTCTCTTCTCTTTCTCCTTTTTCTTTTTCTTATTCTCCTTCTGCTAAACTTAAGCATTAACTATAGGTATTTCCTCCTTCTATTCCATCTCTCCCTCTCTGTCTCTCGCTTTCCTCCTCCATCGCCTTCGTCGTTCTTACCGCGAGAATTATAAATTAAGCTATTAAACGTGCGTCGACTGTTTCTTGTTAGCAAACAACGGGGGGATACTTCGGAGCAAAAGGGAAATACTTTCAGGGACGCGAATCCGGATAAGGAAGGTTTTAGGTCGCCCTTAAAGGTAGAACGCACACCGGGCCGTCTTGCAGGTCAGAAACTCTTCCTCTTGATCCTTTTTCTTTCTTTACCCGTTACCGTCTTTCTCTTACTTGCACCACCGTTGCTCGCTCGCGCAGGATTCGACACCTCGATTCCCTGGAAGGACTTTTTGTCGCGGTGGCGTGGCTCCGAGAAAAGAAAGAGAGAGAGAGAGGGAAAGAGGGAGAAAGCTGGATCGACGTCTCGAGTTCTCTTGGCGGCTTCTTCTTCGCGCCTGTCCAAAGGAGTCCTGTTCGGAGACGCCTCGAGGTTGCTAAGGTCCAAGCTGAGAGTGTCGACGTTCGTTGCTCCTCTTCTCCTTCGTTGGTGGCCCCATACTTTCTTTATCTCACTCTCTCTCTCTTTCTCTTCCCGATCCGTCGTTGGAAATTCAAGTGACGCTTTAATTAATTGCCCGACGAGAAGGGCTCGCGCGTTTCTTGTCGAGAGAGCAGCCCTCTCCGCGGGTCATCCCACAGCGTAACGCCGGCGCAATGAATCAACAAGATGACGCGACTCTTTTTACCATCCATCTTAACGATGAAAAAGCTTTTCGGAAAGCGAATTCGAAAAAGTATCGGTTGCCGAGACACGTCGTAAAATCGAATAACTTTATCTTCGATCCCCCGAACCCTTTCTTCCGATATTTTATTGTTTCTTTCTTCTTCCTTTCTCTCTCTATCTTTTTATTCCCCCTATTTCATCACTCGGGAATGAACATGCGAGCACTTATCTTATCTTAACAACAAGAAGTATCCGTCTCGAAAGGAGAAAACTCTTCTTCGACTCCTCGGAGACGTTTAAACCGCCTACGAGTAGGTAACTCTTAGATTCCAGTTTCCGTAGGGCAGAATCGTGCGGTGGTAACTTCCGGTTAAGTCAAACACGGAGCAAAGTCGCGCCAACTTCGGACTTGGCAAGTCCCAATGAGGCGTGTAATGCCATTAAAGGGAATCTTATTACGCGACGCTACCCTAACGCGTCTACTTCGCGATGTTTCTACGTATAAAGGAAGGAAGCACTCCTAGCCCTCGCCAACAGTCTGCAACAAGTATCCAACTAACCTGGTAATTAAGTCTCGATTAATTCTACGCTTACTTTGTCAAGCAAATGATCTTTAACGAGAAACAGGGATTGCTCGATGTTCATGAATGTTTTATGAACTCGTCAAAAAATATCTTATTTTAATCATTTGCAAAATGTTCTTCGCCAATTTTATCAAAACTGTAATCGAAAAGAACATATATTTCATATATGTAATTGGATTAATTCCATTTCCTCGCGAACGAACTTGATCGCAAGATTTTTGACCTTACTTGGGCGGAAAATTCTGACGAACCCTTTCAACCCTGGCATCGCAAAACCTGTTTACCGTGGCATAACGACGATAAAACGGGCCAGCGATGCCCCGAAAACCCGCTCGTAAATCAACGCGAACTCGAAAATAACTTGGCAATAATTCACTCCACTATGGGAAATCTCTAGCACCCACCTCTGCCTTTCTCTTCTTCTCTCTTCGTTCGCGTTGCCGGTGAGAAATTAAAATAAATCAAACTTATCTGTTGCTCGGGCCACCACTTGCCGGTGATCTGGCGTGCGAATATGGGCTCGCGCGTGTGCGTGTGCGTGTGCGCGTGTGTGTGTGTGAGTTTAGAAATGGAAAGAGAAAAAGAAGATGAAAATCTCTAACGATAGATAACTAACGCGGTACGTATTTTGGTAGGCATCCATCAAAGATAAGGATCATTTAAAAATACATTATTCTATTTCGTTAAATCATTGATTAGATTTATTCGCATAAGATCGTAGAAATGTTAAGACGATCTATAGCAATAGGAACTTATCCTCTCGCGTTAGTTCGGTAAATTCAGCCACCCCCGTGAATAAATATGGTTAGTGGGCAGCCAAGACCCCTCGGATCGCATTGACCGGAGGGGGGTTGCGCGTACAGGGTGGTAACTGGTAAATGCCTGGGGCGACCATCTGTGCCCTTCTGTTCGTACGCGTAGGCCACGTGGATCTTCCTATCGTTTATGCGCCATTTTCTCGAGTTGCACGCATACATTATCCGTAATGCGCAGGGTGAATATTCTCTTTTTCTATCTTTATCTTTCTCTTTACTCGAACTACCTTCCGCAAAGTCGGATGATCCATACGAGAAAGAAAACTAGATCGAAGTTGAGTAAGGAAGGATAAGCAGATTCACCGTTCTCATTTTCGTTCCCTTTCGTGCACGCACACGGAAAGTAGCATTCGTGACTCGTTATGCTAATCACTGATCTATCTTTTCTATATATAACAAATTAGTTGTTCCACTCCAGTCGACCTACGAGAAAATAATAACAGATTATAGTAATTACGATCGTTTCAATTACGTTAAGGTGATCCTCATGTTTCAACGTTTTTTTTAATATAAAACATGTACGAAGTTAATAACCATGCTTTTAGATGATTATAAATAAGATAGAAAGATAAAGAAGAGGAGAAGAGAGGGAGAAGAAAGGAAGGGATCATTTATAGATGCGGTAAAAAGAAGAAAAATTATTCTCTGCGATCATCTATCCGGTCGATAAATACGAATCGAAGTCGAATCGTTACTATAATTTTGTGTCGCTCGTTAACCGCGATAATCGGTTACGCGTCTGTCACATTTTATTATCCGTAATGGGCGTCCATGACTAATTCGTATACCGTGATACGATTGTGTAGGTGTATATATATGTATAGATGTAAAAAGAGAAAAAGAGAAAGAGGAAACATTATATAGGACTGGTCGCGATAGCGCCGTGTACGTCGAGTAACGTGTGCAAGAGGGGCGTATACCCTGAGTGTCAAGTTACACCACTACAGACTGCTGACACTACGATCGTCCTGTCACCCCCCGCTGCTCGTACACTCGCGCACCATACAACTGCCACGGCCGTCGTTTATAAACCTCGAAGCCCTGTTCTCGAAACAACCTAAAAGATTCATCAGACTAGAATAATAGAAAAAGAGAGAAAGGAGAAACAAATGAAATTATCTAAATATTTCTAAGTTCAGAGAAGATCAAAGGATCCGTAATACGAAACAAACGGCACGTGTATGTATATGTCTCTCTCTCTCTCTCTCTATCTATCTATCTCCTTAAATTGGTAATTTTATCGATAATACTGATCTGGTAATACGATCTTGAGGTCCGATGCAAATGCGTTTAATTGTTCCTTCCGGAAGGGAAAGAGAAAGGAATAGGGTGCACGGGACAAAAGGGAACGAACCACTGCCATAGTTTTGCCTTTTTGTCGGCTACTCGCCAAAGGGAGAGGAAGATGGTTGTACATCCTAGTCGGTGTTGAATGTCTCACAAGCGAGATTGAGTTTCCTCTCTTTCTCTTTCCATGTGTTACCGATTCACCGGCCAACAACTCCAACAAAGATGCTAACGTATTTAGAACAGATGGCCCTGAATTTCTATCACGTTTTATCGACAGTCTACTACGATCTTCTTCCTCGAGAATATTTATCGTGCAAATTATCTCTAATATCACTTTTTTTTTTTTAAGATTTATTATCGTAGAACGATTAGTGGTGGTCGACGAAGTTTTAACATCGGAAAATAATCGTTGACGAAAAATACAACTATCGATATAGACGTTCTAATTCTTCTACTTCTTCTTCTTCTTCTTCTTCTTCTTCTTCGTACGTATAGGAAAAAAAAAAGTACTCGCAAACCTAATACTTTCGAGCGTGCACGTCAAGATAGATAAGAAGCTAATTGCGTTCAAGCACTCGTTCGTTCTCTCGCCACACCCGTGTAAACGAACGAACGAACGCGTTGCTCGCGTGACACGCACGCTTTCACGCACCTATTCACCACCTCCGCCTACTTTTCCACCTAACCGCATACAGAACGAACGACGGACGGGATACTTAACTCCATTTCCATATAAACTCGCGTTGTTCTACGTACGCGTTTTAACGAAGCATAGAATTTATTAAGTTTATCAAATTCATTTCTTCCGTGCTTTACTTCTCGACAAAATTTCCCATCAATTGGATTTATTTTAAACGAAACTGGATCTCGTTTCCAAGCGGCCTTTCGTTTTTCCTTTTTTCCTTTTTCTTTTTTTTTTCGAATCTGCTCCCAGCGCGCGACGAAATTTTCGGGTTCTTTTTGAGTTAAAAGGAAAAAAATAAAAGTAGAAGAGAAAAAAACAGCAGTGTAGCGGCATCGGTGGTGCAGGGGCCGTCCGTCGATCATTTCGACAGTGCACGGATCATTCGATTCCGTATCGCGTTAGCGACGGCGCAAATCTAATAGAAGGCCTGCAGCATCAAATGTCACTGCTAGTTGCGGAGGGGTCGTAGTATTGTAGTTTTTGATTGGCTAATCCACCCTAATCTAATCGACCGCTCGATGTCCCTCTCTCCAGCGGCGTTGAAACGCTACTACTGCTTCGTCATTCGGAGCAGCACCGAGATTCGATTACGATTGCTACGATCTTATGATCGTCCTGTCATAAACTTTTCTCGCCAAGAAAATGATGCTTCTGTGCATTAACGGCGCATTCTCCCCCCCCCTCCCCCGTTTTTCGTAATCAAGATTTCGAAAAGAACGGATTTATTCGAGCCGTTGTCCCATCCAAAACATTCTCAGCGACGAACAGAATTCGTAGAGATCCGCGCGCCAGGAGCAATCAGTCAATGGTAGTGACAAGAGAAGCACACTCGCGATTCACTGCACGACGAAAAAATAGCATGCTACTCGAAACCGGTTTCCCGAGAAGCGCATCTGTACTTTCGATCACTCGGTGGTACGTACGCGAACCGCGACAATCCAAAGCCGGACAATATTAAATCTCCGCGCGGACGTACCGCGATAAATTATCGTCGATTCCGTTCTCTTGACAAGCGACCGACTAGCCGCGGATCCACGTTCAACTTCTCATTAACATCGAAGTTCTTCGGAATCGAAAATCATTTTCTCTTTCTCTTTCTTACTTTAGTAAGTCAAGAGTACGAGTACTTTTAGATTTGTTCAACCTCGAGTATAATTGCGGACGATTTGTATTAAAAATACGGAAGCTGGTCGAGAGAGCGGGTGGTGGTCGAGTTTATCGAACCGAGATGCTGTACCAGCGTGAATATAGACATCCGACACACCCTAAGACCGAGATATCCGAGAGCAGTGGTGCACGCGAGGGGTGCATACATTGTGTCGAACCGCCCCTCTCTCTATCTGCCAACAACGAGCGAGTAACACCCCCCAAGAGCCAATAATACCGCGTACTACCAGAGGCTTCTACTACGACGGCTTATTATTTTCCTACGGCTCATCGAGTCCACTGTGTTGCCTCTGCTTCGCTATCAATTACAGAACATTCCGCGTGTTGGAAAGGCACCCCAACCATCTCAGCGGACTTAGAAGGATCAACCTAACCGGAATCCCATCTGCTAAACTTTCGCGTTTACGTCCATTTAGCAGGCGCCGCCGGTCTGCGTGCTACGATCTTCGATAAGGTGCTTCCTAACGAGACCCTCGATTATTTTCCTAACATTCGTCGAGAAATACCAGTGGAATGATTACGTTGAAATAACAAATTTATCGTATAATATTAAATCTACGTTAATTTGTAGAAAATAAACGTAATCTATCTCGACGATAATAGTTCGAATCGATGTAGAGATGGATAAAGAACGTAATTCGATCTTCCGTCGACAATATCTTATCATCCATATTCGATCCTTCGTTCGCATCCATTCCACTTCCTACTTACAAATACGAACGTCTGTAGGAAGAAACGTTCGAGGAGAGCAAATACATAGATACGTCGAATCGACGAGGAGATCGGAGTACGATTGACCTACTGAATAAACATGAACCGGAAAGAAAAATCTGTAAAGCGATGCCAAAACGTCGTCCTAGTATCGGTTGGCTTGGTGCACCATCGCGGATAGATATATCGTGAGAGAGAATGGTAGAAAAGGAAAGGTGGAACACGGACGGGCGCATATATGTAAATCGAAATAACATTATCCGTTGCTCTTGCGGCTGCAAGGGGGTGAAGGAGGAGAAGAGGCACGTGGATTGGAGATAGAGAGAGAGAGAGAGGGAGAGGGTTGGAAGGTAGGTGGTAGATGAACGGAATTCAGGGCCGGGGATAAAGCGTATTTCGGGCGCCACCGTTGTCGCCGGGGGCGACTACGCGTCGGAGGAAAACGCGAAACGTTTCTCCGCGTTCTCGACATATGGCCGTGTTAGTTCCTCTTACGTATATTTTTCTACCGCGCCATATGACCAAAAGAATACAACTCGTATCGATCCACCGATCGATTCTCAATCGCGAAATTTGCCGCGAGGCGTGACGGAAATAACGAAGTGTAAGATGGAAGCACTGGAAGCTGCTGCTACTGCTTCTGCTGTTGCTGCTGAGTAAGGCGAGAAAATTTCGTTTATTTCTGAATCGAAGCTGGAAAGACGCTTGTCCGTTTGTCCCTTTAGCAGTTGGTCGCGCGGTTTGGTTCAACAACCGCATTCCATCGGGTCCGAGCGTTCGAGATATTCGCGATCGTGTTCGAATAATGCCCCCCAAGTCTTTCGTCGACCACAACACCTTATCCACATAGCGCGAGAGCAAGCAACTTCGCGGAAGGATTCCTCGCGAAGAGGAGGACGTGTCATAACGCGAGGACGGTCTGTGTGTGGCCAAGGGACTTGGAACGAGACGAGGTGAGCTCTGGCTCGCTAAGTTGTCACTCCCAGAGCACCGACTCCTTTTTGCGAGACGAGTCTCCACCGAGTCGTTCCCCCCGACGTAGGGGGGCGGGGGGACGACGCCAAGAGGACCGAACGACCAGCACCCCACAACTCCTCCCCCTTCTTTTCTTTCTCTTTCTCTTTCTCCTCTCGTCCACCTCTTCTTCTTCTTCTTCTTCTTCTTCTTCTGGGATTCCCTCGGCTGTCAAGAGCCGCGGATTTCCAGTTTTTCTCCGAACAACCCGCACGCAACAACCAGCTCTCGATCTAATAGCTCGCCTCCCTCTTCCCCGCCCCCTGCCCCTGCCCCTGCCTCCTCCACCACCACCACCACCACTTCTCTCGTCTTTCTCGTCGTCTTCTCCCTGCTCGACGAATACTCCCAGACTCCGCTCGGAGAGAAAGAGAGAAGGATTCTCTCTCTCTCTCTCTCTTGGAGAAACTGAACCGCTGATCGACCTAATGAGGGTAATTCCTGCATTGATTGCCGAGGCACATCTTCGACGTGGAACCGTGCCGCCGGCCGATGGGAGACGAACCTAGAAAGACGGAAAAGATTGAGAGAAAGAAGCACTGAATGACTGACTGACTTGCTGTCGGTAAATCATTCTTAATTAAACGATAGATATTTAATTAGGGAGCTCCGGATAGAGTTAGTTATGAGACGCGTTTAACCATCGCCCGTTATCGCGGTGGGCGATTCCGATGGCATCTGGTGAAAAGATCTGGTCTCGTCGCGTCTGCTACGAAGAGACAGGGGCAGAGAGAGAGAGAGAGAGGTAGGAAAAAATGAGAGAGAAAGAGAGCGAACATCCAGCTTGCACAAGGAACGAAAAGTAACTGAGAGAAAGAGGGAAAGAAAAAAAAAGGGAAAAAACAAGGAAAGACTACGTGGAACGAATCGAAAGCAGCAACTGGAAGAGCGCGCGCGTTCACCAACTCGAAGCAACGCGATTTCAATGACTTTTTTCCATCCCGATAAACCCTCTTCCGCTGAAGTACTCTACGAGCGTTGATTGATACCGGCCGCTCGGTGGACGATAGTGCTACGCCGAGACTATTTTTCCTTTCTTCTTCCTTTTCTTTTCCCTACTTTTTTGTTTTTTTTTCTTTATTATTGTTTGTTGCTTTCCTAAAGAACATCGATATTTATTTCAATTGCGTGCGCGCCTCCTGAACGGACGTGATTTCTGTCCTATAGGATACCCGTTCGTGAAATATTGCGGACACACACTCGCGCCCATATGCAACTCGAATGTTTCTAAATCAAGACAGTGGAAGAGAAAACGATGAGAGAGAAATAGAGGAGACAGTTTATCTCTCCGTTTATTAGCCGTTGGTCAGACATTCGTCATCGGATCGGAAACGTGTTGCACGTTGCACGTTGGCGATGATCAAGAGCGCCACGTGACTCTTTGCATTCGTTCGTGTATCATCTCTCGCCGGATACATAAAACACTTAACGACTAATTTCCCCACCGGTAGCTCTATCTCCTTCGTTTCTTTTTATATTTCTCTCTCTCTTTCTCTCTCTCCCCCTCCTTTTTTTTAGCAGTTCGTCACCCTAGTTTTGACGCCTTCTGACAAATGCGCGTCCTTCGAGAATGAGAGGAGTCAAATAATCCTGAGGCAGGTCATCGGGTCGGGAAACAAACGCCAGGCGCCTGCTGCTGCTGCTGCTGCTACTGCCGGAGGATCCCTTCGTCGTGATCTCCTCTCTCAAAAGACATTTCCTTTAGGAGGGTAGACGAATGAACATGAATTCTCGTTTCCTTTTGGTAAAAGACGAAAAGAAAACGATCTTCGTTTCTATCTATCTATCTATCTATCTAGCTAGCTATCCCTCTTCCTCTTTCTCCGATTTTCTCCGTAACTACCTCCCTCCCACCCTCTGTCGTCCTCTTTCTATCCGTCCCTTTTCTCTTCGTTCTTTCTCTTCTCTACTGTTTCTCGAATTACAAATTATACCAGCAATTAACGAGGAGCCCAAGGCATGTACGGTCCTTCCTCGGAAATACATATACGCGGTTAATGTCGAGCATACTCGTCGACGGTCCTTGTATTTACAAGGAAACTTAGCCTCGCTATATATTATCTATATATACAGGGTGTCCCACATAACTCTAGTCACGATTTTTCAAGTACTTGCGATAACCCGACAAAAAATACTTTAAACAAATGTTGATCTGTTTTATATATATATATATATTTGTCTCTTATTCTCTTTCAGTAGATACAAGACGTTTGCTCACATTTTCAAGGAGGGGTGGGGAGGACATGATTTTTTCTCTGTCTTTTACTACCGCTATGGCAAGCAAGTACGTGTCCTTAAAGCAAGCTTCTTTTCCTTCTCTTATCTCCTTTCTTTATTTTCTCTATTCTATCGTTCTGGTGGGTAACATCGTGGCGCGTAATTCTCTCTGCGCAAGGACCGCCGCCGATCCGCGTATCCTTCGTGAACGTGATTATGTTCCTATACTTATGGAAACTTCGCATACACGCGAAACCATGGAAGAATTCTCATGGAAAATTGAGGCTAACGTTTCTCGTGTCTGAGGAAAATCCTAACCAACTTACATACTCTTGTACTCTATTGTAGTCTCGAAAAGGATGACGCAAAGCTTCAAGAGGAAGGACAACGACGAAAGAAAAAAACTAAAAGAGATAGGGAGAGGGAGAGGGAGAGGTTTTTTTGGTTTTTTGGGCTTTCGGGACGATTAAAGTACGACATACTCGATATGATATTATATATTAGGATATATGACGACAGACCGAGTCTCGATCGATCGTGTCTTACTACCTATAAATAATGGATCTGTATTGGCATTCGTTCGTCCTTCCCGTCCGGCTCAACCGTATCGAGAAAGAGAGAGCTCGCTCGAACATTCAATTAAGCGGCGAGTTTTACGACGGCTGTAAATACGTCGACGCTTCGTGTTTCTACTCGTTCCTACGCTCGAATCTTCCTACGTTTTCGAATCAAAGATTACTCGAGGACAAAAATTGTTCTACGTTTTGTATTCTTTTTTTCTTTTTCCTTCTTTCTTTCTTTCCACAACGAAAAGATATTTTTTTGTTCATAATTTGTTGTTCGAGTAAAATATACAAATCGATGATACGAAAAAGAAATCGGTGTCGAAGATCAAAGAAAGAAAATGAGAACGCGCGCGTGAGATAGATAGATAGAGACGACGATTACGAAAAAATAGGAAAAGGGAAAGAAAGATACAGGTAAGCGCCGTTTTACCGGGCGCGTATTACATTTATTTAATATTATTTATGGCAAGTTTTACGACGCCAATGATACGTATACGGGAGTCTATCCAATATCAAATATAACGTCGTAACCCCAGGAAAAGGACGGCAGGGGCTGAGGCGAGGTGAGGATCGAAGAGGGAAACGGCAATGGCAATAAATGTACGGCGAACGGCGGCACTCCGATAGAGAAAGAGAAAGACACACACGCACACGCTTTATCTATATACATACATTTATACATATAACGTGTTCGTTCGCGTTCGTTCGAATATGGATACCTACCTACCTACCAATCGAAAGGCAAGTCACTACCAAGTCGTTGTACTTGGTCGTTGGCTAAAAAAGATCCCGGCCCGTCGACATCCTCTCCTTCGACTCTGTCTCTCTCTCTCTCTCTCTCTCTTTCTGTCTTTTTTTTCCTTCCGTCGTACCTTCTTCGCCCCTCTCCGTTGAATTTTCATGTACCAACGGAGCTCCTCTCCTATGCTCTCATCCAAGAGCAGCTGCGGGGAAACGGAGGTGGGGTTTTATTAAATTTTAATGTCTGAAAAATGGCTCTCCGACCTCCCCCTTCGGATTCATACGCCACTGTCGCCGTTACTGTTGCTCTTCCTAGTGCCATTCTAAGTCTGCTAGGAAGTACCTTCAAAATCGTGACTACCTCTTATCCGTGTATCAATCGATTCCTCGATAACGTACTCCTACAGCTATCTCTCTCCCTTCCTTTCCTTTTTTCTTTCTTTCTTTCTTACTTTCGTGTTACGATAGAAAGAAAGTCCGACATTCAGAGATCTAGGTTCTCTTCTAGTAGTCGAATCGCTACGAAATTCAATTCTAGTCTCTCTTTCGTTCTTCTCTGTCTCACCTGCCGACCTATAGTTGGTTGGACCTACCGAGAAGATAGAAACACGCGAGAGAAAGAAAGAGGAAAACACGATAGTGGTGGAACTGAAATGGCTAAATAGAAAACGCAAACGACACCCGAGTTTATGGCCACTCACTCGCGTCCCCCTCCTGTCTCCCCCTCTCTCTCACTTGTCCTCTTACGATTCATCGGACCGTTTCAGTTATACACTACCTCGTGAGATCCAATAAGCTTGACGCTTTAAAGTTTCAAATCATGAAAGATGTCGAACTCGCGAAATTCGGTTAAACCAAAAAGAAATTTATTCGACGATAGAGGATTTTTCATTACGAACATTCCAATAACGATCTTTGCGAGAGATTACTCGTATCTGCATCGTCTACTACTGTGTTTTCCTTTTACTTTGTTATTCTTTTTATTTTTGTTTTCCTAAGAGATAGGAGTAGAAAAATTTGGTCTTAGAAAAATATACGCTTAAAAAACGTACACATCTCGGCGAGTATCGTACGGCTCCCCCTCTCGTTGAATATTTTATTCAGTCAGACAATTCGCCGTTGCAGTTATTTCACGCCGGTGTTCCTCTTACAAGAGAACGAGATTCCACATTCGCGGCACGATCGGCGGATAGGCCCTTTCGCGTAACTTTCAGCTACCTTTCGATCGTTCCATCGCTAGCGATTCTACGCTCCAAGAACTTCGATAAAATCTCTCGTTGATGGTAGTTAACGAGCCATTGGGAAAATGCGAGCTTAGCGAAGTGTATCGATCACTCGATACACTCCGTCGTTATTACATTACCATTCGTTTTATCGAACGTTTCCAACATGAACGAGTACACCCGGTATATTCGTGTGGTGATAACGGTAGATACTAAAGACGTAGTAAAACGTTAAGTGACTCCGCAAAGCTTACTCGTTGTCGCGAGACAACGCGTTGCTATGTATATATCTATGTATACACGTGTATGTGTAAATGTATGCGTATTACATATACATATCTCTATGTATATACAGGTATATTTCCATGGTACGTACTCATTCGCAACTCGGTACATGTGTCTCCGTGATATATAGAACAAAGCATGAAAGCACAATGTGTATTACGTGCACTACTCTTTCGGTCGGTCTAATATAACGAAAAAGTATTTTCTTAAGTGTCGCATCGTTTAAAAGGACTCGATAACGATAACATGCTAATACATGGCACGATGCAAATAATAAAAAAAAGAGGACTTTGTTGAATCACGATTAGCACGTTAATAAAAAAAAGTATTCGAGTCGAATCTTTCGCGACTAATGGAGATGGGATCATTTGACGATCCATAACGCAGCATTTTCACTTATTCCAGCATATTGTCAAAAGTTAAGCGACGAATTTATCCACGTCGAGCGCGTTTAAGCGGGACGCCAGTCAGGCGTTGTCTACCAACCGCGTATAATTCCGAGCAACTCTCTGTGTGTACTCGTACAAGTGTGGTGGACGTTCGTACGTGTCGTTATCGCTGTACAAACGGTCATACCAACACATTCCTACGAAAATACAGAGAAACACGAACGCAAATACGAACACCCGCGCGCGCATATACGTGTATACACAGAGACGGATAGACATTGGTAGTACATATCGCGAGCCACGGTGTAGTCAAGCGGCATTTGCATGAATTTGTTGGTCCAATATACCTCGGCCCAGGATCCTGCTTTAAACTGGATATGCTCGATGCCGAGGGGATGAAGAGGGTAGTGTAGCGGGTAGAAGGTAGCGTACTGGCGGACAACGAAGCAAGTTGAGAAGGGCTCCTTTAAGAACGCGACCACCTTCCAGCTAGTTCCCGGAGACCTGACTTTTTTCAATTTGTTAATTCAGGGTAATCTCGAGGGTGGCTAATTTTAGACCTTCCTTCGACTTCCGTGCATCTCCTTCGCCAAAATTGTCTTTCTCTGCCTTTATCTTTCGATCTCCATCTCTCTTTCCTTACTCCTCCTCCTCCTCCTCCTCTTTATTCACCACCCCCTTTTCAGACTATCCTGGATTCTTCTCTCGTGACATTTAATCTTCGCCGTATTTTTCTTTTCCGACTTCTTTTCTCTTTTCTTGTTCTCTATACAGCGCGCATGAATTCGTATTCATTCGTTTGAACGTTATTCTATTAAGGGAAAATAAGTAGAAGTGTCGAGGATTTGGTCGAACGCGCGAACAAAGTGGACGTTTCGGTTTGGAACCGGTGTCTCTGTCTTTGAACGTTCTTGGAGAACCGAGAGAAAGTGATAGAGACGAAGAGAGGGAGAGAGAGAGAAAGAGAGAGGGGTGACCGAGGTCTAATGTACACATAGGGTTGCTGGTAGAATGACGGGCGTCGGCCATGTTGTCTTGACATTCTCCCTCAGGGGTTGTCGGGGGTAGATATATTTAGCCTGCTGCCTCCAGGGATTCTCGCCACCCTGCAACTCCACCCAAACCCCAAAGCACTTCCGACTTATGATGCCGTTGTCCGACCGACCCTTCCCACCAGTACCGTCGTCGTCGTCGTCTTGTACGAGGTTTACAGACAAAGCTCTCTTGAATAAAGAAAACACACATTCCTAACCACGTTCAATCGAATCCAACGGAATTTTGGACGGCGGACATTTCCAAAATGACTTGTAAAAGACTTATCAAATGCAATTGGGATCGTTAAGTATTTTAAATAAATCTTTCGTCGTTATAGAAACGCAATTATAAAATATAACTATAAGAAGAAGAGAAATAATTGCGAAGAGAGAAAAACATTTTGGAGTATTATTTCAATTAGAATAACGCAGAGTTTATAAAGTCGACTAAGACTGTACAGGGTGTATCGGTTCACCGAACCACCGGAATTTGTATAAAGAATATACCGTGTACACGCTCAATCCCAATCTTTATTACGGAAAACGAACAGCGAGCAATATCAATTAGGATGGTAGTGGTGGTGGTGCCGGTGGTAGGGGTGGTGGGCGGTGCATCGTGCACTTCAAGATCAGCGATTCTGGGTAATGACGGCGGGCCTCCACAATAACCGTGCGTCGCACTGCGAGCACATCTCCGAGAGCATTAGAGGGGCCGATGTATAGTCAGGAGGGGTTGCGCACCGTGTTTTCTCGGGCATCCAGCATCCTCTCGTTCCCTCTCCATCTCTTCGTTCTCTTTTCCTTTCGCGCACGTACACGCGTATATAAACTCTCCCCTCTTGCTCTCCCTTAATACACGTAGATTCGACGTACACGAACGCACACCTAGCCAGCCAGCACACTTACACAATTTCCCTTGGCAATCCCTCTTTTTCCCTCTCGCTCGCGAACCGCTGAAAGAAGTCATCAATATCGCGTGGCTTTTCGCTTCTGGCCATCCGCAAAGGGACAAAACTATTGCCGCGGATGGGCGGAGTCACGCCTAATCCCCAGAGTCAAAATGGAAGTCTCCGGAGACACCCCTCCGTGTCCCCCTTAGAACACTCTCGGGAAAGTTTTGTCCGATCTCGAGAACGTTAGGCCGGACCGGAGGGTGACTCGGGACGATACTTGTACGGCCGCGTAACGTATTACCGAACCGGGAGGACATTTTGCGAATTTCCGTCCTCTCTTTCTCTCTTTATCTGTCTCTTTTTCTCATTCTCTCTCTCTCTCTCTCTCTCTCTTGGCTGTGTGTACAACGGAGGGACGTCCGCGCTGCCCTAGGAACTTCGAAGGAGAAGACGAGGGCGGCGAGCTTACGGAGGAGCAAAAGGGAAAGAGAAGATAGCGATGGAAAAGGATACGACGACGACGACGACCCCGTTCCGCGCACCCTTCGCTCGCTTCTCTTCCCTTCTTCGAAAAAAAAGAAAAGAAAAAAAAATAGGGGAAAAGGTATATACGTGGACTTTCGTTTCTTCCCTCCCTTCGGTTTTCTTCTCTTATTTCTTTCCATCCTCCGCAGCCGCTTCGCCCTTTTTCTCTCCCGGCCCTTACGCGTGCGTACGTGCCAATACCTCTCCACGACTAGAACCACGCACGTGGAGACCATTCGAGAATGGCTTTCGATTTCTGTCCTCCTTGCCAAAAGGATCCAATAGGATGTGTACGCTATACACATATATCTTCTAAGGGATGTTAAGGGAGAAGGAATACGCTATGCAATTTCATATGTTTCAAGGATGTGCCCGAGAATGAAATAAAGTATTAATATTATTATTAATTTAGTATTATCAAGAATAATACTAAATATCCAAATTTTCTTCGAATAATTTTGATGTTTTGATACATCAGAAATGTCAGAGAAAATAAAAAAGAAGACAAAATAAGAAAAGAAACAATGATGTCGTGAGATAGTACCGCCGAGCTTCCTCGACCTTTCAAGATTCACTTTCATTTTCCGCTTGGCTACGCGAGCCTCGAAATCCTCGTGGCACGAGAAGAAGGCAGGCAGGCGAAATCTCGCGAAAGGGAAAAGAAAAAATGGGGTTTGTAAGTTGTGCGGATAATTCTCCGGAGCCGGGGATGGCGGAGTTCGTATAAGGGCGGCCTTCGCATACGATAGCTGCTAGGCAAGGAAGGTAAGGAAGAGGAAAGAGGGTTGTCGAGGGTATTTTGCGAGGGAGGGCAAGAGGGGAAAGTTGACTACGATACAAGGAGTAGAATTTCGTACAATCTTGAGCAAACTTGCTCCCTCCTCGGAAAATGTTCATCCTTTCTCGTACTCTTCTTCTCCTTTTCTATCCTTTTTTTACCTTTTCCTAACTTCATTTATTTATCGTCTTCACCGAGATCTCGAATTTCATTTCGACGACGTAGAGTCGACAAGTTTATTATTATATATTTTCACTCGAAATTTCTATAACCGATGGATAATTATTACAACGATATATCGAACCGTAAAAATGTTTATTATCGTTTTTATCGATAATACTCGATATTTTCTCTCATCGGTTTATTTCCCGTAGAACAAAATCTTTATCTTATTCGCGAGACGCAATGGTTGGTCGTAAGAGAACAGTGTTGCGAGGTAAAATGGGAAAGGTAAAGAAAGAGAGGGATAGGGCGAGTCGGAGGGAGTCGAAGGATAGAAAGAAAGAGAGAGACAGCGAATCCCACGGGACTATCGACTGCCGAGTCCCGTGGGGCAAGTCGATACTCTAGGGACACCCCGTCTTTCGCCTTCTCCTTCTCCTTGGATGGTGGTACTCCCGCTTTCTCCTCACCTCCTCGTCACCTCTTTCTACTAGCATTCAAGTTCTAAACACTCGACGCAAGCGCAAGAAAGCTCTCTGTACTTCGACGTTAGCTCGACTCTTGATATTATATCGTCTCGAAACGACCATCTCGGCCAGGCAACAGTAACTTTTCTTGCTTGCTAAGATAGATATAGTTAAGAGAAAGAACAGATGATCTCTTTTTGCCTCATCGATCAGCACCAACGTATATATATATATATATATAAGTATCGATAATCGTCGTTAATTTGGATCAAACACTACCAAAGATAGAGGGAATACTTTTCTTATTTCCAAATGAAGATAAAACTCATTATACCTTTTCTTATTTGGACTTTGAAGAGCAAGGTCGTCTCTCTTTCTCTCTCTCTTTTCACCTAAGCTCGCGTTTATTTCTCTTTAATCGATCCACTCGAACTATTTATTCTCTTGTTAGAGAACTTTTTAGAGAATAGGGAATAGATTCGTACCGGGACATTTGTTGTAAGACTAAGGAAACGAAATATCATACCACTTATTCTTAACCAATATTAATTTACAATTAATTGACTACGGTGATTCGCGAAAGTATCAGTTGCTTTTTCTTGCTATTCGAACAGATTGCTGAAGCCGTAAAAGTATTTGGACACATAGAAATAATTGAAAATAAAAGTTTTTGGAAAATATTATTAATACTAATAATTAAGAGAAAAAAGACTCGTTGCTTTTCTTCGGTGCGAGATCACATGAAGTTAACGACGACGTAGTATTACGTAGGACGGCAACAAGCGGTAACAGTGTGCGGTCGGGTTGTCAGCACCGGTAAGTTATTTAGCGGTTGAGGCTGTAGCAGTTGGCAGCGCTGTCTAATTGTAACGGCACCTTTGGGACTAGTATCACTCCCCGCATCCGTCGAGCCACCCACTTTCCACCCTCGTGATCGTCCAACTCTCTCTCTCTCTTCCCTCTACCCTTCTATACCCTTCTATACCCTTCTCCTAGTCGAAAACGCTCAGACGCCGTAAACCAAAAATACGACGACACTTTGTCGAAGCATCCGCCGCCTCCCAGTGCGTCTTAGTTTCCTACAAAAAAAAAAAAGTCACTCGTCTTTGCGAGGGTGAAAACGCAGTCGAGGAAAGGAAATAACTGGAAAGAAAAAGAAAAAGAGAAACAAGATAAACTATATGATATTAATAAATGTCTGTAGGGTGTCTTTTTGTATTTTGTAGCGTTAGGTATAATGCGTCGAGTATACACGCGAGAGGTCAGTTTCTCGCTGCGGATCGCGTTAAATACATCAGCTGAACGTTCGCTGATACAGAACGGAATATCTCCGAGGAAATTCCGCAATCGTCGTAGGACAAAGTATCGGACTCGGTTGTCGCCTCATAATCGTCGGGTGTCCTAGAGAAAAGCGGCTCTACGTTTCTCTCGTAAACCGGGGTGGAAGCACGAACGTTTGCTTTATTGCCAGAGCTTCTGATATCACGGCGGTTGGTAGCAACATTGGTAGAAAGTGAGGCAAGCGAGAGAGCGAGCGAACAGGCTGCCAAGCAGGAAGGCAAGCAGGGAGGCAGCATTATCTTCTCTCGCTGAGGGTGAGAGAGGGCGAATGCCCTCCCCATGAGATCACCATGGCAACCCCTGCACGGCCCGCTACGGCGTCCTGTCCTGCGTGCTTCCATGTCCTGCCAACATGGCGACTGCTAACCTCCCAAACTCCGACCAACGACGATAACTTGAAAGCCTCTTGCTCTCATTCCGTCTTTCTCTCTTCTTATTCTTATTCTTCTCTATCTCTTATTTTTCTTTCTTTCTTCTACGACGCAAGAATTCGTCGACCCGCTTTGCATTCGATCCGAAAAAGAACCGCTCGTCTTCGTCGAGGGAGTATGGAATAAGAAAGAAAGAGAGAGAGAGAGAGAGTAAGACCCGTGCCATCCTACTAAAGGAGAAAAAGAAGGATAAAGAAGCTTGAAAAATCATCTTCGAGGAACGAAATCTTATCTCGGTCCGCGCGAGTTTATGACCCTCGACGTGCTCCCGTAGATTTGTTCGTAGGCTGAGACGCGACTTGGTTATATCGTTCGTGCGAGCGCGTTTTAGTACAATCGCTTGGGTAAACAGTTCGGATTATAAGAACGAGATCTGGCTATGGGAAAATAACAGCTAACTCCAAATCGTATTATCGAATTCTCTATAGATACGATGTATATATGTATATGTGTGTATGTATTTAAGATTAGAATATTTTCTGTTTTTTTTTCCTTTTTTTTTATCGTAATACGTAAATATGTGCTTAATGTATTTATGCATATTAGGAGAAATGATAATGTTGGGGGAAATGGGCGAGATTTTCATTTAACCAGAACACGACGACGAGTTCTCTACACCGTAGGAGAGATATTAATTACACGCACGTTGAGTCCATTCGTTCGGCGATTCTTCACACCCCTCCCCTTGTGTTCGTTCATCGGCGTACGAAAGAACGTCCATAGGGAGAAATTAAAAACGTGGCCCGCGGCAAAATTAAGACATATTTTTTAATAAAGCCCGATAGCGATCCCATTTGCCATTGCGACTTGCATTTTGAGGGGGTTTTGCGGTTTCCGCCGGAATAATCACGAAAATCAGACCGTTACATCCATACATATACACATACTTACATCCACGTATATGGTTTTAAACGAAAAACCGTGGAACGGCACGTATATCTAAAGGAAATGAATGCATAATTCATGCGTTACGATTACTATCGCCTTTTTACCGAGTTTTCTGAAATGATTACAAGCTCGACATCGGAAATTTATTCTCAATTAAAATTACGATTCATCGATTTTTATTCCTTAACGCAATCCGTACAAAAAAAAAAGAATATCGTATTAACCGACTACTTTCGATTTTCCTTATTTCATATCAATGATCGAGATAAAAAGAAAAATAAACGAAATAGGAAATAAAACGATTGAAAGTAACGAAGACAGGATAGAAGAAGAAAGATGGATAGATAAGGAAAAGTATAGAAAGAAGAGTCGAAGAGAAAGTTCCGAAACACGCTAGTCGTGGATTTTACCGAGTTTCGAACTAGGTAGGGTTCTTCAAAGCGGGTTGCCTATCCGGTGGGAAAGGGCTGGGAGAAGATACTCAGGGATAGGAGGATGGTTTCCCTCGCTAAGTCTGTTAAGGAAGACTCACGAGTTTCCTCTCAAAGGAGCCGCGAATATTAAAATCACATTTTAACCTTACCTCTTCGAGGACAAACTCGAAGCTCAAACAACAAAGTTAATAGGAATTAAACGAACTCTTGTTCCCGAACTTACGCCCCCGTTATTTTCTACATATATATACATGTGTGTGTGTGTATGCGTATGTGTGCATGCTTGACGTATTTATATGCGTATTTTATATTAACATTTTCCGTACGCGTGTTGTACATTTAAATTATCGAAAATAGGAGAGAAAAGGACTCATTTCTAAAAAAATCATTCGTCATTTTCAAGAACAGTAGTTTAGTTACAGATTCGCTGATGTAGATATTACGCGTGGAACGAGTTTGTTTCGATAAATGGATTCGCATTCGATAGATCGAAACGAAACGGATATCGAGAGCTTCGGGAGGATTTACAGACACAATGGATTGACGCGAGCGTCAGTTTTCGCGAGACGTGTATGCGTATATCTATGTATATGTACGCAATATAATACATGTATACGTTTATGAATGTACACATACACGAATAGAAGTCGTTCATCGTACGATAGTCGAGTTTAACGCGGTTACGTCGATCCGCTTGTTGCAACTTCAGATTTATCATACGCGAAATAATCTTATGCATCACATTTTCTCTTCGAATACGAATGTTGTATATCCTGATATGTATATATATACATACGTGTATTTATTTATATAATATATTATACATACACATATACATATGTATTAATATATAGAGTACTCTTCCTTTTTCTCCCTCGGGCAAAGGAACGTGTATGCGTGCGTGCGTGTCTGCGCGAGCATGCGCGACTTACGAGCGTTTTTGTCGATATTTGACAGCGGCAACTTTAGAGGGTCCTAACCGCCCTTTCCGTCGCCCCAGGGGGCTCCGTATCTAAATGCAGGCATTAATAAATCGCGCGTACACGCGTACACCTAGCGGGCTTTCTCTCTTTCTCACTCGTTCATTCGGCATATCGATATTCGATTATGATTTCTTCTAATTTAGTTGGGCAAAAAAAAAAGAAAAAAAAAGCAGCAAACGCACGTGCTACTGCTGATGTGGTATTAGTATTAGTATCAGTAGGTATATACCTAGAAGTATAACGTGGCTCTCATTCTTAGAGCAGAAATCATGCATCTTTCATCAGTCCCCCGAGCAAGGAGAGCGGTACCGAGTATAGTCTCGTCGAATCGGTGCAAGGCGCGGTGCAGGGCGCGGTGCACCGGCTTTAACGTTAGTTAATAGTTACAGCCAACTACGCGATACGTGGTAAATCGTCGGTTGATGCGTCGTCGTCGTCGTACGTGCAACGCGAGGCAAATCTAGTTATGGCAGCCGGCCTCTCGAGCCGTCTTGTTGCTTAATGTGATAGACTGCCATTAGGGGCATCTCGCTGTCGGGACGAGGGGCAAGAGGGAGGGAATGGGGAGTATAGAATATAGTTAGGATAGGAGCGAGAGAAGTAAGAGAGGGTGGCAACGGGGTGCTGCTGGATACGACGTAATAGTGGTTGTAAGCTCGTAGAACGCGAGGAGCCCACGACAGGGTGCGTTAGTTCGATCCACGTTCTAACTACTAAGACGTATTACTTGGGCTATGAATTATGCAGCGTCTCTCTAGTACCTTAGCGAATAGCCTTAGCTCTCGTAACATCTTAGGACTTAGGCAAACGGTACCCCCCTCTCCTATCTGGAATTTCGTTAACTTGCCCTCTCGTTGCGTGCACACGCGAGAGCACCTGATTTCCTCCTCCTTTCGTAAACACAAAGACGTGCCCGCCAGCAGCTCTGTCCTCGGTCCTAATTTCTCTACAAAGTGGGCCTTTTGAATGTTTCATTCGTAACTTGAGATTTATCGAGAAGACATCATCTCGCAAAGAGAGCTTCCCTCTCTTTCTCTCTCTCTTGTTACTTCTTTTTACCTAGCTAACGCGCGTACGCATATAAACTCTTACGCTGTTTGTGTCGTCAGCTCGGTGAGAGGAGGTCAAACAAGCGTTATCACGAGTAGAGTTCTCTCTCCGTTCTCACGAGTCTTACGAACGAACGAACCCGCCGTTAGGTACCCCTAGTATTTTCTCAGCTCGTTCGTTTCGTCCGGTTTTCCGTTGGCTTTCCTTGTAAATTAAATTCACCTTCGTTTAATTCCTATGGACAACATGAAAATGTTACCGACGTAGAATAAGTAGTGGAACTACTTACTCGACAAGATTAGCCGACCGATATTAATTATTTAGCATCGTTCCTTGCACCACGTCAAACCAAGAATACTCAGTATTCTTACCTTTCACTCTCGAGCGTTGGTACTTTGCCACGATAAATAAAAAGGTGAATGAGAGCGAGAGAGAGAGAGAGAGAGAGAGAGAGGGAAGAAATCAGATTATTTTTATCGAGGAGATAACATTATTCGAGGGAAAATAATTTTCCGAATTATTCGATGACTGCGTATGAGATCCTTCTTAGCCGCTTCCTATCTTTAATACTTCCTGCGAGTAAGTGAAATAAGAGGAGGAGGAGGAGGAGGAAAAGGCAAAGGCAGAGAATCCAAAGAGCTGCTGGATGCTGGATGACGTTGGTGCAGGAGTAGAAAACGAAGGGGGTGTGGAGGAGAGGGTGGATGAAGGTGGCGGTACAGGGGGCGTAATGGAGGTTAGTTAAACATTAAGCATCCCTTGATACCTTGCTAACCCCTTACTAACCCCAGTTAAGGTGTATGCAAGGTATACAGCTCTAGGTGGTTTCCTATACCTTACGGACCTCCGTACACATTCTTACTAATTGACGTCCTGCGCCTCTGCATTATGCACTCGCGATTACTCTCAGGCGTTTTCCTACTAAAATATATCAGATCGCTGGTAGACTACTGAGTTCTTAGGTATCGCTTTGATGGAAGGATCGACCTTGATCCGAGTGGGAGAGAGAGACCCTTGGCAGCAGAGGGCTTCTATAGCTAGTTTCGTTTCCTTGACCTCGATGCTGCATTGACCCTCTCTTCCGTCCAATGGTGGAAAGAGGTCTCGCGGAACGCGCGTCTCCCGGAACCTTTACTCGACGTATTCTTATAAGATTGACAATAATTAACCGGTAAAACTACTAATTGTAAGTTGAAAAGAAAATTCGACTGTGAAGAATCGTAATGAGGTTTCTACTAAAAGGAATGACTTTTCGTGGTCGATAAAATCGCTGAGTAAGGATCGATCGTATTAATAGGTCATTAGTATACCATCGGACACGCCCTTCGTTTCCTTTCTCTCTCTCTCTCTCTCTCTCACTCTCTCTCCATGAAGTAAGCCGGAATCTTCTAATTCCATGGGGACCGTATCCGCTAAGAGCGAGCTTTCCTTAGAGCGGGTATCATGCAATGAATTCTGAACGGCGGCGTTCTGCAAATGGCTCGATCGTTCGGGTAAGACGATAAAATATCTTTATTTAAAAAGAAAGAAAAAGACAAAAAAAATCCAGAGGGTAGTTACGTACGGTGCTCGCTTGCTCGCTCGCTCGTTCGCTCGATCGATCGATCGATCGATCGATCGGAAATCTTTCTCTTGAATTTACACCGCGTTATATCCGTTCTTTTTTATGGTGACGACGACGAGGACAAGGACAATAGAGGAGAGGGAGGGGGAGGAGGACGGGAGACGCTGAAAACATGATTAAAGATTCTCCGACGTGGGAGAAAATGGATTTCTGATACGCGTAATGCCACCCTATTTGGAACTATTACGCGTAAGTCCCCTAGTAAGCTCCCTATATCCATTCGCTCTCTGGTGGAAATATATTTACTAGATCAGAAGGTACTTCCGACGTGGGAAAAATGGATTTCTGTATACGCGTAATGCCACCTATTTGGAACTATTACGCGTAAGTCCCCTAGTAAGCTCCCTATATCCATTCGCTCTCTGGTGGAAATATATTTACTAGATCAGAAGGTACTTACTCTTGACTTGGCCCTCGAGCGTAGTCTAACGGGTGATTCCTAAGCATCCTGTCGATACGATGGGTACTCTAAAAAGATTTTCATGTTCTTCGCTTAGTTAAAAGATTTCTTTCGATGGGGAGGGTGGGGGTAATATATTGTAAAAAGAGAATAAGAGATTCGCGATAGGAAGAAAAATAAAAATCGGAAGGAAAGAAAACAAAAGGGAAAAAGCGATCGATAGATTTTTTAATCGGACGAAGAAAAAGCGTTCGGAGCAGCGGCGTGGAAAGTAAAAACCTCTAATTGGTACACGGAAAATATAAACAAGCAAACCGGCATGCGAATGGCGATGATTTATTGCAAGGTTTGATTGAATTCATTTGACTCTGTTTACACGATAGCCGCTCGCACATTTCTCGCCCGTATTCCACCATCCCCGTCTGCTCGAGCTTTCACTCTCCCTCTCTCTTTCGATATTTAGACTTTTCCCATTCGCGCGTGTTATTTTTTTCGTCGATTCCGTTCATCCGTTCGTTCGTTCGCTCGTTCGTTCGTTCGTTCGTTGCCACCGTGAAGTTGTTCCCTGTAAAAGTTGAAACAGCGGACGATGCATGTTTTTTTCTACGCGCATACTACCGGCCGCGACGCCTGAACCGTAGGAGGAGGAGGAGGAGGAGGCGCTTCAACCCTTTCCACCGGCACCCCTTATCGTTCGAAAGCGTACAACTTGGTTTTATTTGATTTTTGTTCGGTTCGGTGGAAGGGCCGCCGCCGTGCCTAGTCTCGAGAGCCGACACAGGGATGATTTCGTCGATCGCCCTGCGCATGTATCTTTTATTCGACGTTGATTCGTCGTTAGCAGTCGAACAATAACCACTCGATATATACTACCTCTACACCGTATTCCCGTATTAGGTGGGAAAGAAAATCAAAGCTTTGTTTCCTTCCCAGTACCGTTCCAACGTAATTTAATCCTATACGAGAGAGGAGTTGGAACGATATTTCACGAAATTCGTCGCGTTTATCTCGTAACACCTGAAACGTTATTCCGTCTAAAAGGAAGGTAAGAGGCCTTAAGTTTAACGCGTCGAACTTAATATGCGACTCGCAGCGAGAGTTAGCTTCCGGTGCTTAGAGAACCCTCGACAAAAAAGTAGATGATGGGTAGGAAAAGGTGGGGGTAAAGCGAAACGTATCTCTACCGGGTGTTCTTCTCGCCTCAATCCAGAATAGATTTTTCCTTGTCGAAGCTTGCAAAAGGTATAGGAAAAAGAGAAGACCGAAGAAGAGAAAGAAAGCGACTATAGCGAAGGAGAAAAATCTAATAGACTATCGAAATTGAGTTTGAACCCCCGTAAGAAACTACCCCCGTCTCCAACGACACCTCTCCCTCCCATTTTCTTTCTCGCTATCTCTCTTCTTCATTTTTTTTCTTACTTTACGAGCTGTATTCGCGATACAACACCATCACTGTCTCTCTCTCTCTCTCTCTCTGCTTTATCTTTCTCCGAGCCGAGAGGGGTGCCTGAAATGAAATCCAGTTCGCATTTGAATCAGTCGGTAACGTAATCCATTAGCATCTAACAGCCAATGCTTGGAAGATGATACCATAGAAGACGGAAGAAGAGGCGTCGTAATATGCGACATAGAAGTGTCGTTAACGGTTAGCCCCCCTCTCGTCTATCTCGAGAAAAAAAATTCTATTCTATTTCCGATGGACCTTGAAATACAAGGAAACGCGTATCGAAAAGTTAAGTATCCTTATTGAAGTTCGATATAATCTAAAAAGGTTCGGAATTGAGGGTAAAGCATCGAGAGTATAGGTAGATAGATACGTAGGTGTATTGGGATGTCGTCTGTCATAATATTCTCTTTTAGTTCTGTTCGGCAACGAATCTCTTTCATCTCCCATGGCGATACTCTTCTAATACCGATAAATGCTGCTATCGGCATCGAATCGATCACGACAGGTCGAGATAAGACAAAGATCCACGAATAACGTCGACGATATTTCGCGGTGATTCGTCAGTGATTCTCAAACTCTTTGCGTTGAAAGGATAAAAGAAAAACAAGGTAGACAAAAAAGTAGCTGATACACACGCGCACACGCATCGTGCGTTATTTTGCATCGAATTTTTGCGCGATTTGCGTTAAAACTGAATAGAAATAAATTGTAAAATTAGTTGGATAGGGGATATTTGGAGAAGCGTTATCGAGTCGTTGGCTGTTGTCTTCGTGCTCGTCGTCGCACCCGTTAAAGGGCCACTTTACGTCGGTAGTATCGTAGATGCAGGTAGGACGACGCTCTATGGCGTTCCTATCTAGGAACGACTAGAAGGCGTCGTAGTCGTAGTCGTAGTCATGTAGTCTCTTCGTGTTACACGACGCCTCGAGCGCGACGGAGACATCGTGTTTAGAGCAAGATCCACGATAGCGATAAGCCGAGGTACAATGCTTTGAATACCCATCCAGCATTCGCGATACCATCTTAACGTTCTCTAAGAGTAAACGAAATTAAATTCGCTCGACGCCTTTAAGTAGCAAAAGGGACGGAGAGAGAGGAGAGAGAGAGAGAGAGAGAGAGAGAGAGAGAGAGAGAGAGAGATAGAAAGATAGAGTGCATTCACACCGAAACTACGAGTCCTTCGAAACGGATACGAAACGCGTGCTACGCAAGATCGATACCTTTCTTCCCCTTTTCTTTCTCGCCAGGAAGAATCACCTTTTTCTTCATAGATGGTGTTACACGTTAGACTCGATCAAATATTTAACAAATTCAATAGATGTATATAATGGTACTTTATTATTCCTATAGATCGGTATATTTCTTAAACATTTTTTCGGTATAATAAAAAGGATCGAATCTAATATCGCAGATCGTACAAAGTATATAACATTAACCCCCTCCTGGTTTCTCTCTCTCGTCTCGAAGATATTTTAAAAGATGTCTTTCGATTAAGCTTTCTTCCTAACGCGTGAAAGAATATAAAAAAAAAAGAAAAAGAAAAAAGAAAAGAAAAGAAACGGTGCGCGGGCTGTGATAGAGAATAAAAGGGAGGCTCGAAATCGCAGTTTTGTTACCCTTCGGTATTCGATGTTCGTTCGCGATGATTTGCGCGCGCGCGCGTGTGTCGGAGTAAGCGAAAAAAGTTGGAAAAAGAAAAAATAAAGAAAAGCTAACACGCTAGTCGAAGGTAGGAAGGTAGGTAGGTAGGTAGGTAGGTAGGTAGGTATGCGTTTGATTTTTCCATGAAGTCCCGGATCGCGGGAACGCACTCCGCGGGGGGATGACAATGTACTCCCACGGGAATGGAGGCCTACCAGCCACCCAGTAAACCACCCTTCCTCCTTCTATCTCTCTCCGCGTCTCGGCCCTCCTGATTGTTTCCTACGTGTCTCCTACGCTTTTTCCGATCTTCCTCCGACTCTCTCGCCTATACACATACATATATCCGGGAGTTTTCGGCTCGCTCGCTCATTCGTTCATTCCCTTTTCTCCTCTCTCCTTTCCCAACATTCGCCAACCTTCCGATCCACCTTTTCTCTTTCTCTCTTTTTCCATCTCTGTTCTCTCTCTCTCTCTCCCTCTTGCTTTCGTTCAGAAACGGCCGCGGCTTCCAGCACGGCACAGTCGAAAAATTTCCTCGAATTCAATATCCCTCGATATTCTACATAATTCATGAAAATTGAGCCGCCGGCTTTTTTGCCTGAACCCTACTCCTCTTTTTCTTCTCCCTTTTCTTTCTCTCTTTCTCTTCCTTTTACTCTCTCACACATCCTCGCGTTCGACGTACAGAAACGGTTCCTCGCAGACGAAAGCCAGCAGTGCTGCACCAGTTCTACTTCGATCTCGTCTGCGCGCGTCTAACTTTCTATCGTCTTTTTCTTTTTCTCTTTTATGCTCGCTCTCTTTCGTCGGTTTTTCACGAACACCCCACCCCCTCCTCTCCCTCCCTCCCTCCCTCTCATCGTTCACCCTTTTCTATCGACGTCAAGCTTCGAGGACAACTCTCGCGATGCTCCTCCGTCTAAAAAAATCCTCACGTTTTTCTATCGTTTCGCGTATTTTATTTTATTTTTTCTCCATACCGTACCACCACATTCGTTGCCCTCTTTTTCTTTCGATAATAATATTAATAGGCCATTTATATATATACGATTTTGATAAAGATTCGTTTGAAAATAAAACGTCCGACATTTTCATTATGACGGACAAGCATATTTTCCTATACCCGTATATAGGACTTGTGCATCGTAGATACCTTAAAGGTCGAGTAACGCGTGGTCAGGGAGATGGAGCTAAGGGGCCGACGTTTAATCTAAAGAAATACTGAATAATAGAAGCGAGTGGGACGAGCCTCGCGATTGGCTTATGCAGTATTCAAGCTTGCTTTCCAACCAAATTCGCCTTCTAATTAAGTTCCCGGTGTTGAAGAGCGTTAAGCAAGTTGTCAACCATTTAACCGGCTTCCCTGTTTCTCTGCTTTCAGGTTCTTCCTTAAGTTCTTTCTCAAATGCAACCAGAACTGCCTTAAGAATGCCGGCAATCCACGCGACATGAGACGATTTCAGGTAAGATCGCGAAACTTTTTTTTTTCTCTCTAATCCTCCACAGTAAAAATTGAATTAATTATCCTCCTAAAACGTATGAAATTGAAATTACGAATTTGAACGCAAACAGCTTTGGCGAGTCGAAAGTAGAAAACTCTCGTAAGAAACAATTCTTTTTTAATTTCCAAAAAGGAACGTCCTCGAGGAAAAGACAAGAATTTCTCGATGGGCGGCCATCGTCGAAAGTTGAGAGCCCCATCCAGAAGACTTGTAATCCAAGGGGTTGGCAATTAGCTCGGCACGGCATCAGCCGACCCGTCCCTCCCCCGTTTCATCCCTTATCCTCCCTAACGACCCCTCCTACGATCCTTCTACGGACCGACGCCCGTATCTCGCCATCCAGCTAGCTGGCTTTTCCTCCTTTCGTTGAGACAAAAGACAGAATTAAAAAATAAATTAGCAAAAACCACGTCGCGCGTTTTCCTCTACCCTCCCCCTCCCTCTTTACTCCTCCCTACGTTCCACTTTCTTCTTCTCCTTTACGTTTACTTCCAACGAACGTTTTCTTACCGTACCCTTCTCCTTCTCTCGGTAAGGTATACGTATACGTATATATCTATATCCGGTAAGGTTGGGCTGAACCAAAATTAAAATACTTATCGCAGTTTCGAATTTGTTTTGGGATTGCTTACCGTCCAAAGTTACGAATTAAAATTTCAGCCCTTCAAAAGCCACGAAAATTTCGCTTACCTAAAGGGAGAACACCCTTAACCCGCTCTTATTCTTAGCAACTTGCCACCGCGTTATTCGCCCGGCTAATACCACCACCACCGCCGACTTATGCGAGCAAACTTGCCGGCAAAACTTTGACCGGACAAAAGTTCTCGGCGCCGATTTTACGAATGTTTCGACTCCTCCCGCGTACGCGAGAAATTCTTCCCTTCGATTAAATTTTCCTTACAAAACTGAAAATAAACTTCCGCGCGATAGATTCCCTCGACTCGATTAGCATTAATCGTATCATCGTCGTTACTTTAACGCATTTCAACGCGAATTTATCTGTATTTATCTATTATAATATTTGCACGGAGAGATACGTTTTTTTTTTCTTTACATCCATGTTCAAAGTAAAAAACCGCGAGAGTCACGAATCGCATGCCTACCTGTACGAGCATACGTAAAACATAAGCGTTATCACGTCCAACGAATTCGATCGTGTTTGCTTTCTCGCAAAAAAATGCAAACTCCGAGTTTGTATATCATGCAGAGAGAACGGTTCAACGCTTCGATTGCTTCGTTTATACATACGTTTTAGCATATTTCACCTGCCCCATCGGAGTTAAATCGGGACAGGAAATTTGTTAGATTACGAGAAACGTGTCTCGCGAGTTTATTTCATCGACAACGAACGATCGTGTTCGTACGTTTATATCATTACACCAGCGGACACGTATAATTACATATCGCATATGCATATACTCATAGGTATACCATATTATATATCAAACACGCTAACTAATTACTCTATTCGATTTCTACCTAATCTTTAAATTATGTTCCAGGTGATCATATCGACGCAAGTCGGAGTGGAAGGTCCATGGTTAGCGGTCTCCGATAATATGTTTGTACACAACAATAGTAAACACGGACGTAGAGCGAAACGATTGGACCCCAGTGATCCCGGCGAGTACAACAGTGAGTACAAACAAAAAAGATAGTGATGCGATATAATGCGATTTATTCATTTGGAATAAAACTCGCTTCGAAATCGTTCGCGATCGCAATGCGTCACGATCGATGATCGAGTATTCTATCTTCGTTCCTCTCTCTCTCTCTCTCTCTCTCGATATATATTTCGATACTCGAGTTTAGTCTACTTCGAACGGGACGATACTTTACGGAAGAGATTACGATCATAATACGCGATTAAAGCGGCGTAACTTGGGTAATCGAGTTTAAGCGTTCGTCTCTCGGATCCCTGCATAGCCAGTATATCTATCTCACTCGGTCTCTTTCTCTCTAAAGCAACTCAGTGGCGTATAATCGATCCCATTAAGTCCGTTATACGTTCTCGTTTAAAGGTAACGTCGTTAAGTAATACGCTCTCCCTCCCTCCCTCCGCACAGTTATTTCGCGACAAATTGAACGATGCAAATTGATCCTTGCGATTGGTAGAAGAAAAGGAAACGTATCCGTAATCTTGACATTTATTCCAAACTCATCCTGATGGAGTTTAACGTGCAATTTGATCGGAGACTCCTCCCTTCCTCCTACATCTTCCACCATCCTTACGAGCGGAAAGATCAAAGCTGATTTCCCAAACGATTCACGGTTGTCACTCGCAATTGGAACGAGACCGAGTGTTGCTCCACGTGCGCGGCGTATCCGAACGATGCGAAAGAGGGACGGAGAGAGAACAGAGAGAAGAATGCCGCTTGCTTTTCTTCGGGATCGGTATAACGACTCGGAAGGGACGATGAAGAGGCGGAATTGTAAGGAGGGCCGAAGGAGGGCCGAAGGAGACTGGGATATAAGGAGTCATAGGGCAATTCAGCAAAGTTTGGCGTCAGCCGCGCATACAAACGGCTGATATCGCGCGGATACTCCCCCCCCTGCCCCTCGCTACGCTCACTCTCTCACCTGCACTCCGCTTTCCCTCTCTCCTTTCTTCCTTCCTTCCTTCCTTCATTCTTTCTTTTCCTTTACTTCTCTTATGCTTTTCTTTTTCTTATTTCTCTTCCGAGGAGTCTTCTTCTCTCCCGCTCGTCGTTCCAACAGCGCCAAGACAAGATGTAAATCAATGGGATGCGGAAAAACGAAGGATCCTTCTTCCCCTTCCCATTGCTTTCCTTTCCTTTCCCTCTTTCTCTTTTATTCCCTTCCTCTTTTCCTTTATTTCTTTTTCCCTTTGTCTGGTTGGCTGCCACACCAAGAGCAAAGACGCGAAGAGAGAACGGAATTGGCCCTCTCTTCTCCTCTTCGCTCCTTTCCCTCTTGCTCGCTCTTTTATTCTTTCTATCTTTCATTCTCTCTCTTTGTCTATCTTTTTGACTTTCTCGTCTCCTTCTTTCGCACGCCGACCATGCCGTGGCGCGTTGGTTTGTGAATGCTAAGTTTAAGCTATCTCGTGGCACCACCCCCGTTCGCTCACCCTCGCAAGCCCAGTGACGCCATACCGCCACCACCGACACATCCACTCTTTCCAAATCCCCTCGTGAGCTACCCCCGAAACGCTGGAACGAGCATACCAATGAGAAAGGACCGAGAGGAAGCTTGCCGCGACGTTTCTCCTTCTTTTTCCTACCGGAGTATCATTCGATTTCTACTTCTTATTCTTATTCTTATTCTTATTCTTACTCATCTTCGTTTTTTTTTCTATTATTTCTAATTCATTTGTACGAAGAGAAGAAAGATATTCCCTCAACCCTATCCTATTCGTTAACGAAACGCGATCACAAAAAGAACCCTTAATATTCGTGTAAACAATCCGGGTGTCGGAATAACAACGCGACTCTTCGAATTCGTACAGTGCTACGACGGTGGTAAAAGAAGAGCTTGCGGAGGATCGCGGAGGGTTGAGAGAGCAGCACACCCCTTACCATTCAATGGCACCGAGGATTTTATTTATTCCGAGTTGGTACGCTTGTTCCGGTCTTCTCTACCGAATCCCTCTTTTCAACTCTCCTCCATTTGCTCGTTCCATTCTACCACCACTACAACCGCCACCCCCCACGTTTCTCTTCTTCTTTCTCCCCCCACCCTATCGCTCGACAATTCCCTACCTAGGATGGTTGCCAAAACGGCTGCTTCCGTTTAACGACTTTCTTGTATATCGAATGCAATAAATACCCTCTCGCGTCCCATTCGAGAATCTCAGTTTTCAGACCAAAGTCGAAACTCTCGAAAGCTTTCGCGTTACCACTTAAACTTATCGTCCTTTATTTCGTTCTTCCTTCTTTACCGTAATCGTTGTTAATCGTCGCGTTCAACTCGATTTGATTTAAACAACAACTAAAATACAAAACGAATCGATGGAATCAGACTAATGGATTTAAAAGAGAGAAGTTTCAACGTAGAACGTCCTGAATGGGGGGAGGGGGAGGGGGAGGGGGAGGGGGGCGCGCATAGTTATAGGTGATCTCTCTTAAGCTCGGGAGATTTATCTTCGCGGAATGGATCCGCAGTGGAAAGTGTTTGAGCGTCACTGGGAGCAATATACCATGATGTCAGCCACTCTGCCGTGGCTCCGCTTTGCCAGGGTCGGTGCCGGGGGTGGTTTGGCTTCGCTGGGGTACAAAATGATATCATTGGGTTATAAATTCCAAGCAGAGACACCGGCGGCCCGATCGTCCTCCCCCACCCCTTCTTCCTTCTTGTTACAACCCTTCTCTGAATTCTCCGACCCTCGTCCTCTCTTCTTCCCTCGCATTCTCCCTCTCCCTCTTTCTATATATATATATATATTTCTCTTCCTCTCTACCTTTCTCCGTTTCTCCTCCTTGTAGTACGTCCTTTCCGTTTCCACGTCCGGAACCAACCACCCACCCCCGTGACTCTGAGAAATATATCTGCCACTTGGCCTCGAACGAATAAACAGAATATCCAGATAATTTTCCATATCCCATTCCTCGATGCAGCCACGATTTTCTCTAGACACTTTTATCCCCATTCTTTTTCTTCCTTTCCTTCTTTTTTTTTTCTTTTCTTTTCTTTCCGCAACCGATCATTATGCTCTTTTACTCGAAGATTGTAACCTCGTACAAATGACACTCTTGAACGTTTGAAATCGTTTGTCACAGGTTTGTATCAACCCCTACCTCTTCAGACACCCTGTATAAAGGCGATATCGCCTAACGAGGGTTGGACGACGGGTGGATCTACCGTGATAATCATCGGCGAAAACTTTTTCGACGGGCTTCAAGTTGTCTTCGGATCTATGCTGGTTTGGAGTGAGGTCAAGGTCTTTTCATTCTTAAAACAACGAGCACGCCTTTAGACGAGCGATGCAACGTTTAAGATAGACAGACGGAACGATCTTATTCGTAAATTTGTTTCTTACAGATAATCACTCCGAGCGCGATCAAGGTGCAAACGCCGCATAGAGAAATACCGGGTGTCGTCGAAGTTACGCTATCTTACAAAAGTAAACAATTCTGTAAAGGAGCACCTGGCCGATTCGTCTACGTGTGTAAGTGTGTTGTTGCTTAGTCGTGAAAATGGAAAGATTGAAACAAACAAATTACAACGTTTTTATCGATAAATTGCAGCATTGAACGAGCCAACGATCGACTACGGTTTCCAAAGGTTACAAAAATTAATTCCACGACATCCGGGCGATCCGGAAAAATTGCCGAAAGAAATCATTTTGAAGCGAGCCGCCGATTTGGCGGAAGCACTGTACAGTATGCCAAGGACCGGAAACGCGGGTATCGCGGGGGCGTCGAGGAGTCCAGGAGCGGGACACCCACCGGCGCCCCCGACTTCGAGTTCGGCGACAGCGTTCAACTCGTACACGGGACAACTCGCGGTGACGGTGCAAGAGAATGGTAGTGCTGGCAAGTGGTCCGACGGTGAGTACCGACAACCTTAAATGATTTTTCATCGTGTGTATAACTCGTCGCTCGATAGAAAGGACGAAAAGACAAGCGACAGACGTCTTTATCAATTTTGCCAAAATTTCATTTCGATACGTTTGACGTTAACGTTTGATATCGCTCGAATGAATTAACGAACGAGAAAATAAATATAATGTTCGCAAGATTTGACTATCGTACCAAGACGATTTGATCGAACGTAAAAATAGATATAACGATATAAACCGTGTCAAGGAAAAATAGTCGGCCGCGGAGCGATGAGATATATGTACTTACGAGTTCCTCTGACGGGCAGGTTTCTGTTTCTAGACGGTAGTTCCGTGACGACGGGAGCCACGGCAGGTGGCGGAGGGGGCGGCGGGAGCGTGGGGGGCAGCGTAGGTGGTAGCGTCGGGGGGACGAACGACGCTTACAGACAAAGCAGCAGCGCCAGTCCGCGAGGGGTTGTAACCGGTGGTGGTGGTTACTGCGGAAGTTCGGCTAGCACGCCGCACAGCCACAGTACCAACGGCAGTTATTCCGTTGCAAATCCCTACACTGGAAGCCCGACTTTATACACGTCGAGTAAGTTACCACTTCGCTTATAATTTTTCCTTTCTTTTCTCGACTTTTTCTCTCTTTCTATTTATCTTCCTTTTTTTCTCGATTTCGCTTAAACCCCGTTTACAAATGAAAAACTCGAGTTCTCGATTTGCTTGCTCGTTGAATCGTGCGATGATCTCGTGCATGTTGCGCGCTTATTCATCTTACTTTACACGATTAGCGACCACCACCCACCCACCCATGCACGCACTCGTATACATATACACATACGTACATGCGCACAGAAACATAGACACATCGAGCACATTCATTCATTCATTCATTCATTCATTCATTCATTCATTCATACGCTCGCTCAGTCTCTCTTTATGGTTTTTTCCTTATGTGGAATTTTCGTTTTAGCGCACGAACAATACGGCATATTCTATACATCCGGGGACGGGAGTGCGTTCGCCCCTGTAGTACGACCACCGACCACCTCAGTCCCACCGCACTGGTCCACACAGCACCACCTCGCTACAGCCGCCCAGTAACCGCTAACCGTCCACCATCACCACCACCATCACCATCACAACTACCCTACGCGCTGAGATTAAAGAGTTATCAGAGAGACATGCACGAACGACGAGACTCGAGAATGTAGGTACATTCATTTACCATCTTTCATTTCGACTTGAATTTACACTTTTTCGATGATCCATTTGATTTCATCGTCCGAATGACGCTCCGATCGAAATAAGATAGAATCTCAAACATATGCACCGCTTTTTCCGCCCAATTTCATTCCTCCTTTCTCGCTTACGTACCTCTCTATCTTAGAAAAACGATATCGAGCTAGAGATAACGAGCCTTTTTCGTACATCGCCGAGTAGAATATCGAACGTTCGGCGACATCGAGGAGGACGTCATCGAAGTCGTTAGAATGATCGTTTCGTTGGCACGTGTCTGCATATGGAATCGTGCCCTAAGTACGATGGAACTTCGCGTCGAGACTAGAACGACCATGAACTCGATGCGTGGCAAAAGAAAAGAAAAAAAATGTAAGAGAGAGAGAGAAGAAAAATAAAAACAAATGGTAAAAGAAATAAAAAGAAAATATAGTCGTAGAGAAAACGTATAGCTGAAAATAGTAAAATGAAAGGGAAGCATCGGGTTCGGTTCAAGGATAAAACCCCATTTACGTTGGCTTTCCCATAAATGGTCATATAAAATGATGCTCGAGTCTAAATCTATTTATCTATCCGTCGTAATCTATCTTTTTAATACCTTTCGTGAATGTATCCCACGTTCTTCCTAGTATTTTTGGGGTCCCTACCGTTTACTTATTTCATTTCTTAGTTGTTTCTTTTGTCGAATCGTTAAACACCCCCCTCCCCCCACCGTATTAATTTGCGTAAAATGAAATATATGACGGAAGAGGCGATTATACTAACGTATAACCGACAGTGGCCCTGTTGTAGGATTAGGAGAGGTGGTTGGCTCACCGTTCAACATGAATCCATTCGTGTTGCCGACGTGCAGCCAAGGCTATTCGACCGCCGGCAGTCCGCTACTCTCGTCAAATGGCAAATAATGTTACGAGATGTAAGACACCGATGGACGAAGAGAGGCTGCTGCTGGTATCTCATCGTGGGAAGAGGACTTTGCGTGCCGAGAGATAAGGGCGGATCAACCGCGATGTCCCCTTTCCTGTTAACCTTTCTATTTCTATCTCCTTTCTTCTTTATTTTCCACTCGCTATCTTTCTCTCTTTCTCTCCATTTCTTTCTTTCTTTCTTTCCTTCCATTTTCCTTCTTCCATTTTTCACTCTTCCATTCTTTCTCTATCTCGCAAATTATTTCCTTTCCTCGAGTGGACGAATAAAATTGTTGTCGTAAGATTTAACAAATCTCTCTCGACAACGCAAACAATTCTACGATCGGAAAGATTCTCCAATCGTTATGCTCGAGTTTAATTAAGGAATCATACATATCGTACAACGAGAGATGGTGTCACATCGATCTGATACTTATATACAAGATTTTTATCATTTATTATTAAAAAATAACTTGAAAAACTTGAAAAAAGAAAAAAAAAAGAAAGAAGATGCAATTATTCGACTATTCAAATTGCATGTTTATTTTCTCAATACTAAGGATGACAAAATGCGTCGTGTTAACTATAATTTCAATTATTGTAACATTTGTTCTGATTGCGTTAGAGATATATTAGATATATTAGATATATATATATATACATATAATATATATTATATATACACATAATATATTGTACATCTATATAATATATATAAATATATAAATATATATATATATATCTATATCTAAGAATGAAAGCATTGAAAAATGTGACACCATTAAAAGGACATATCGCTTAGCGGTGAGCAAGCAAGCAGACTCGATAGTTTTTAATAAGCATTTTTCGAATTCCAAATTTTATCTTCCCAATCCTTTTCCCCAACCTTCCCGAATCATCTCTCCTTATGTTCCGAACATCCAGACCTACCTACCTACCTACCTACCTACCTACGTTTTAAGAGACTAATCTCGCCTAGATAGAATAATATTTAACATATTGTAATTTGTAAATTATCTGTAAATATTGTTGCGATGTACAAAATGATAAAACTATATGCGAAACGATTATTCAACAAAAAAAGAAAAAAAAGTGCGATCGTAGAGCTAAAGTTACATAGGATTGTAAATATAGTATCGTAGAGACGAAAAAAAATGAAAAGATAACAAAAGAACAAAAAAAAAGAAAAGACAAAAATAAGGCCCGTAGCTTATCCGTATAATTGTAACAACGCCATCCAATTTTTTAACGAACCTTTCGTCGATCGAACGCGAACATTCCATTCGCGTTTCCTTCCTCGATCCTTCACACTCGAGATAACCGACTAATTTCTTACGATCATCTTTGATTTCTTCCAGTCGTTCTTTCCACCTAATCAATGATGATCTATACACACCATATTCTAATTGGAGAAGAAACAAAATGTCGTTGACCGAGACGCGAGAGAAAGTTGGACCGAGCGCGATCTGTAATCGGAGGAACGCACAATCGATATCGAAATTCGTTTGATAAGCCAACCCTTATACCTTATACCGGGAATACTCCTCACGCGAATCACGAAGAAAGTATACGAAGCAATTATACATCAACGAGAAACGAAACTTTCGATTAGTCCCAAAATGTTTTCAGCACACTTCTACGAGCATACAGGAACGTCGTATCGTTTTCCATTAACAAGTTTGTATAAACGTGCTCGTACGAACGAGCCGTTGTTGGGATTATTATTGTAAAAGGTTCCTTTCTTTATTCCATATCGAATATTTCGGTACTCGCTATTTCCTACGAAATATCGCTCGAAATATTCTCCTTTGAGAATAAAACGGAACTCCTCGATCCTTTTTGTGATCTTAATTCAATAAAAATAATCATAATTCATTCGGTTATATTATTATATACAGTTTTTAATTGGATCACACGCACACAATCACATCTTTCGTAGGGCGCGTCGTTCTTGTACGCGTGCGTTTAAATAACGCGTGTAGACATTCGAGCGTACAAGCACTCTCGTCGTTGTATATTCAAATAAATTAAACTTACATTTTTGAGAATTAAAACAAGATGGACCATATTGTGTTAGCTGACGTCATCAACCTATCTTTCTCACTCTTTCTCTTTCTATCTCTCTATATCTTTCTCTCTCTCTCACTCTCTCTCTCTCTCTCTCTTTCTCTCTTTCTACAATTATACGTGTATACGATACGTATAGATTAAATTTATCAATTATCGATTAACAATTCAATATCTCACTTACAGTCGAGGATCTACCCTATTCTACGCAAGATTGCTAGTAAGTATGCGTTTAAGAATTTACGAACTTTGTTATTCGTACGTCACCCTTGTTTGATTTGCGTTACACCTGCAGAACACGAATTAACTAATGAAATAGTTAGTTTGCCGATCATAACATTGTTAAGTATATTATTCAATAAAATGATAGAAAAAAACATTATAGCTGGCTTTTTTCTTACACTTTTTGTCTTACTATGTTACTTTTTAAATAAATAAATAACTTTTATCTCTGGAATTACGAATTTCTACAACGATAAAAGCAATAAACAACGATTGTAAGCGTTCGCATTTAGTCTAGTTAACGTGATAATAATCGATATCGTGAAAAGGCAATAAGGATGGTAGTTGGTTGATCGTTGAAAGCGCATGGTGGACGACCAATTCAGTCCCGAGAGAACGCGCATTCGATTTAACAAATAGCGAAACAGGATCTCTAAGACCACTTCGAAACGATTAGTTCACATGGTGTCCTGTTACCTCCGGCCACCAAACGATGCCGTGTATGATGTACGTTATTGTAAGGCTGTTTGCGTTATTAGATTTAGATCGGCTGGAGCACGGCACGTGGCAAGGGCTGCACGTGTCACACTACAAACGTTACAACGTGAGTATAATACAAAATCGTTTCTCTCTCATGTCAGTGAATTGCTTCCTTTTACCCTCCTGCCCAGAGCTAACACTTCCCATACATATACTCCATTGTTTTTCTCAAAAAGATTACATTGATTTTTCTTTTTTACAACAATATCTTCATCGATAAATTAATATAATATACTCTTATAAAATATTAATAGTTAATGTCCTATACAAAATTATGTATAATAAGATAAATAAATAAAGATTTAAAGAAAAGTGTCCTTCTCTATTATATATATATATATATATAAACAAATAAATTTAAATATAAATATAAAAAATAAAATATATATCTATTGTTCTTTATCGTATCGAAAGATAAGCGGGTTTGGAACAAAATGTTTTATACCTGCATTCTATTCAAAATATTATGTTCAATACTTAGGAAAAGTCTGTAAGAAGTCTTATTGTAAAAGTTTTTCTACTTTTAAAACACCGACCGTCGGTAATAGTAGATTTCTAAGTTACCTTACTCAACGTCGGTAATACTTTATACTAAGGTTACCGATGGTCGGTATATTTAAAAGTAGGTACCTGCAATTACCGACGGTAGATAAGATAAAGGTAGAGCACTATTATTACCGATATGGTGCTTAGTCGGCCTGCCACTAAAGTGACATTAGCGAATATTTTTTCCAGATCGATTTTTTTTTTCACCTGTTCGGATTTTTCGTTTTTGTTCGGCTAACCCTTTACTACTTTCGACTACCCTCGGCTACCTTCGGCTACCTTCGACCGAAGAGGATATATCTACAAAAAATAATCAAACATAACCACGAAAAAGATTTTAACAACATATACAAACAAAAGTTGAAAGAATATGGTAAGAATATTTTTGTGTGTGATTAATTTAAGTATGTTTGAATTATTAACGATCATGAAATATAAACTGTGTATATGTATTTAAATATTATTCATTATTTCAGTATTCTTTAGTTCATAAAACTGAAAATGCACACGAAGATAGTATTTGGACATGTGCTTGGGCATGCCCCAAAAAAAAAAAAGATATGAATCTTGATTTGGAAGATTCTAGGTAATATTCTTTAAATAATACCATTAACGTTGAACCTTATGATGCAGTCAAAATTCTATTAATTTTATTTTGACAGAGATTCTATGCAATCGAATGACGATGAAATACCCGAGTATATAGTAACTGGATCGGTGGATGATTCCGTTAAAGTTTGGGAGCATAAAAATGAATCTTTATATTTGAAACATAAATTAACTGGACATTCCCTCGGAGTGGTTTCAGTAGCTGTGAGTTCGGATGGTTTAAGTACGTTATAGCTAAGTGAGAGAAAAAAGAACCTTTTATTTTTTCTAATACAATGTCTATAGGCAGTAATAAATAATTTATTATATTTTCCTTTTGTTTTCAGAGTGCGCATCGAGTTCGCTTGATTCTAGTTTGAAGATATGGGATTTGGAGTCGGGTGAAAAGATGTCTAACATTGAAGTGGGACCCGTAGATATTTGGACAGTGGTATTTTCTCCTGACGATAAATTTGTTGTATCCGGTAGTCATTCTGGTAAGATACATTTGTATGGAACGGAAAGTGGGAAACAAGAGCAAACATTGGATACAAGAGGTGGAAAATTTACACTTAGTGTTGCCTTTGTAATTACCCTTTTTTTAAAATAAATTATTTTCTGTGTATATAGGAACTATTACATCGATTACAGAGCGAGTTAATATCCATACTTATTTCTAGAGTCCTGATGGTAAATATATTGCTAGCGGTGCGATAGATGGTATCATTAATATCTTCGATGTTACTTATGGTAAAGTTCTCCGTACATTGGAAGGTACATTTAAGAAAGTATAAACTAACATTTGTTATATATTAATCCTATGCACACGCTCTCTTTCTTTCTTTCTCTCTCTTTCTCTCCCTCTCTTTCTCTCTCTCTCTATCTCTCTATCTCTCCTGCTTCTTATAGAAAGATATATTAAAAAGTTTTTTTTAGGTCACGCAATGCCTATCAGATCTTTATGTTTCTCTCCTGATTCTCTATTACTCTTGACCGCATCGGATGATGGACACATGAAAATATATGACGTGTCAGTTTCTAAACATATCTAAGAAAGTTTAACTAACAATATTACTATTACTATTGTTATTATTATTATTATTATTATTATTATTATTATTACTATTATTATTATTACTATAAAGTTTTGTGCTATTATTATTTATACTTATTACGTGCTTCTTCTCTAAAAGAAAAAAAAGAAATTACATTTTGATCTTATATTTTATTATAGAAAAGATGCGAATTTAGCAGGAACCATGTCAGGCCATGCCTCTTGGGTACTCGGGGTTGCTTTTGCACCTAATGGAAAAAGATTTGTTTCCAGCAGTTCGGATCATACGGTCAAAGTTTGGGATTTGGCGCGTCGCAACTGTTTGCATACATTTAAAGAGCATAATGATCAGGTATATAATCATTAAGATAAATAATTTATAATATTCGTTTATCTAAAAACATATTTCTACGCTTAACTAATCACCAATATATAAATGATTTCACATACGTTCGCGTACCATCATAGCATTTTTTTTTTTTCAATTATTACAAGTATAGATTTAATCGAACGATAATCAATGATAATAACAATTATTCTTTGTTAGCAGGTATGGGCAGTAAAATATCATCCACGAAAGAACAATACAATTGCGTCGGTATCCGAAGACAAATCAATTAATCTTTATGATTGTCCTTTATAATGCATAATAATTATAAAAGTAAATATATAAAAATAAAGAAATAATTTTCATTACTACGTTTTCTTCTTCTTTTTACGAGTCGTTGATTCCTTTTCATGAGAAAACTTCGAAATATTTTTATACGCAGTATTATTATTATTATTAAAATCTTAAATATTAAATATTTATATAATGAAAAACATGAATTATAGTAGCTAGAAATTTTATTATTCAGCACTTATTAGTATACAAATTATACTTAAATACCTGCCAAATGTAAAGTATAATATAATAATAATAGAGAAATAAATGTTACACTTATATCCTAAGAAGAATAAGGGGAGACTTATTACGCAATGATTATGAAAAAATATGCATGGATGAATGCGAAGAAAAAATTCGTTTAAGAAAAAAAAAGAAATAAATGAAAAGGCGACCCCTTTTATATCCGAGTTGGGACGGTTAAATTTAATTAACCCGAACTGGAATGGGGTTCGATACTTATAAATGCCATTTAATAAATAGTGAAACAATAATAAAGAAAAAAATAAAAAGAAAAATAAAATATTTCTGTACTCCATAATACGCCAAACATTTTTCTTCTAATGGAACCTGCGATTCGCAAAAGAAGGAACGATGACACAATATGGAATGCAACATATTTGAAATGAGATAACAGGAACAAAAAAAAAGAAAATCAATGAATAATAAAGAAAAAAGAAAGAAAAAAGAAATACAGTAGTTGATCTGTTAACGAACAATTCGGGTAGCGAACGTCACATTTGAATGAATGAAATTCTTTAAATGAATCATCCACCGTAAAGAAACATAATAAATTAAATTGAAATAGAACGAATCCGTACGCGATAGATCTCTGTGCATATTTTAATATATACTAATATATAATTTATATATATATATATATATATATATACCTCTTTCAAAAAGTATGATATATATAACTCGATTTGGTAGACATAATTTAAATACGAATGAATTTATCTATAATAAGATGTACGACGACGAAAATATATGTATATATAAGCATGTATCGACTAAAAAATTGATCGAAGTAGACTAGAAACTTAGAGTTGTATTATTTATAAAATTGTTTTCTTCTCACAAATAATTTCATCGCCTTAAATAGTATTACTTTATGTAGACCACTAAATTGATATATTCATATTATATAAACTGTTACCACTAATTTACTAAATAATTTTCTTTGCAGGTTGTTTGAAAAAACACATATTCAAATTTGACCAAATGTATCTCACACATCGTCGTTATCAGTCTTCAAAAGTAATTAGACGATGCTCTTTCTTTCTTTCTTTCTCTCTCTCTCTCTCTCTACCTCTCATTGAAAACGAATATGTACTATTAACTACAACGAAAACAAAATACAGATCTAACTTTTTCCTCATTCGATTTTCACTAATTAAAGATGTACAGCAGCGAGCGTATCACCTGTGTATTGTAATAACAGACAGTTTGCTAACTTTTTCTTTTCTACACTTCTTAATCACATTTAATATATATACAAAATGGAATAAATAATCCCGCGTATAATTAATTACTAATATAGACGCTAGAGAATTTTATACTGACTCGTATCGATGGAATTATGTCATATTATTATATTATATACAACACGCAAACAGACAAAACGTTTAAACAGGAATGAATTATGGAAATTTCCTGCTATTTCTCCACTCTCATCGTTTTTCTTTCTTTACATATATAAACAAAAAAAAATAAAAGAGAAACATGATCTTGAAAATAATAAAATAAAATATAAGATAAATTCTATATATATAGAATTCAAGAAACGTATCAAAAGATAAATATATCGGATAAAACTACGCGAATTATCCATCGAAAAAGAAGAAAGAAAAAAAAAATACTAAAGCAACGCGATTGCAAAATAAATGGATGAATTTCTGTTCTTTTCCATTTTTTATAATGACTAGGTTTGCAACAATAAAAAATTACTGCTACAAAACTTGTAAGATGTTACTCTATACCGTCGTTACTCTCGAAGAGGCCGTAACTATTTCCGTTTGACTTTCAGTAACTTCGAACTTTCCTTCCCCATCGTCATCTGATCTGGCTTTAACTATGTGCGAAGGAATGTCTGCCGGTTTAGGATTGTAATTAAAGGGAGGTACGACAGCTGACGCCGGTGGTGTACGTCCATTGCCCATGGACACGACTGGTATTTGTGCAGCATCCGAATTTGGTGGGTCTACTGTTATAAAAGAACCAAGCCGTGACATGCGTTTAACGCTGTCAATTTCATTTCCAGCATCGTTTCCCTGTTGACGCCGTAAAACAACGGTATTATCTCCTTGTACGATTTCTTTTTTTGACGTGGTAGGATTGGATGATTTAACGGGAATCTTACATGGCGCCTCGCTCGCGTTCATACCGCTCAAGTCGCACGAATTTCTATATTTTATTCCGTTGGCTTGAACGTTCGTTATAGATGGCTGTTTGGATCGAGATTTTTGTATAGACAACTTATGACTGTCGTCTTGAGGAACTCCTTCGAACGTAGAACTGCGGAACAATCTAAACGCGGGTGGTTTGCTTGAAATTATTTGCCCGTCTACTACCTCCGTCGCACCGCTGACAGGTGTTATCCATTTTCTCGCGTCCGATTTATCAGAAAATTGTTTGGTCTTATTTTCTTCTACCTTCTTCCAAAGACTAGCGATTTTACTCGTAGCTTCCTTTGCTAGTCTACGACTTTGTACGCCGTTCGACGTGTCGGATATAATGCTGGAATTACTGTTGGATCTCTGACCTAATGGTCCTACCTTTCTATAAACCTTTCCACTATCATTTTGCAATGCACTCTGATTACTTGTCAAACCTTTACCTGTTCCCGTTAATTTAGCACCGCTCTTAGGAATTCCTAACGTTGGCATGACTTTTGATACCTGTGTTTTTTCAATACCATTTGCTTTCACACCTTTCGTCTGATATGTTTGATGAGCTCTCACTGAAATTTTCGATTTGCCAACTGCCGGATGAATCTTTGACGTTCCTTTTATCGGTTTAGCAATTTTAGTTTTAACCGGCGAGGCTGGTGAAAATACCGTTGGTGCATTTTCTACTTCTGGCTCATCCTTAGTGAATGTTCCTTGACGTTCTAATGGTTTTGTCGGTGGTACTTCAACTTTACATTCGTTTTGGCTATTTGAAGAGCATGCAGGTGGTGTACTGTGACGTTTGTTGGGTCTGGTAAATGTTAACGAAGATCCCTTGCTGGGGACCGATGTTCTTTTACTCCCAGCATTTATATTTTTAATTTTATTTTCGTAATTGGCAATAGCAGACGATATCTTTGGACTGGTATTTGTCTTCAAAGGTTCTTTTGTAGCAGCAGTTACACCTGAACCGTTGCTTTGCCTAAGAGTAGTAGCCCTGGTAGTTCTAACAATAGGAGAGGTATTACTACGTCCAATAGGAATAGCACTAATTGGAGTTGGATGTTTCAAGGGCGACGACTGTGGAGTTGGTTTTCTAGTAATTGGATTAGAATACAATGCTTTTCTCCTTCCACGAATTGCTTTTGGACTTCCTGGTTCCGACTTGTCCGTATTATTCGAATCCGCGCTAACGTCTCTGCTGCTACTCATTCCTGGCTTAATTATACGTGGACGCTTCATTACCTGACATTGTTCTTCGGTGCAATTAGAACCATTGTCGCTCCCCGATTCCACAGGATCAATTTCTTCTTGAACATGTTCTACGTCAGATTTATCCTTTTCTTCCTGGACATTGTGATTGAATCTTTGGGAAATGTCTTGTGCTTGATGCGTATACGTGTCCATTAATTTTTTAGATACCCCATTGACAAAACATAATCTTAGACTTTGTTCGGACCCAGATTCGTTCGATACTAGGCTTAAAGTTTCTTGATCCAATAAAACATCGTCACCAAGAGAAATGGCATGATTCTTGCTAGATTCGTTCAAGGTATTTAATACTATAGTAGCATTATGCTCCAACATGTTATTGATTTCTTCCAATGCAACGTTGTGCACGTTATCAGTGTTTTCCTTTTCTAAAGCATTTACCGTTGCTTCTAAATCGCAGTCATCAGTCTTTTGCAAACACTCCGAATCATTTAACGTTCTTGTGCGATATCTTTCTTTATTTTCTTGATTTTCGGCACGCTTCTTTCTCAGTGCCTTAGGCATAGGCAATTTCGTGAGCGTAGGAATGGAAGATTTGCTAGCAGATGCTGGATCATCGACTTCTGGATCCTTTTGTTGACAGGACTGTTCTATTTCTTCTTTGTTACTTGCGAGCGCATTGATACTTGGAAATGGATTTTCAAGTACTTGAGTTTGAAAGCGTGCCCTATCTTCTTGTCTACGTTGTTTGGGTGTTAATTTGGAGATAGGGGAACACTTGCCTTGGATTATTTTATTTGGCGTCTCTCCTGGTTTACCTTCTTGCTTACGCCTCTCTTCTTCTTTCTTAACAAATTCAGCAGCGATCGTATACGTTTTGTATCTCTCTTTTGCCAAGTTTCTCTTTTGTTTCGGCGTCAAATGACTTTTATTCGATCTTTTCTTTGGGGTCGACTCTGCAGAACTGCTGACACAATATTCCGAAGAAATTGTAGTAACTCCTTCGTCGGTATCGTTCTCACCTTCGTCAATAGCTTCTACCAAAGTAGGTGGTACTTCTTCTGTGCGTAATTCTGCATCTATGCATAAAGTATCGTTGCACAAAGTATCCGTGTTTCCTTCCATCGTCGACTGATCCATTTCACTCACTTCGTTGAAGAGAGATGGAGGATTAATATTTTCTAAATATTCACTTAGGCTATTGTTACCGCTCGATTGCATGCCTTCGGCATATCGCATACACGTAATGGACAATACATTAGCGACAGGCTTAAGAAGATCAAATACTGGATCACTTCCTGATAACGAATGTGAATCGTGATCCTTATTATCAGCTACTTCCGAGGTAATACTCGCAACACTCAGCATACTGTTTTCCATGTCTCCAACATCTAACAGTTCGTCCATTACCGAAGGAGGCTTAACGTTTTCCAAATGAGAGTGTACACAATCGTTGAGCAAATTCTCTAAACTACCGGTATGACTTTGTCCCTGATTCAATGCTCTTTTAGCAACAACGCCAAGAGGCAAAGATTTCTTTCGACAATTTCGCGTATCGGTAGCCGATTGATTCTTAGTTTGAACGGGTGGTAGAGAAGTAGAGTAACATCTGTCTCTGTTCACGTAACTTTCTGTATTGTCCGTAGGTCCAGCGTAACTGGCGGTCAAAGACAATAAACTTCCCATAGACGATGGTGGTTTAATGGCATCGAGATCGATAGATGTCATACTTGTTGTTTCCATTTCATTTTGTTTATTAACTTCGGCATCGACTGCTTCTGCTAATTTAATAGCTTCCTGCTGAATGATCTTGGAATCAGTCATATTTACATGTTCATCGTCTTCGCCTTCCGCGATGTCAGACATGGTTGTCGTTTGACCATCTGGAACATCGCTTTTGAAGGAAGGAATCATAGGAGCACTGATGCTTATACTTGGAAAAGACATTTCATTGGGGGAATCTTCGTTCCACGTATCACTCAATATACTTTGTTTCATCGTATTTGAAGAATCTCTTTCTCGTATCGCTTCGGTTTGTTGTACCAAAGTAGCTGTCAACCGATCCAACGATGCGATCATTGCATCGGGATCGCGTTGACGTCTATAAACATCTTCTTCCACACGTTTAATCGTCTTATCAACAACGTACGTTTCTTTTCCATCGATATCATCCTTTATACTTTCAATACTATTCTCATCTTTCAAGGAATTTTTTAAATGAGCGTAAGATTCATCGTTCAATAATTTCTTCTGTTGGTTGATCATTGAAATATGCTTTCCTTTAATATTTTCAGCCGCGTTAGGAAGTCCACTTTGTATGCACAGTTCTAACAATGCGTGTTCCGATTGTTCAACCGAATCAATGGAATTACTACTCTCGGAATCTGTACTCTTCATTCTTGTTTCGTTTACATTTTCTACAATTTCTCTCTCTGTAAATGATTCATCTTTCTTCAGGATTTGAAGCTCTTTGTTGATGCAAACATCGTTAGAAGTTTCAGAAGAAGGCTCTGATTTCTCTTGTACGGAGTAGTTGATATTTGATGTAATTGTTTTCTTACTACTACTACTAAGAGTTACATCTATTGTTGAAGATGCAGTATGAGCAGAGAAATTATTATGATCTGTTACACTAGTTACGCTAATGTTACCGTTCAATGAATCTTTCTGCATATTTTGAGAAAGCATCGTTTTTTCTTTACTTAATTCCTAAAAATAATAAACAATAAATAAATTTACATCAAAAAATAATAATTATTTATGTATAGAAAATAAGACGATGTACCTTCGATTTCGTTTGATCTTCTTTGGTTGTCAAAAATTCATTCTTGGAAGATTGAATAATATTTAACAAAACTGACGACGAATGCTCTCTCAAATTATTTATAGGCAGTGCTTTTCCAGCAGTTTCTGGTTGTATTAGATTGAAAGAATCAGTTGCAGAGCCAATAGAATCGTTAGATTCTACTTGATCTAAAGCAATGCTGGTTTGATACCTCATTAAATTACTCTCTGCTCTTGGAAGTTTTTCGAAACTATTTCCTATGAAGGAATGCCTATGTCTGTAAAAAGAAAAATTCATGAAAACCGTATAAAAATATATTCGTTAATTTATAAAAAAAATAACAATGAACTGCAATCACATGCAAAAAATAAAAAACACACACAAATCATGTATTTTCATTACCTATTGTTTTGCATTCCAATGTTGATACAAGCAGCAAGTAAATCTTCATCATCCTCGTCAACATCGCTAGCTTGATCTAAATTACCAACGTAAGAAGTACCTTTGTTTAGAAATAACTCTTTCGAGGTTCTAGACTCGCTATCAAATGCTATGCTTTGATTAGTTATTATCTCATGCTTATCTGGAATAAGTTCATATATATTATAAAGATAACATAGATAAAGTTTACACAAGGTGTATAAATATAAAGTCTGATGCATGCACGCAAAATGTATGGTCGTCAAACAAAGTTCACATTCTCGCTTACCTATTTTAATATCGGATGAATTCATTTTTGTAGAATTATCTTGATTATATTGACGACTACTCGATACCGATGATGATGACTCTTGCCACGTAGTTTTCTCCACGAATTCTTTCGTAGAATTGAAATCTTGCTTTTTATCATCTTGACCGGTAGTAAAACGATTGATTTTTTCTACATCCAACAAAGACGACGCTTTATCGTTCTGCTCGGTATCATGCAATTTATTCGGTTCCAATAATTTTCTCGACAAGCTTTTCATTTTACTGTCTTCCTGTAAGTCGGAAGACGAAGCTGCTCGAGAAGAATTTAAGGAAATTCCACGCGGTGTACCTTCGGTACAATACATTTTAACAGTGTCATCCTCTTGAGACGAGACTTCATTCGGTAACGAGGATGCGATGAGACCTTGTTCGGTAGTGACAAAATATACGGCGTGTTGTTTCTCGTCATCCTCGATAGTTTGTTCGGCATATCGTATGCTATAATCCGTGGGCTGATCTAGATCAGTTTCGGCATAATTTCGAAACAATGATTCCTCCGAATTATGACTCAAAGTAGGTGATATTACATTTTGAATCGAATTCAGAGGATCGCGTTGATGCAGCAACGATGTGTCGGAGTACATGCGATCGTAATCCTCGCATTGCTTAGTCGAAAAATTATCAGGTACGTAAGATAGTTGCGACGATATTTCTGATTTAGATTTAGGAATATCGCTGCGATATTCAGAATTTGGACAAACAGTTACTTCGGTATTTTCCGAGACGCTGGATTGACTGGTGAATTTAGACGTGGATGACATACTTTGATTGAGTAACAAAGCGTTGTCTTCGACGGATGAATGTAATAAGGTTTGGGAGCAAACAGCTTCTTGATCGGGAACAGATGACCATGATATAGTTGAAGTAGTTGAACGTAATTCAGTGCCATTACCGAATCCAATGTCGGTAGGTCTGAGATTTTCGGGTATTGCATTTTTGTAACGCAAGGTATATTTCTTCTCGGATGAAGTTGTTTTTGAATTATCCAATTGTATTCCATTATCAAATCCTGTTGCCGCGTGTAAAGATAAAGATTGTTTTCCTTGCGCCTCGGTTGGCGACATTCCGTTCATAACATGTCGGTGAATTCTTTCAAACATCGTGTCGGAATGTGTACTAGTTACCGACCTCATGGATTCTCTACTTTCGCTTCTGGAAACTCCGTTGCATTTACTGCCGCCGGATGTACTAGATTGATTATACAATTGATAAGATCGTAATCCACGCGTATTAACAGCGAGAAAGCTGTGATCAGCTTTAAACGTGAATTTGTCTTCCTTGTTAGTTGGCGACGTACTCGGTTCAATATTATCACAAGTTTCAGCTAGATTTTGATCAATTTCTTGTTCGAGGGCGCGTTGTCTTCGAGCTGCGAGAGATGGCAAGGTCGATAATCCAAGTCCGCGCGCAGTTGAATCCAATTGTACGAAATTGCTGCAGCCAGGTTTGGCACTGAGTAAATTTTTTAACGCTGCACTAGAACCCATGGATATCATTTTATGTTTCGAGTGTACGAGACTTCGTAACATGGGTACAGCACCCAGGGACCAAAGAAGACGTTGATCTTGCGGACACCTCGCTGAAAGATTCCAAAGTGCTCCACAGGCGTTACTGACGACTGTCAGACTGGGTGATCGTAATTGTTGTAAAAGTACTTGCAAGCAACCCCTTTCTCGTACAATAGCTCTGTAATCTTCTCTAACGGCAACGTGACAGGAAACGTTTCGCAATATACCACCGGCATTTTCAACAATGGCCAAAGTTTTAGACGGAGCGTTGTAACTGAGCATGTCGACGAGAAAAGCGAGAGCTCCGTCGACCGCGCATATGTCTACTTTGTTCGTACTACAATGAGCAGATAGATTCCAAAGTGCCGATAATATAGATTTCAGGGTTGACTCTTTTCGACCCTCCATAGCAGCTTTCATCAATCCCGTAACTGCTCCAACTTCCCTCAACGTTTGTTTGCTGCTGCTATCGGCTCGCCATGATAAATTTCTCAATACGCTTGCGGTTACTTGTCTGAGATCGTCGCTGGGGCTTCGCAATTGAGAGACCAATGCTTTCATAAATTCACGGAAGGAACATAAAAGAGCCTTGTTGTTACCATCGCCAAACGTTAAATTGGTCAACGCCATGCCTGCGTATCTTCTTAAAGTGATACAATTTTGATCGTCGCATTCGCTGCCATGAGCTAGGTGATCCATCTCTATTAATTCGGCGACGGCATGAAGACCACCAAGTTGACACATCGCGTGACGATGTGCCTCGTCAAACGATAATTTCATGAGGGCTGCTATCGTTGGTCCTGGATGTTTGTCAAGATCCGCTGGCTGTCCCGATTCCAACAGCGTTCTCAATGATTGACAATAATCTCGTAATTGTTCGAGGAACCTGAGAACTCGTGCCTCGCGACGTCCTGCTCTCTCGTCGCTTTTAGCATGAACGACATTGTGCAACGCACGGGACGCTCTTTCTCTCGTTTCTGGATCTTGTCCAGGAGCATGAATCAATTGAACGAGCAAAGGTAGACAGCCGGATTGTCTCATGACGAGGCAACTGTCGATAGAAGTACTCATTGATAACAAGGTTGAGCTCATATCTTCTCGACCTTCGGAACTTCCTAGCATGCTCAACAAATTATAGACAACGTCCACTTTAGCTCCCAATCTACGATGTCCTTGCATCTCCGTCGAATTACCAAGCATCGTACCAGAATTTGATGAAAAACTCATGACACTTGCCATGTCCTGTAATACAACGCGTCATTTGACATACCTCAAAGTTTACGTAGAAATATCTTAATGGATATTAAGATTATGATAGTTCGAACTTACGTTATGGGTAGACATACTCGATGTACTCTGTTGATTGGAAAATCCCATTTGTTGATTTGCCCATAAATCTCTTCTGATGGGCCAAGTTCCGCTATAGGATGATGGTAATCCTCCATGGCATTGAAGGGAACTGCCTGGCTTATTTTCTTCCTCGCTACTGGCATCCTCGTTGTAACATTTATTTCTTCTCACATAAAACTGTAATGCACAGATATATGTACACACGCATAAGATGGCATTTCAAAAATACATGATTAAACAACTTTTTTCAATATCGAGACAATTTTCTGACGTCACGAGGATACATCGATCAATCTCACAAACACCAATTGTTTATATATCTTTTTTTTTTTATTCCGAATGCATACCGTATGACTCACTGTATTCATTTCTCCAAAGTGCATCCGCAGAAGAGTGATGAGCCGAATGTAAGAGCGAAGAAGAATAACTTAAAGGCAGTCCATGTACGAAAAAAAAAGAGGAAGGAAGAGAAATACGCCGAAGGGAAATGCATGTTTCTGTATTCGTGAGGGAGAGCCAAAGGGGAAAGGGAAAAGAGAGTAGACAAGGAGGAAGACAGACCGAGAGAACAGGAGCGAGAGAGCGAGAAATAGCGAGAGAGCTCGAGTAAAATCAATACGTGCTACGTTAGTGGACGTGTATATGTGGAATATACGTGCGCCACGAGGCGCAGCTCGACAGCACCCTCTCTTTCTTTCTTTCTTCCTTCCTTTCTTGCTTTCTCTCTCCGTCTCTCATATTTTCCAGACTCCATCAGACGACCATGAAAATGAATTTCCACAAAACGACGACGACGCGTCTCGATACTCGGAAGAAAATTCATATCGAACCGAATAGCAAACCAAAGAAACAATCACGTTTAGGTAATAAAAGTGATGATAATAATGGATCTCTTGGATAAGACGACACTTTTATCGCACGATTAATTGTCTCGATAAAATAAGAAGAAAATAAAATATGAGACAAATATTTACCTCAGGACTGGAGGTGGACGATCTCCGTTCGTCTTCTTCTTTGATCTCGGGTTCCATGGCATCCTCTTTCTTGGTATCCTTGATGAAACAACCGGCCGATGATAATAGATAATTTGATTGACGTAAATCGGTATTCGTAGCATCGGTGAGCAAATTGTTGGCAGCGGCAGATGATCTGACAGCCGCTGCCGCACTAGTGGCCGTCGTGGCAGCCGTGTTGTTGACGATGGTGGTGTTGGTGGTGGTGATGATCGTCGTGGGTGCCACCACCACCGGCACTGCCGGCACCGCTAAAGCGGCTGGACGTCTCGACGAGCAGCTTGTCTCCGGCTCGTGCGCCGCGACGACCACGGGGTAAACCAGGGCCGTACTACTATCGCCTTCCAAAATCCGGATCGGTCGCCTAACGCTTACAGGATTATTATACCTGCTACTTCGGCTAACGCTGCTGTTGTTACTTTGAATCAAATTGTTGCTGCTACTGCTGCTACTACTGCTGCTGGTACCCAAACCGCTGCTACTACCAACGCACTCTTCCACTTCGAATCTCTCGTACGAGTGATGAGCTTCTCCTACCAATCCTCCTCCTCCTCCTCCTCCTCTTTCTCCTACTCTTACCGCTCCTCCTATTACTACTCCTCTTTCTGTATTCTCCTCCGGGAACAAACCCCAAGTTTTCTTCGATGCCACCACCTCCACGTCCTCCTATGAGCAAGCGAATATTCGTTTTACATTATTAAATATTATTCATTTTTCAAATAGGATTGGAATGATGATTTTTTTAATCCGTTTACTAGTATAGATTGTTTTAGTCCTTTGTTAGTATATTTCGGTTATAAATGATCAATACTTTCTTCAAATTGAAAACAAAATAGTCTGGTATCTGATGAAAGCCATCATTCACTCTGGATGTCATTCTAATGGATACAAATGCAGTCCAAGAACGACTAGTCAGAGCAATTAGAAAGAAATGTTCTAACAGTGAAAATCAATTGAAACTATCAACTAGAGATGATGATGATGATCAAACGTAAATCACGTTGATCGTCTAACTCGTAAGACAAATTACAATTTCGTTCTACATTTCTTTCTTTCATTTCTTGTTTTATTTTCATCTTTCTTTTTTCCTTCCACTTCACAGTAATAGAAGCTTTCTAAATATAGGAGAAAATAACGTGAAACAGAGCGATTTACTTTCTTTTTAATTTAACGTTCTAAAGAAGAAACGAGAAGAAGAAGAAGAAGAAGAAGAAGAAAAAAGTCCAATTTCCGCGAATGGCGATCAACGCGTGGTTTGTTAAGTGGTCAATTGGAGTAGCGGCGGGAGATTGAAATGAGAGTTTAAATGCCGCGTTTGACCTTGGATTTACAATCTCTACTACAGGTGTTACGGCTGTGTAAATCTCAGCCACGTATTATATATTATAAATGCAAATCTATAAATATATCGCATAAAAAGATATTTCAACATTTGAACGTTGATTTATACGCCATTGTTATCGTCATCATGGAATTACGGTGGTGATAATTACGAAACTACACCCTACGTCATAAGCATTCGTTACGACATAACATCACGTACAAATATAGTTTCCTACTTAAAAGAAAAATAAAATATTCTAACGACTCTAACAAGTTGAAACTAGGCCAAAAAGGAGTGGAAATATTTGAATTAATAAATATTTTAAAAAAATACGACTACCACATCACACGTAAGATACATTTAAGTTGGCAAAATTTTGATCATTCAATTGTTCCTTCTCTCAACTGCAATAAATAATATTAATATATTACCGAGAGATACTAAAGAAAATAGAATTGAGAAAATGAAATGACTTTACGAACAACTTCAAATATCATCGGGAGGAATTTACTTTTCTTCTTCGAACGTTACGTGAAAATAGAAAAGGTAGCTATTAAAAATAGTATCCCAGTACTCGTTTAACGTTCGAACGAAGATTCGAGGGAGGGAAACTTTCCTCAAAATAAAAAGAAGAGAAGAAAAAAATAAAAAACATAAACGAGACAAATTAGAGCATACCAATCAGTGACGCGATCAAAACGAAAGTAAGCTTGAAATTGTTGCTTCAGTGTTACGGCCAATGTACTCAAATTAATAAGCATTGACCCAGGGTATACTACATAGAAATCTCTTTTAGTTTCTTCGGACCGTATAATTGATTGGAAATTATTCTTCGCGCCAAGAGAAAAAGAATAAGAAGAAGGAACTAACATCCATCATATAAATTTAAAAATCATTCAAATGTAGACTCAAAAATAAATCAATCGTGTTTTTAAAAGAGTAATGGAACCAAATTACGCAGAAAGCTATCTCGATTCAATTCTCAATGGTCTAAAGATTCAAGATTTTAAATTAAGTTTGAAGGTATTAATTAAAAAAGTAAAAGAAAAGAAAAAGAAAAAGAAAACAAGAAAGAAAGAAAGAAAGTAAGTAAGTTAACTTCTATTGAATAAAGGCATGATCTTATTTCTTATTGTTAATGACTTATTTATTAATAAGTAGCATAATTGATAAAATATCTTGAAATTTTTCTACGATATAATGGGAATGTAATATTTTATATATAAAATATCATCAAATATAATGGAATTTGTTTAATTGCACGTTAACTAAATTTCCTGTTATTTTAAAGATTCCTACAATTCCTGGATAATTTTGTAACGAATCGATCGATCTAATAGATCGTTTTTTTGAAATCTAAACGAGTAAGAAACACACACGATAGTCTGACACTAAAGACACGCCTTCTGCAATCGAAGAAGGATATTACGTAAACAACAACAACTACGACACGTTCTTTCATTATAAGGACAATCACCTTGCAATCTCTAGTCCGATAATTATCCCGTGCGAATTTAGAATATCGTAAGATCGTCGAAGTTGCGTTAAAACGATCGTTGTAAGATCTATCGTCGTATTGATCTTCTTTCTCGACACCATCCAAAGCTTCCTTCTTTTCCATGATTAATCTCAAACGATTTTTCTTAGTCTTAACAGTTTTTGGATTCACCGTTGTAATCTTCGTTGCGAACAATTTCGTAGAACATGGCAAGGGAATCATCGTGTTGCTCGATCGTTGACGCATCGAACGATTAAATGATCCTTGACGAGGATCATCTGACGGATGTCTTATCGAGGAACGATTCATCCGATCCCCAGGATTCTCTCTGGGCATCTTTTATCAACTTAATCCAAAATTGACGATCGATCTCAAAGACAAATATTTGAGCGTAAATATAACAAATTTGTCCGACGAACTAGAATGAAGTGTCTCTTTTAAACGTCACGATGATAGATCAAACGTTGTCCTGGTTTGATGGGACGTAGTAACATCATCGATGTGTCTCTTGAATAGTACAATGCTTTCTCTAGAACCTCCAACTCCTCTTCCCCTCCTCTTACTCCTTCAATCTCATCGTGTTCCATCAGATGTCGGACAGGAGTTCGACGCATGCGTCGAAGCAAAGATTTTCAAAATGTCCCCCTCAATGCCATTTCAGTAACCCCTTTCTTTTATAGCAACTAACCTTCTTCACACCTTCTTTATTCTGGTCTCATGGATATGTGTGTGTGTATATATATATATGTTTAAACGAACGATACGCGAATATCTTTCCGTTTGTCTTTGTTTTATTTATTCATTGAGAAGAATAATCGATAAGATTATAAAATATCTTCGAGGATCTTACTCGCGGATGAGTTTTTTTCGTTTGATGAAGAACACGCATCGATGTCCCTTCTCGACGTTCCATTTATAGTCATACGCAGGCACGGCACAGCACAGCAGAGCAGCTGCTGCGGACTTGGGCTACGTTTTTACGATGTTCTTTGTATGCCGAGCGTGCAACTTGCGGGCCACGTGCTTCGACGCAACATCCTCCATAAGATCATCCTATAGGAAATAACTCGAGGAGTTGACAAGAAAAAAAAAACTTGATCGTAGGGTTCAGCAAACTAAACTGTCAAAAAGACGTGTCTGTATTTCTAAAATTAACATTTCTTTTTCCGTTCATTCTATACACTTGCACATTGAAAATAATCTACGAAACAATTTGATTTAACTGATAATCGTCGCAATAATCATCGTGCATTTCAATTCGAACGCGCAGCAAACATTCGATCGTAAAACGCGTTTCAACTGCAACGACTGGACTCAGTGCAGAGGAAAACGAACGAGAACTAAATTCAAAGGAATGGAAAAACCGGCGTCATTGTGGTATGTATGTATAGCAGGCAGACTTAAAAGAACCGTCACACTGAGTCGTCCATAACGGAAAGAATCGAGAGCGTGGAAGGTCGAATGATAACGAGCTTGACCGCAAAGAAACGAAACGCGACTAAAACGTCTTTGCTAAGTCTTTTTCAGAACTTTCAAAAAATAACTTCGAAAGTACTTTCACAATATCGATCTCAACGAATTCGATTGATTATCAAATGTACATTTTCTCGAAATTGTAGCAACAACAACGACAAAACAATTCCAACGAATGATTCATCTCTTACTGTTTTTTTATAACTGTTGAATTTGGAAAATGAAATGTCTTTCCTTTAACAATTAAATACTTTTTGCCCCCTTGTAATTTTTAATTTTTTTCTTTTTTTTCTTTCTTCTCAACACCAAACGTAGATAATATTTAACGAGGAAAATGAGGAATCTCGAATGCACGTAGCCTAAGTGGCTGATATAAACTGACGTAGGATAGGGGATCGAAGAACAGCTGGGCTCGGCCTGGCTGCTGTGCGCCATCACTGACTCACTCTCACTCTCTCTCTTTCTCTCTCTCTCTCTCTTACTCCTCTCAACAACTCCCACTCTATCATTCTCTCTTTCTCACTCACTCATACTCTACTTTTCTCTCTTTCTCTCACACTCGATCTCCTTTCTCTTTCTATTTCTCGCTGTGTACATAATCTTCCTTCCTGCTCCATGATCTATCTGCAGCCTCTTCAACCCTTTCACTGTATCCCTTTAAGGTACATTCAAATCTTATCTACGTTCGACCTTTTGAAAATAAAGAAACTACAATTTTCTTATAATAAAAAGAACATTCTACAGATCAAGATTAGACGATCTTATTTATGTTCCATCTAATTTTTCTTTTTCTTTTTTTTTATATACTGAAAAGAACATTTCATAGAAAATAAAATGTTTACAAAATTGACTAAGTAATCGGATTATCAAATTTTTGTTAATTAAATCTTCTTAAATAAATAATTAAACATTTGGGATTACAATTGAACAATTATAATGAAAAGAAAAGAAACAAAAAGAAAGTAAGGAAGAAAAAAAAAAATGCAGGTACTTACGAATGGCAGTATTCTTTTCTATGGGGGTTAGTTAAACAGTTTCAGGCTATTTGTTGGATTGAAAGAAGGGACACACAAAAAGAGAGAGAGAGAAAGCCTGATCAATAACATCCCCTGCAAGTAGAGTAGAGTGGTGGTAAAACCCTCGCAATCCCCCCTAGCTTCCCGGTCCCCCTCAATCTTTCCCCCATGAGTAAGGCGCATGCTCGCCAATGAAATTTCTCTTTCTCCTATTTCACTTCTTCTTCTTCTTCTTCTTGTTCTCTCTCACTCTCTCACGATTACCCCATAATTTTCTACCACCCCTGCTGATATATACGCTTTATATATAGATAGATCTGTGTGTGTACGTGTGTGCGCATGTATGTGAAGGGCACGCGGAAGGACAAGCATATACATTGGGTGTTTTCGAGAGAACGCACTTGATTCGCAGCATTGAACTTGAAATATTTTGATAACGTTTACGATAACTTTCGTAAAACTCATTAAATTGATGATAATTATAATAATTAATATTTCTCACAAATATTGTGTGTATTAATAAATCAGACAAACAAACAAACAAACAAACAAAAAATAGTCAAATAAAAGTCCTCACATTTACACGGCACACCCCATAACGCACCATTAGATGCACCCTACACAAATAAATTATATACGGTAGAATTACGTAACCTTTACAACAATACGGGTTGAGTCGTGGGTTAAGATTAAAGTATCGCACTATTAAGTATTCTTCTAAACGGATACACCATCGTGTGAATATGAAAAACTTGGCGCGTGAAAAGAAAATAAATCTCGTAAATACTTTTACAGATTATATATCAGCTTGAAAAATCCCCTCTATCTCTCTCCCTCTCTCTCTCTCTCAAAAAAAAAAAAAAAGAAAATATTCATATTGATTCCCATATCTAATCTAATGCTGTAATAAGTACGTTTCGTTGCATTAATATCGACTGCACTGCGGTTGAAAATACAGCGTGCTAGCTAGGCAAGCTAGCAAAGCAAGCAAGCAAACTACGGATGCAACGTATTAACTCGCTCGTTGCTGATAGTTTCATAGATACTAACACATGTGTTCCCTAGAATGCGACCTTTTACTGACCTTTAAAAAATAATTCATAAAAAAAGAAGCAACAAAAAATCTGAGAAGAGATACGATAAAGCAACTGTTAGAAGGAAATAATCTAACAATGAGAAAATATTAATAACTGGCTCTGATAAAAAACGATTATTAACACAATTCCAGAAATAAGTGATATCTCTTTTTACATAGATCACATCTGTCGCGTCAAGCTGAATGAGATAATGACAGGCATGATTCATAAGTGTATATATATATGTACTTTTAGATGTCTTATACGTACGAGAAATGTTGCGTTTTAAGTATACTTTGCATATGTAACTTTTTGATGGTGATGACTAGGATGATGATCGTAAGGTTTAAGAGATAAATAAGGGTTAATCTCTGTTATCCAATGGACGTTATAAATGTCTCTTTGATGAGGTAACAGAAGAATAATTAGTAATTAGACTACTTGCATTTGGAAAGTGGCCAATTTCTAAAGACAAACTTTCACCAAGTGGACACCAATTTTCGAATTTCAATTAGTAATTTATTTTCTATTGTAAGGAAAAAAAGAACCATAAATGGCAAGATTACTTTCTAATTGGACAATTGGATAGAAAAATAAAGAAATGGTTGGTATACATTTCTACAAACGTAAGTGAATGCTCGTTAATTGGCTTACACTTGGTCCAACAGTGTCGTCCAACATTAAATTACTAAGCTCCGTTGTAGGATGATGATGATGGTGATGGTGATGGTGATAATGATGATGATGACGATGGTGCGTGTGGACAAAGGAGAGGGTTCGTTAACGAAGCTCTTACACGTTCACACTTACTGCTGCTTGCTTGATTGCTTGCTTGCTAGCTTGCTAGTTTGCTTGCTTGCTTGCTTACTTGCTTGCACGAGACGACGTAGTTCAAAGGAATCAAACGCTTACTAACACCAGCAGCCAATGTGTTACAGCTTACCTGCGAGATCAATCGATCGTGCTCGTAGTTTCTCTGGGCCAAAAGTCGACTGGTGAGGTCGCTCGATCGAAAATAGTCGACACTCTCCAAATTCGATAGGAACCGTGGACGAAGTCGGAGATTGCTGGTAAAAATCACACAATTTTTTCTTATTCGTTGTATCAATTTTTAATTATTTAATATTTCAATGAATTATTTAAATGGAAACGCATATATAAATATTTGAAGATAAAATTTTATTTTTTAAAAAAATAGATGGAATAATAGAAAATGAAAAGGTGTTTCCATTAAAATACCTCGGTGTAAAATACTAGACAATTTTAGAAACAACCACCAACGGCAAAGGAAAGAATGAAAAGTGAAGCGTTGAAACGTGAAATAAATGTGTGGTGGTATTAGTAGTAGTGGTGGTAAATGCGCGACAGAGAAGAACCTGCTTACAGGCATGCACAGAAGATGAAAGCTAACGATCACAAAAGTTTTTCAGAACGTTGCAGAAGAGGAAAGACGCGTCCGGCACAATATTTGGTGCCATCAACCCAGAACTAAGTAAAAGCTGCTGTATACAACTTGCGTAGTGTGTTGTATATGCCTCTGACGAAGAAGCAAAAAGAAAAAGAAAGAAAGAAAGAGAGGGAGGGAGGGTTGTGGGTTCTTTTGAGAGTTTTATCTTTTAAAGTACATATTTTTTGTCGAAATATTATTAACTCACTTGCACTCGACGAAAGGACCTTGCCCATCCTCGGTCCTACGTCTTTTTTCGTCTTTTCTCAATATATTGTCTCCCAGTATCCTCCCTCAAAAAAAAATACATGTATTATTATTAGAAATAATATTTATTTAAATATAGTTTATATACTATACTAATATAATATTTTTTGTATCGTTTATTATATTATTAATAATATTACAACATATAGTCATTAGTATGGTAAAAGTGTAATATAATTTATACTATTATCGTTAATATTACAAAACACTAATTTCGATTTGGTATCTACAATGAAAAAAAATGTGGAGTAACACGGAAGATTGAAAATTAGAATTTCCAAAAAAAAACCTTACTTCAATTTAATTAATCATTTATACATTCACACGCAAACTCGTTAGAGGCGATTGATAAAACCGTACTGTATGTAAAATCGTAACAGAAAGATGCAAAAGTAATGAGAAGAGTGCTCGAACAAACTGATAGACGGTTCTCCTTCGCGCGTGTTTATGTAATTGAACGGTGTTACGTATGTGCATGAATATATACGTAAATAAAAATACAGTTACCAGAAGAAGCAGAAGAAGAAGAAGAAGCGAAAAAGAAGAAAAAGAAGAAAAAGAGGATCAAGTACCAACCCTCTTGAGTTCTTGAAATAAAACATTGCTCGCGTTTGATAAATACGAGTACAGGGAGGAAGAAAGAAAGAAATAAATAAAGAAAGAAAGAAGTTTCTTTAGCAGAAAAATTGTTCAAATCCTTAGGGCCAATTACATGGCGGCAACATAACACGTTGATCATAATGAGTACTACTCACTGAGAAAATCCATATGAGAATTGCCCTCGAACTTGAGTCACTCGAGCCTAACCAAAATTATTTCGATGCCTGGTAGCACACGTTTCTCTTCATCATCCTCTTTTACATACACACATGCATACATTAAATACACACATCTTTACGTGGTTTGTGCCTTTGAATCGAGACGAGGTTAGTTCTCGTTAACTACTCCTTCAATTTATTTTACCTCTTCGCGATAATTAGTCATCGCTAAAATTGTACTCGAATTGAGAGAGAACAAAATTGAAGAACACAAAATTGATGAAAACGAAAAAGAGAAAAATAAGGTAAAACGATGAAGAGGAAAAGTGAGAGAGAGAGAGTGAGAGAATGAGCGAGTGAGAGAAAAAAAGAGAAAAAAAAAGGATAAATAATTGAATTATTTAGAAAGGAAAAAAATAATCAAAATTTTGTATTTATATCCTTAACGTTCGAACGATTTTTCTTTTCTGTCATCTAAAAAGTCTAATCTGTAAGGACATTGAGCAAATTTCATTTCTATCTTTCTCTCTCTCTCTTTTTTTATGCATGTCCTATCTGTCTGTCTCGCTTACTCGCGCATACAACTGTTTCGTACACGTGAATTGCACCGAAGATCTCGTTTACTCGCTCGAAATACGTTTTCTCTTTCTTTTTCTCTCTCCCTCTCTCTTTTTATTCCCTGTTCACCCCACCTATTGTATCACACACCTAAATTTCCTGTTATAGGTACGTGCCAAATAAAATAGGAATAGTAATGGTCTTTTCCCTATGCGTATTCGCGTGCGCGTATGTGCGCGAATTGTGCAGATGTAGGTTCAAAGAAGAAAGATTAGAGAGCAAAATTCGTAGAAACATTTTATCCTCCCTTTTTATCTTGCTCACTGTCACCGAGCCAAAAGACTGCACTACTGTCAAACCTCTATCTACTTTTATTTACTAATATGTAACAATTAATGCATCTATGCGATAGTCCATTGATTTACAAAATGGTCCAAGTTTTTGTTATCATGAAAATAATTAGTTTATCGTAGACTTTTTTTTTTCTGAAACTTTAAATACGATTTCAAATACATTCTTTACGCGTACGAGACAAACGGACAGAGAGAAAAAGAGAGAAAGGGAAATTCATCCAATATTTTAGTATTTTCTTTTGTTTTTTTTTGCCCCCAGGTCGGTTTGGTTCTCGTGGAAAGCTGCGTAGTTTTGGTGGCACCGATCCAAAGCCATCGTCGTCTCTTCAACGTCCAGACGCCATGCGCTAGACATAGCACGTGTCACGATCCTCTTCGTGATAGTTTAAATCGAGTTTCACGCGTCTTTCTCTTTCTCTCTGTCTTTCTCTCCGTCTCTCATGGCACCGATAACGCGACGTAATCTTGGATGCACGGCAAATTCTTTGGAAACGGTATGCGTAACCCGTGTTCTATCTAACGTAAATAAGATACTTTCAAGAATAATAAGAAAAATATCTCAATCTAGATTTTTTCGTACAAATTTCCAATAGATTTCTATTAAAAATTGCAAACAAAATGATTTGGCATTGCATACGTAGCATTGTATACTCGTTGTATACAAAATGAAAGGAAAAAATTCGAAAAATCTGATCTCATCGTTTACGGTCGAATTTTTGGCTTCGTTCCTTTTTTTCCGACAACAAAAGGGAGAGACAATTCGACTTACCTTTTTTACAATCGCGTCTCTCGTAAGTAAAATTGTGATTCACGTCCTGGGGGATGTTCGCGTTGTAGAGAGCAGAATGCAAGTCTCGTTGCAACAGTCTCGTCTCGTGAGTAAGCTCTCGAACCTGGTCGAGAAGCTTCTCATAGCTCGATATTGGAAGCGTCATTCCTCTCTCATTTGGCTTCATTTACGTATCGTTCCTTGAGTTAGCCGCGCCTTCGCTGGACGCCTTATTTTACCCTCCACCGACATTTTTTTCGACGATTACTTTTGTTTTTTTTTCTTTTCTAAAACAATATAATCACGTTAAGACGATAAATTTAATTCTACGAAGGGAACAACCGAACATTCTACTAAATTATCTCTAAACAAACCCCCTCTTCTTCTTTTTCTTTCATACCACCACCCACCCCCGAACAAAATTGTTTTTTTAAGTAAAATATATATTTCTTTTTTAATAAATAACAAGTTATTATTTTAAAGTTAAATAAAAAGCTTCGTTAAAAATGATGCCGAAAGTAAATAAGAGAGAAATTTCTCCCAAAGTAAAAACAAACAATAATTCTACTGGTCACTATTGCGTTTAGAACAAAAATTACAATAATCGTTGTAGACAATACTTTCAATTAAACATTGGACTTAAATTGAAATGTTTGACATTATAATAAAATCGTGCGATCCCTTTCGGACAATTTAAAAATTTTTTTTTTATCAACGCTTTCGAGTAAAATGGGAACGAAGACATTTGAAGAGATTAAAATACTTTTTGCGTTCTAAGCGGAAGAATTCTATGTGTGTGTGTGTGTCAGACGATCATCATCCTTGACGTCAAGTATGATCTTTTATCTCTTTTCAATCAATTCGAAAAGATCGCATATGAAAAAATGAAAATTCGTCGTGCGTATAAGATTCTTACGACAGAAAAAGAATGATGATTTTTTTTTCATTGAGAACAACTCATGCATCGATCTTTTATTATTATCGCTTTTACGAACATTCGAGTATCAAACTGAAGAGGAAACTTTTCTCTTTTCCACGTCTTCTTTTCTATACTAACAATAATTATAATTATAATAATGACGGTCGGAACAATGAGAGAGAATTCGGAGATGGGAAAAGAAAAGAAAATAGGAAGGAAAGAAAAATTAAAAATCAAATATTTTCATTAATGAAGGACGAAAGGCGTAAGATAAAAATGATACGCGTGTGCTAAAATAAAATAAAATAAAATAAAATAAAATAATGTATAAAGACAAAAGTTAAAAATCGAGAAACAAGAGGAAGGAGTAGAAGAGGAAGAAGAAAAAGTAGAAAATAACAAAGAAAACCACAAAGAATAAGCCGACGCGCACGGATTCATTATTAGCGGGTGTACGCGAATGAAACGTTGAAGCGTTTCGCGTTTCTATCCCTCGCGTGTTTTCTCCTCCTGATGGAGCTTTTGTTGGAGATGAAAACGACAAAAAAAAGGGGAGGAATTGAGAGAGAGAGAGAGAGAGAGAAAAAGAAAAAAAAGGGAGGAGGAGGGGGGGTTTACTGCGCCCTCACCGCCGTTGCATTTGCACTTTCTGCACGCGGCCACTTGTGCTCGTATGATAGCTCCGAGCGATAGCCGTGCAACTACTTCCTAAAGGGAAAAAGAAAGAGATAGAAAGAGAGTGAGAGAGAGAGAGAGAGAATGAGAGGGAGAGAAGAGAGAATTGTCTCACTCTCCTACAACTTCCGATCGATTGTCCAAGGGAAACAGCTACGTGTCGAGTGCTATGTCCGCTGTTATACTTGACAATCCTTATCGAGTTTAATTATAATAACTTAATAGTATTTAAGAAAATGAAAAAAAAAAAAAATTACAAACAAAATTGATAAGTATAACTATACGAATAATATATAAGAGATACATTGTTTTTTATTACGCCACAACCCCATAAACGTTAAATGTGAACGCGATTCTTACTTTTTTCTTCTTCTTATTTCAATCATATAATTTATTATTGTTGAAGATAATCGCATTACTATTTAATATTGTAATTGTATAATTATTCACGCACGTACGCGCGCATACTCATATAGACGTTATAATATTACAGTAGAGCGATATTGTAACGATGATCCATCTAGATCAAGTGAGATCGATGAAACCGTACAAAAAGGAATAAATCTTCGTGAGACTTTGAGTCAGCTTACAATGAATTATCGAAATACCATATCGAACTATCGAAACTTAAAATACACGCTTGTCGTAGGGAGACCTTATTTTTACTTTTCTTTTCTTTTTTTCAACTTCCAACCAAAAATGGGAAAATCCTTGGCGAGAATGCCGACCGGTTTGACGAGATCTCTATAAAAGTAGACATATGTAGCTGGAATGTTGACCTGCATCATCGTACACGTTTTAATCCATGTATAAATAAATCGAAATACCTTTCTCCAGATTTAACATACAAATATAATCAAAATACAAAATAAAGGATATCAAAATCGAATGCAGAATGTAACGAATTATGCGAAATTCTTCTCTTTCTCTCTCTCTCTCTCTCTCTCTCTCTCTCTATGAATTCCGATTCAGAACGATCGATTTATCGAAACGAACGAAATAAAAATTAAAAACAAATAATAGAAGAAAAAATATAAAGTTCTTCTGGTTTTTCTTTTTTTTTCTTTTTTAAAGAATATACGTACATTCATCAGAGTGATCTGAATAATTTCCACGTGAATTTGAAAAATCGAGAATCGAGCGAACGAGCACGCACGCACGCACGCCCGTATGCACGCATGCACGCATGCACGCACGCACGCTTGCGGAAATAGAAATCTAATACGTTCACGGTAATTCCAACCGAGAGAGAAAGAGAGACTGTGCTTCTTTGCTGCATCCTGGGAATCGAAAGCCACGAGAGAGGAGATACATATACCACTTTGCATTAGATACTTTGTTGGATACTATAAGAGAGATTTAAGAGATTTAAAAGTTTATAAATCCTGAACGCAAAAGAAATAAAATAAAAAGAGAAACAGAGAGAGAGAGAGAGAGCCGGAAATAGAAAAATATGAAAACCAAGTATTTAAATTTGTTTCAGTTCGATTCGTATATATTAGATTGTCCCATATTATAAGTTCTTTCCTGAGAGATGTAAAAAGGTAATAGAGCAGAACGCGGTTCATATATAACACGATAAATTAACCTTAAACGACAAATATCGTCTATTGAAGTCGCATCAAAAAAAGGAAGGAACTTATACAACTCGTAAAAATATATCCGAGTTTAGAAATTAAAAACGCAAAGAAAAAAAATAATATGCAAATATATATTCTTGAATGTTTGTTTAAATAAAAATAGAAAGATTTATATGTACTACTACTATATGAAAATATAGTACAATGTAAGGTTTTTTAAATACGTGGTAAATTAAAAAAAAAATCAATCAGGAAAGAAGAACGCAAAATTAATTCTCGACCTAGATAAAACTTAACTTCTATATACTACATCAGAATTTATTCATCTTTTTCGTTCTTTTTCTATTTTTATTTATTTTTTTCTTTCCCTATTTTTTCTCTACTCGTACGTTGAATCACCCTTCTATGATTTCTCTCTCTCTCTCTCTGTTTTTGATTTCTTTTTTATTTTGCATTGAAACACGTCCAACTCGTTCGATGTTTGTTTTCTCCATCTCATCGTTATCGGAAATTCTCGACGAATTTTTTTTTATCCCCCGAATACATACATAGACACGTATATGTGAACATGTGTCAAACATCAAACTATTTTACATAAGTATGAAAAAAATGTCTAACGTTCGTACAGAGTCTCCCATTGAAAATCGAACCATGAACGAATGAATGAAATTAGTATTTTTTTTATCTCAACGATCATTTCGATAACTCTTCTTGTATCTATATGTGTGAATTATGAATGAAACGAAGAAAAGAATAATTTGGGTCGTAAGTTAATTTCATATCATTTTCTCTCTCTCTTTCTTTTTCTTCTTCATTTTCTTGTATTCCTTTCAAAAACGCCATAAGGGATCTCTCGTTCGTTACGAAATCCTCCCACCATAATAAATACAAACGTGCTTATTTCTTTAACTTGTCTACTCTCTTTCTCTCTCTTTATTCCTTTCTCTTAACTGCAACAGTAATTAGGATTGCACGCCTGGCGAACTAATTTATCGCGAAGTACATCGGGATTAATTCGTTTTTCATGCTTCAAGGTACGCGTGTACCTTCACGATCGATAATAAAGATTCTATTCGTCTTTTATTATTCTTCAAATAATTTTAGTTAAATTCGAGAGATATTTCAATTTCGACGTATTTCACAATCACGTTAATTCATTCATTGTTATAAGTAAATTTCTAAACAAAAATTGCTACCAATATATAGCCTTAATTAACGAAAAATAATTCGAGTAACTGTTTAATCGATTAAAAAGAAAATTAACAAGAAAAAATACCTCTTCGTTAGTGAGAAATAAATAATTATAACCGCGATTGAGTGTAATATTTCTCGTTAAAGTCGATTTAAATGATCCTCTTGCCGTGAAATTTCGCTTCTATCGAAGAAATCAAAATAATAATGATAATAACAATAATAATAAGACGAATAAGAAGAAAAAATAAAAAAATTTTAAACAACAACAACAACAATAATAATAATAATAATAATAATTTATCGATGAATTTCGCTTTAATTAAATGAGAAAATGGTAGCTTTCTCTTTCTCTTTTTCTCTTACATACATAATTAGGAATAAATGAAAGAAAGAAAAGGAGAGAAAATCTCTGATCGAATTTAACAGAGGAATCACCCGTTCTTCTATGATAATTTCCTTGAAAGAAGGTAAGTAAGAAATAAAGATAGAAAGGGATAAAAAGAAACAGAGAGAGAGAGAGAGAGGGAGATCAAACGCTTGTAGCTGCTTTAGCAAGCACATCTACGGTGTGCGTTCCGTGCTCCATAACTGGAACCAGTCTTGATTGTAAGAAGAAAAAGGTGTAGGTAGGGTAGCTCTAACATAGGTTATACTTATACCTAGGTTATTTCAATAAAGATAGAAAGAAGATCTTAAAACTACTCCTTTCTATCTCTTATTCTCTCTCTTTCTCTATCTTTCTTCAATGTGAAACTAACTAAACGAAAACGAGTTAATCTTATTTTAGATAAAAAACATAAATTAACTTGAAAATTGCTCAAGAGAAACGTATAAATATATACAAAGATAAAAATATAAAAAGAAAGAAAGAAAGAGAGAGAGAGAGAGAAAGAAAGAATTACAATTACAAAATATCCTTTTCTATGCATTAACACGTTTCCTGCAACGTATACCGTTTTCTGTTATCAGTCAAGATGTTTTTGTCATTTCAAATAGCAACATATTACTGTCTGCAATTTCCATTTGAAAATGAATAATTCAAATTGTAAAATTGAAAAATATCAAATTAATACAATTGAAAAAATCCCTAATCATTTCTATGATCTATCATACAAATATACATACACACCCACATGTATAAATATGATAAAAAGTATGAGAGAGATAGAACAATCAATTATTTTGTTATTAAAATTAAATACAAATTATATCAAAGTTTCTAATTATTTCTATGATCTATAATACAAACATACATATTCAAGTTATTGACTTATTGTATTCGTCATTGGCGTGTGTGGTGTACATATAATTATATTTCCACGGGCCATCGACCCGTCCTCGTCGTCGTCGTCGTCGTCGTCGTCGTCGTCGTCGTCGTCGTCGTAGTCGTCCGATGTCGACACAACGATGAAACCGAGTTGTTTCTTGGACGTTAAGATCGATCGTAAGAGCGTTGCGTTTCACGTGCAATAGGAAGAAGCCAAACTACAATTTGCCTGTACTCGAACATTGCGAATTTATGCCAGAAACGTGTTCTAAGAATATATATTTAAATGTATAAGAACTTATATTTTACATTTGCATGTACGTATATATGTATGTATGTATGTATGTATGTATGTATGTATGTATGACGAATATAATCATTCGAATGAATTATATTATTTCTATTTTTATTTATCCAATTTTATTCTATTTATAAATAACTTAAGATAAATTTTTCATTCTACAATCATTTATATAACAATGTTAAAATTGCATAAATAATCTCTAACAATTTCTATAATAACAATACCATCAACAATTACATTTGCAATGTAAATTGGCTTGAATTTGTTACATCATATTGTTAATTATTTTATCTGAATTAATCAAAATGTGTATGCAATAAACATCATCGCTACGTACATCATTCCAGAAATCTATTTGCTAACAATATTATTTTCGAAATTAAAGTAAGGTAATAAATGAATGCTGGTATGTATATATGTACAAATATGCAGATATCAACTAAAATTATATTGAAAAAATAAAAAAAATAAAAATAAAGGATATTTAATTCGATATGCGAAGTTATTCTTGCGAATGATAATGCGTATTGAAAGACAATCTAAGGTATCGATATCTATCTATCTATCGAAGAAGGAACAATAAAGTTCAATAATCGCACTTGAATAAAACTTTCCTACAAAAAAATTAACATATAAATACATAGAAAAATGCAATGATAATGTTTCCTTACTTGTCCGTTCTTTAAATGTTATTTTTAACGTATGTTTTATTTAAAAAAGATACCAATGCTAGTCGTGTAAATAAAAAAAAAAACGAAAATTCTAAATAAAAACAAATCCTAAAAAGTAAAAATAAAAAAACGTTATAATTATCATTCCAACTAATATCTTAATTCAGATTTCACGTTAAGGACTGTTCTGTATTCATATTTATAGTAACTCCTTGGAAATTGCATTTAGCTAGAATAAATCACACAAAAAAATAAATAATAAAAACTATGCTATATAATTTAATCTAAAAAAATCGGAAATTTTATTAGACGTAAGTATTGGCTAGATTTAAATAATCGAAAGTATAAACTCTGTGTCACGGAGAGAATTAGAGACCTTAGAACGTCTGATAAATAGCTTTGATAAAATGGAAATCTTCAAATCTTCATTAGAATATCTGCTAGTTCAAGAAGGGACTGCAAAAGCAATAAAAGGTTTAAGAAATATAGTTTACAAAAAAAATAGAAGAAAATAGGAACGTTTAACGGAAGTGACAGCGATGAAAAAAAAAAGAAGATTTTAAGCGAAATTTTAAAACTCTAAAGTCCACCTTGGTTAAGTTTTACTATTTATATTTTAACAAGTAATAATATAGTTTTTATAAACTAGTATTATAATTTAGTTTTATATAATATATATACAATGTATATATATTATACAAATATATATACAAATGTATTTATCCATCTAATTTAATTCCAATCTAAAAACAATATTTATTTATGTTTGTGTGTGTACATTGGTTTAAAATTAAATAATCGCATATAGTCGATCAATTATTCGATCGACTGATATAAATGGATTTCCTATAATACAAGTATAAATTTAAATTAGACGAGTCCAAAGGTCAACGAACGTAAACCTTCCTTACTAATAGTATGACATTTTTTAAGCAAGTATACGAAGAAGAAACTCGTATTAATTAATATTTAATATTATACCTACAAGTGAATGTATCGAAGAAAGGGTCGACCATCTTTGTTTCGTAACGTGCGATCTTCTTTTGTTTTCTTATACGCATTCATTGTGTGCATATAATATTTGGCGCGTTTTTAATTCGCTACGATACATTTTTCAAATAATTGAAAACTATCGAAATATCCATTCTTCTTCATTGGTATTAATTTACGCGTACAATACAAAAACTAAATCAATTAATCAAAACGAACAAAACAATCAGGACGATACAATTTTATTTAAAAATTACTCGAATAATAATATAAAAATTAAATCTTACTTTTATCGAAATCTGCACTCTCGAACGATGTCCACCTGAAGATGACAACGAATGACGATAACCAATAAAAATCACTCTTTTTGATTTTTATTTTTCTAATCTCACTAAAGTCCTCACTCCACGATGCACATTAGTCATCGATCAAAAGACTTGTGTTAATCGATAGTCTAAAATAGAATACAAACAAATAAAATGAAATGAGAATGGATAAATAATAAAATAACACGTAAACTGGATAGCAACGAAAAGGAGACAAGGAAGAGTAGTCAATAGCAGTCTTCTTCCTAACGTTGCCGTTTGAAAACTCGTGCGAACTCGCGATACCCCTCTCCCCACCAATCCCTCTAACTCTCTCCCACTTACGACAGCTATTCCCGCGCGCGACCTTCTCCCCACCTCACGACAAAGCTGCGCACGCATAACACGATCTCTTCTCCCCTTCCAATTTCACCCCCACTGCAACCACCGCCACCCACCATCGTCCATATCACGATTTACACCCTACCCCTGCTACTTTCGTGTAACTAGTGCACTTTAATGCACTTGTATTTTGTTTTCTTTTTTTTAAAGATAGAAAAAATTAAATTAAATTAAAAAAAAAAAGATACAGTAAAATTTACGAACTTTCCCTTTCCGTCCATAAAACATACACATTTTTGAATGACAATAACGATATATATCGACGTTTATTATGATTTAAATGTAATAAATCAAAGTTCCTTAATCTCTTCAGGAACGTAGATATATATGTTTAATTTTGGAGATAAAATTAAATTTTGGTTTTTTGTTATTCATTCGACATACTTTTTTAAACTTGTTTCTCTTTTTAGTTATCATTAATTTCTAATTTAAATATACAATATATTTATGAATTCAATTTTTACTTTTTTAACTCTGAAGATAAATCGTTCATAAAGAGATTAATATCCTTCGATGATATAGAAAACAAAAAGTAAAACGTATTTTCGTAGAATTTAAAAACACGAAGTAATGAAAACATTGAAGAAACCCATTGAAAACTTGGCGTGTACGGAGCTCAAAATAAATGGCCCATTTCCAAACTCCATGTACATGAATACATACGTTATACTTACATAGAAAGAAGTCCGGCTTCTTTCGAATTTCAAGCGCATTCTTTCCTACAAAGTTACGAAAGAGTATACATGTACCATATATATGTATATACATACACAGGGCCGTTCAAGACTTTTATGCACCCCTATCAATGCGGATCAAGACTAGATTAACAGTCTAACCTACCTACCCATACCAACCCTGTTCACACACATTTAAATCTTATCGACCAGTGGCGTATTATGCTATGAACAAAAAGAGCAATTGCCTAGGATACCCATCTACAAAGGGCCCTAAAGTTCCTAAATCAATATTCTATTAACCTAAATTTATTTTTGTAGTAAAAAAAAAAAAATCTGAATCTAAAGAAAAATTCAATGCTATACATAGAGCCACCAAATTCAACTTTCGAGGGGCCCCGCGAAGCCATAACACGTCGCTGGTATCGACGTACAGAAAATTTCATGAAATATATTCTATTTAAACGTAAATAAAATAAAGAATTTTATAATATAAATGAGAAATGAAATATTTACAAAATTATGTACATAAATAAAAATTTGTACATCAATTACTTTAAGCTCGTTGCTTTTATTAACAATCTTCAAATAGTATCTCCTTAAGTTACTCGTTTTGTAGAGAAATTTTTATAATCGTTTTTAAAAAAGAAATTTCTTGTCTTACTCTCTTTATAAATAATACTTATGTGAATTTGTAAAATAAATAAATAAAATTGTCAATACCGTGTCAAGGCAACGACAATTGGTATGTTCTGCAACAGGAATCTATTCGTTTTTTATTAAAATTTGTCTTTTTTTCTTTATGTATATAGTTCAACATGCATGCCATGCACTCCATGTTCCCATGCTCCCCGTGTACCATCTGACGACAAAATTTTCCATGGATTCAATGCCTGGCAAAATTTAATACGCCTAGTAAGGTAAAAATCAAAATTACTAGCTCTGCCAGATTTGGTGGATTACAATATGAAGCACGCAATGTTTTACCAACTCTGTCTATTCTATACAGTCCACCACCATCCTATCCTGTTCTCATTGGTTAATTGTGTTATGCTGTCTTTTAATTATATGGTGTTCTACATTTAAATCTTATTTTTTAATTCTTAGGCACTTATCCTTTTTGTAGTTAGCCAAATCCATGCGCTGAATCATCTACTTTAATTGCACAGTTGATACCTTGACACACTTACTTTATCTTATTAGTATTATTCGTTTATAAGTATTTTATTAGAAAGAAAAAACAAAAAAATAAGTCTTGTACGAATTACAGGATAGATATCAATAAATTAATAACTAAATTTGTATTCTCTGTTATCTTTTTATGTACGCGTATATATCTATCATAATGAACCTCACAAAGGTAAAAGGTTTATATTTGTACAAGAAAGATTCACGCCCAAACATTGTAATTTATTATTTTACACATTCACAGTAAGAAAAACTTGACGTAGTGCGTCAGTGTCTCTTGTACCGCTTATGTTAGTATAACTACAACTTAGGAGTTTAAAGTGCTTAAATGTATGGCATCGCAAACACTTGCACCTTTTTCTTTGATAGCTCATAGTTCTAACAACACTCGCGAGAAAATGTTCCATATTTCATAAATTAATATGCAGAGAGGATACCCAAATCTCTCATAGCGTAAACCTCTTTAAAAATATACAAAAAACAAAAAAAAAGAAACATATATCTTTAGTGCGCTGCATTCTTTTCTTAATCTTGCCTCAAGTTTTTAACTCAAGCATAGACATAGAAAAGACACACATAACGCAATATCTGTATTCCACTAATGACCATGAGACAACATCCAAAAGTTCTCGAGTGCGCATGTGTATCACCACTGACCAGATTATTTAGATGGATATGTTGCCTTTTTTTTATTTCAGCCACAAGTAACCAAAATTTCTTACATTATGCTAAAGCCTTTGGTAAGGTCTCCTTTCCGTGAAGAAGTTCTTGAGAATGAACACTTGTCCTACAGAGATAACAACAATTGCGATAGTCTCCATCACAGACCACCATAAGACCCGTTCATTCAAATCTTCTGCTCGCTTGCGACCCTGAGCTTCTCTCAACCGATGATGCGTTTGATAATCAAGAATACTATTTAAATTTTCGTGCACAACTTGCGCTGATGATTCCATCTAGAGTAAACGATAACAAAATCAATTAATATCTTACATCATATTTATCTAAATAATCCAAACACCATTGTTCTATTTACTTGTGTCATAACAGTGACTTGTTCTCCAAGACCAGGAAGTGGTAATTCATTACCGACTTGAAAATCCATATATACAAGCTTGTGAGAGAACGTAGAAAACTCATTGCTAAAGCATACTTTATATACTCCTGACATAGTCGGTACAAAAGGATGAGAGTCAAACTGCGTTTTAACTTGCTTATAAATAATTTCTTTGTTCGGAGCTTCCAATGTAACATCTACATCATATTGACCTCCAGTTACAACCTGATTCAGCAGAAAACGCACATAAATCAATATTATGTCAGAATAGAACTTATAACTATGAATACTGTATCAAGTAAATAAATGAATTGACATATTATTAGATGTTGACTTAACTTATGTAATTTTAGATGCATGTATTTACATATATATGACAATGTTAATAAAACAAAACTTTGTTTATAAAAATTACAAAAAAAATACCTGAAATTCAAGGGTAGACGAAACATTCTTTTCGATTTCCTGATAAAAGCATTCCTTAGCATTATCAGGCAATTCGAAGCTTAATTCGACGCCACCCGTAAGTAAAATAGTGTGAAATAGCATTGAAACAATAAGCATCCATGTTGACCAGTAATCCATTCTCCGTTTCATTTAATAAATCCAATTAATATTAAACGCACATTTACACACACAATCTTAACTTAGAACTATAATTGTTTTACTTAATTATATTAATTTTTAGGTAAAGTCAAGCCACCGATCAAAATTTACTTCAAATAATCTATTTTAACGTGGCCGGATATTAGTCGACGCTCGAATTCGGAAGTGGTTGAAGACACGTCCATTTTCTCTGACGTCATTTTGACACACGTGACCCACAACCATCTTCGATTCACCTGTTTTATATCTACATATTTTACCCAATTCATATTTAAAAATTTAATAAAATATATCAGAATATAATTTGTTTACTTTTACAAAAATATTTCGAAAATTCCGATAATTGCAGTATAAATAAGTTAAAATATTTGAAAAAATACAATTCATTTTACTTGTCTCTCTCTCTCTCTCTTTCTCTCTCATAACAAAATAAGAGAAATTGGATTTAAGTGAAATAATATTTTAATAAAATGTAATTTAATTTATTCGAAATACTATCGTTAAGTTTTATTTTTATTATTCATTGTATTTATCATCCTAATTTTCTTTAAATTTTGAATACAACCACTACGATGATAAGAGATAAAAGTAAATCAAATATGGCGCGCAATTAGCGAAAGATTTAAATGGCTCGCTTTGATCATTCAAATAACAATACAAATTATTTTCAAAAAAAATTAATAATAAAGGTCTATATAATAATGAATATAGTTATATATTCTAAGAACATTACGATACTTTAAATATTTTAATAGAAATCAATAAATAGAAATAATTTCTTTTTAAATTCTAAAATGAATTACATAGAATATGGCTTCATCATAATTGATCGAACAAATTTTAAGAAAATGCGATTCTAATCCATTACTATTGCATTGAAGAATTTGCGTGAGACGCCTAAGGGTTTATTTCGTCGTTATCTAATACATATGGAAGAGTTTATAGAAAGGATGCAAAGGGTTTTTTCTGTTAATGAGAACGAATCAGTTAAATTAGATACTAGAAATAAGGTCAAATGAAGAAAAAATCATGAATTAACGCACGAACTTTCATGATAATATTCAAGATTTGACTTTAAAGAGAATTTTTTAATTAAGAATTATTGAAGAAAAAGTACATTTTAATCATCACTTTTATGACACACAAAATATTTTACTGAAGTTAATATTACTAACAAGAAACGACAATATAAGTATAAAGAATCAACCCTTAATTAATCACTTTCATAATTAATCTAATCTGATGGCGACTTATTGAATTCTTTTTATCCAAATCCAATCTCTTTTTTCCAATTTTGTATGCAAAATTTTTGCTTAACGAAAATGATTTTTGTTTATTTCTCGTATACGCGATGCGGCACAAAAGAAAATTATTTCCCATGTGGATTAGATAAAAGCTAGAAGTTAGTTTCCATTCTTGAAACTTTTGCTACATGTTGTTATTAGTTCAAAGTAGTTTTAAAGATAATTATTATATACAAGTATTTTTCTATATATTACAACAAACTTATATTAAGTATTGTAAATATTTTCAATTACAAATCTGTTAATTAATGGATTGAACTATTTGATAAATTCAATTAGTTGATGTAACATATTTTCAACATTGCATTATTTTATTATTATATTTTTCAAGATAAAATGGGTGTAAGTGAAATAAATATGTGGATATTGATACGTAGATACGATCAAATTGGTAAGTTTTAAGATTATATATGTGTTATTGTATGTGTGTGTAATAGACAACAGTACAAACATATGTTTTCTAAACAAGAAAGGTTAAGAGACATTGAACAATTAATATTTCTTATATCTAATAAATTATCTGCATTTTTTAATTAATTGTTTATATTTATTGAATCAAATATTTATCTTTATGCTAATCAATATAGAATCAGAAAATGATACGTTACAAACAACATTGAACTGTTTTACTGTTGTACCTGGAATAACATTAGACGAATTAAGAATATCTATTTATTACTGGGCCGGTATAGAAAAGGACAATAGCAAAGTATTAAAAATTAGAAGACATGATAATCATTTAATACCATTGTCTTCGTTGCTCAAAGGATCCCAAAAAGACAAGTATAATAAATTGATGGTTTATCAAAAATTAGATTAATCATATAACGTTAAGTAAATCAGAAATGTACAATATGTTCATTTTCTGAGAGAACAATTTACGGTTTACAGGCCTTTTATCATTGACGTTGTTGGCGTACATCAATTTTGTAAGTTATAGTATTATCCTGGTGTACTTAACGAATACAAGAATAAGCAGGCAACTGTATTAATTTTTAACTTCCTTCTGTAAATTCAGGTCCTGTAGAAGAACGAAGCCTACCACCCGGTTATTTAGATGCTTTCAAGTCTAAACTCACCAATTTAGAGAAACGGGTAATGATGAGTTAACATTTGATCGCTTTAAATTATAAGTTTTTTAAGCATTGTTAATAGATATATAAATAATAGTATATACTTGCAGGTGATGATGGTAGAATCATTTTTACCTAATATGACTTCTTCTCATATGCGTGCAGTAGAAACAATGATAACTCAGTTAACAAATTGTGTTAACTTCTTAGATCGTAGACTGGATGAATTAACACCTAAATGTTTGAAAAGTCAAATTCAATCGGAAGCCTCTTGAAAATGGGATGCTAATAATAATAATAATAATATCTGACTGAGAATGCATGCTTCAATCTATTTATCGAAGATTCAGAATTTTAACAAAGGATACAAATAACTACGTTAAGAAATGGCAATGGTATTGAATGTTCACAAATTCTAAATCGAAACGATCTTATAATTTATATTTATATGTACATATGATCAAAACATGACAAAAACAAATAAAATAATTTTGAGTGTCAATAAATCTTTTTCTTGTTTTCAAATTAATGTTTATTATTTAATTAAATGACATTTTAATAAAACAAAAATATAGCCAATTCGCCCAACAGTACTTCCGTTATTTACAATTAAATTTTATTACAACGAAAATAATATTGACCTAGGTCTCACAAAGTGGAGGTTACTGTATACAGAGACACAATTAAAAAAAACCGTTTATTATTTATATTATTATATTTATTTATTAAAAACATTTAATAATTATCTCTTAAAAGTTCGAAGATATACTAATTCGCAATAATTACCTAATAAAATCAACGTGAATAACGTCAAAACTTGAAAATGGCCGCGTTGAAACACGAAATATTTGAAAAATACGAAAAAGACGCGCGAACAAAGTCAACGCTTATTGGCTGATTTTAACGCAACTAAGTGCAATGTATTAGCCAATCACATCCTCTTGTAAATGCATTTGTACATTTCAAATAAACATATCGATTAATTTTTATTAATAATTAAAATAATAATTATTTCTTAATTTTATTCGATATACGGAAAGAAACCATATTTTCATTAAAGCTATTTATTATTTTTTCACTTAGAGCTTGTGCGATTTTAACAATAAAACAAAATATGAAATAAAAGCGCCACTGTAGTCTAAACACTTATTATTTTTTTTTAAATGATGCACGAAGATGCACTGATAGTTCATATTTCGTCCTTAATATGTTACATTTGTTACTTAACCTTTTCGTTACTAACAATTCATATATGAATCGTCCATTTAAAGATCCCGTACAAACTGCTGACCCATATAGGGGCCGTATTATGCAAAGGCCCGTATGTACAAGCGAATTTATATGAAACGATACTTGTGCAAGCCCTCCTGTACTACACGCAACGATATTCAACCCAAAGCATGCTGTAATAAAAGGGTTAAGTTACATATGTTATGAAAGACAGATGATGAACAGCCTTAAGAAAATGCGCGGCGGTACACTTCGAATTGTTAACTTTTTGTTTTTACAAAAACGTTATTGTTCCGAACAAGTGAGGGTGAGATTTGCACCGAGTCCTACTGGTACATATATTTTTTTTATACTTCTTGCAAATAATTAATAAGAAAATAACAGAGATAATTTAATTATTGTTATTAGGTTAGCTTATTTTTTTTTTATATGGGAATTTTTTTACAGTTATAACACGGCTAAATATATTTATTTTAGGATATATTTTATTTATATATGATATTTGATTAAATAAATTGTTTGTATTATAATCATTCATATAGATAAATGTAATTATAAGTATAATCTAATGATGTATTATATTCCTAATAGGTTATTTACATTTGGGAGGTTTACGTACTGCGCTGTATAATTATTTATTTGCTCGTGCTAAAAATGGTACATTCATTCTACGGATTGAGGATACTGATCAATCTAGAACAATACCTGGTGCAATGGAAAAATTACAAGATGACTTGATATGGGTTGGAATTATATCAGATGAAGATCCTATGAGAGGTGGCCCCTATGGGCCTTACCTTCAATCTAAACGTCTTGAAATATACAAGTGCGACGTTTTGTGATCAAAGAATATTAACAAATATTGTAATTCTTATCAATATCAAAATTATTTCTGATCATATTAATTTCAGAGAAAATATACAAAAACTTCTTCACAATAAGACCGCTTACTATTGTTTTTGCACAGAGAATAGATTGAATTTGTTAAAACGAGAAGCTATTAAAAATGGTCATGTGCCTAAATATGATAATAAATGTAGACATTCTACTGAAGAAGAGGTCAACGAGAAATTGAGAAATGGTGTACCATACTGTATTAGATTTAGGGTGATTATTTAAAATGATTGTATAATTTTTTATCATTTAATGAAATTTTATTTATCTTCTGTTAATATTATTCAGCTGTCTCCAGACATAGAAGCATTCGATGATCTGATTTATGGTCCTATAGCTCACGATATTTCAAAGATTGAAGGTGATCCTATAATTATGAAATCTGATGGTTTTCCTACTTATCATTTTGCAAACGTCGTCGATGATCATTACATGAAAATTTCTCACGTTTTGAGAGGTGTTGAGTGGCAAATATCAACACCTAAACATTTAATGCTTTATAAGTAAGATGATACTTTTATATAAGATATTAAATATACAATAAGATGATCAATTAATTAAATGATTTTTTGTTTGTTTCAGAGCATTTGGTTGGGTACCACCTGTTTACGGTCATTTACCTTTAATACTAAATAGTGATGGTTCAAAGTTATCCAAACGGCAAGATGGAATAAGAGTTGATTCATTCCGGAATTCAAATATTTTTCCATTGGCGTTATTAAATTATGTTACTCATGCCGGCGGTGGTTTTGCGAAAAATCCAGATATTCCAGAAATATACACTTACGAACATTTGATTAAAAAAGTGAGTATATCAGAATTTTTTTATTAATCTTACTAAAATATCTTATATTTTAATGTTCATGTATATCATGCAGTATTTTTTTGTATTTTTTTTAGTTCGATATTAAAAGGATAAATTCAAATTCAACAAAGTTAGCACCCGAGATATTGTTAGAACTTAATAGATTGGAAATATCACGATTGTTGAGCAATCCAAACAATCATAAATTTTTAATCGAAAGAGTAAGGAGAATTGTAAAGGAAGCGTTTCCAAATTGGTACGTTTCCTTTTTATCAATTATAAAAATTTATTGTTTGGAAAAATATCTGTGTTATCTTGTTGACAATTAATTAATCATTTCAATATCTATTATTTCAGCGAAAATAAGACATTCAAATTAGACGAAGATCATATTATTTCAACATTGAATTGGGCGCAAAATAGGATTAGCAAGTTAAGTGATCTTGTAACAACTGATTTAGCATTTATATGGGTCATGCCAACTTCTCTTCCCGATATTACTTCACCTGAATGCATAGGTACAACGTTACAATGAAAATTGAATAAACAAAATATGTAAAGTTACTTAATCATTAACTATCGTTATTAATAATTGCAGATGCTATTAAAAATTTAAATGAGAAGTTGATGGAGACTGATGAGAATGATTTATTGATGGATGTATTGAAACCGTATTTAAAAGAACTTGCTAAAAAGAATGGTATCCCGTTTTCTAGCTTGATGAAAACTTTGCGTAAAATTCTAAGTGGTTTAGAGGTATTCCTACAATAATACTATCTTTGTAACGATATAACATATTTTAATTACATATAAATAACAAAATGATTTCTTATTTTAGAGCGGACCAAGTGTAATAGAAATGATTGAAATTTTGGGAAAGAATGAGACTCAACTACGTTTAAAACGTTGCCTTCAATGAAAAGAAAATACGATAATGTATTGGATGGACGGAAACTATACATTGTTTAAAGGCTTGTGCTATAATTATTAAAACACATTCTATTAGTAGAAGATACACTAAACAATTTTGATGATTCTTTTAACCGCTCGAGTACCACACAGCGTGATTGCATTTCTTCTGTTCGGTGTCTAAAAATGCCAGCGCATCAGATTGTGGTAGTTAAAAGTAGCTGGATGTTTGGTGTATTTTCCTATAGTATAACATAATGCTATCACACTGCTCGTCATTTTTTAACAGAATTTTTGTAAGAGCTCATGGCACTTTATCAGTTGATATAAATATCACTTTTAAGATAAACCATTGGTATAAGCAAAGAATACAGAAGTACATAGAAGCTCACAAGTCCCCTTTTTTATCTACCCAGTTTCATTTTTGTTACTACCGGGACCACCAGTAGGCGATAGTAATTACTTAAAGCGATAACGGTACAATACTATTAAAGAATACAATATTCTTTGATAGTATATGATAGTATATGATATTTTCTTTGTTAGCATACATAAGTATATTTATGTTGTAATAAAATTTGAAATTATTTTTAATTTTTAGTGTATAAATGTGTGTGCGCCTTCAGAAATGCATTTATATGTATATTTTAAAATGAAGCAATTTAAGACACTCAAATAGAAAAGAATCCAGAAGGTTTGATGATATATCCAATGATGATCACCTGTAACAAAAAGAAAAATATATTAATCATACAATCAAGTAATACAATAGCCTGACATATAAATCGTCCAATTGGCAGATGCACTTTTCAAATGAATTCTTTATTTATTTTTATTAATCTTTATTTACTATTGCAATAAAATTAAATTTAAACGCGTGATTTTACATTTACATAAAATAAATAAAAATAAAGAAATAGAAAAAGTAAAAATACTAAGTTACTAAAAAAAAAATATCTATTAATTATTGTGAAATACTATTAAACTGCATTATATAAAAAGAAAAATTGCAAATTTAATGAAATAAAATCACAGTAAAAATCTGAAAGACGAAACAAGAAAAAAGAAATGTCTGCAATTTTACTGAACGTTAATCAAACTTCAAAATTTAATAATACAAAAATTTTAATATTTTTGACTCTAACTAATTAAAAACTTATGCATCTTTTGACAATTTTGATGGACACAAATTTGGTGTCCCAAGGAGATGGAATGGTCCATGATCTCCAATTACAATTACAAATTAATGACGAGCAAGAAATTAATATAATAAAATATAAAATATGACTAGAAAGCTATTTTCGAAAAGTTCAAACTTGCTGTTTGAACCCTTGAAAATAACTCAATAGTCTACGTAGTTGCCCTCTTCAGCCACAATTAAGTGGGGGCCTCTTCGGCATTAGCCTCTTCGACATTTAGCCTCTTCTTTCTTCATTTCCTGAAAACTGCATTGGACATTTTCTACGTGCAAGCAAGATTAAATATATCATACTACTTTTGCAAATGAGCTCGTATTCTTTTATGATTTTAATTGTTAATTATTAAAACTATTAATTTGCATTCTCTATTCATTATTAAAGCTCGTGAACCATCAATGAACTTAGAATTCATTGCAATATACACGAGCACAATTAATTGAATGTCCAAGCAGATAATTATCGATGACCTAATAACACTTCGCACTTTTAATATACAGTAATAAGAACGAATTGAAATAAAAATAGTACTATAAATGCAATGCATTTACTTGCAATATTTCTATTCAATTTATTTTTTATACTGAATTATATCAAATATAAAAGACTAAATCGCGATAGTGCGAGGTGTTAATTATAATACTTAAAACTAAGTATCAAATTCATCAAAGTATTTGCGAATTTGTTCGACTCTTTCTCGTTCGAGATAGAATCAAAATAGAAATGAATCTTTCAAATTGATGCAAATCCCTTTGAATCATGATACATAATGAAGATTACAGAACAGTCACAAAATAAATTTACAAAGCAAGCATATTAGAATAAATAAATAAAAAAATTTTTGTAACAGTTCTGTATAAACCAGGAGGCGAAATTTCCACTCCGGAGTGGAAGCAAACCTCGTGCCTTTCCTGGATCCTACCTACTTAAAATTAAAATTATCACATTCGCTCAAAGAAGTATGCTACCTGCCTGCCAATTACCCATATTTAAAAAGAGCAAATACACATACGTACCCACCCACCCACTCCACGATTCTCTCACATACCACCAGGGTGCAAAAGCCTAAACTAGAGAGCATGCCCCGGGGCACCTCCGACACCCTAGTTCAAACGCGTGTTTTCTAAACTTATGGGAGTACGTACCAATGCTGTAATCGACTGCCAAGGCTAATGATTATTGCAATAATGACTAAAGCAAAAATACAAGTATACACTAGTATATATGCATACTAGTAATATACGAGTATATCAAAGTTTCCACAAATAAATGCAGTAACTTTACTATGCAAAACGATTGTTAAAAAAAAAAAAGTTCGTATCGTACGCGTGACTCTACAAGTTATTTTTATTCAATAATTTTAAAAAATAATAATCGCGGTATTACGTGTCGCGAAACGATGTACAATGCACACACCTAAACGCACACACAGGTGCAACGTACACCGTGCAATCACTAGCACAATGTCAGCCGCCAATAGGGGAGAAACTTAAAACTAAACCTATTCTAACTGTTTCTCACCTATACGAGTAGCACCTGGGCACAGGCATAGATGAGAACGCAGAAAGTATAGGGGGGAGAAACGGGAGATTAGTATATTAGAAGCTGAAAATCCTGATCTAAAAAATATGATTAAAGACACATATATACATAAAACATAAATACATTTTAATAAAAATTTATCTAAGCGGCTAAGGACTCTACAATTTATTTGATAAATATTAACTTTTAATATATTTTAATATATTTAAAAACCTCGGACGACTCCTTTCATTAAGTTGGCTGTTCTAATAAAAGAACTGGGCTTTGAGCCACCACTTAACTGCTAGAATCTATCCGTCGCGAATGAGTTTGTCTTCTTGCTCATTTATTTATAATATCGAAGTATCGATATATTAAAATTAATCGCGATTAGATAAACTAAGTACGAAGCAATGCATGTAAGACATATTACATGCTTTTCTGGACAAAAACGAGTAAATAAATGCTCGATTTCACCACTACTAACACAAAAACGGTGAATTCCAAGAAAAACTGAACTGAACTAATAAAAATATACAATAAAATATACAATTTTCATGAATAACTCCTAGAAAGGAATTATTCATGTGCTCGTCACTAATTTATTTAAATAATTACAACCAGTAACTCGTGCCGATTAGGACCTTTTATCCTCGACATGATTGAGCACTGGAGGGACTTTAAATTTTTTGACTCACTGCGTAAGAAGTTCTACGATGGCTCCAAAACACTCCTACTTCGCAGCAAATATTGTAGCCTGACAATCCAAGAGTTCCTCGGTTTTGCTATTGAAGAGGATCCACTGAAGATCCATCGAAGATCCACCGCAAATCCATCAAAGATCCATCGAAGATCCATCGAAGATCCATCGAAGATCCATCGAAGATCCATCGAAGATCCATCGAAGCTCTATCGAAGAATTCATTCCACATTTTTGATAAGGTAGAAAGTCCGTTGTCATATCTGTAAAATAAAATAGAATAGAACAATAAGTTATCTGCAATATAATTCAAGATCATATAAAATAAATCGAATAAAATTTAAATACAAATAGACACTTACAATGCATTCCAATGGGATGAAACTCAATTGCATCATGGCGATGCACCTCGCGTGAATCTAAAAACACGGTATAAACGAAAATAAGAAACTATAGATGAGTTTCTTATCGCGAAACCGAAATTTTATTATACGGCGAACAACACTGATTCTAATTCGCGTTTGATTTTAATTTACTATACGCCCGATCACTGATTCTACACAACTAATTCAAAGACTGCTTTGCACACAGTCAATGCAAGTAGAAATATCTTCATTGATGCACTGATTCTAATACGCGAACAGTCTGTGCGACTGTTTAAAGATAAAAATACAACTTTACTCGAACAAACTCTAATGCAATTACTGCCTTGGTCGCAGTTAATTTAATATATAAATTGCAAAAATAGTTCACGAACGCGACGGAATTGAAATTAACGAACGAACGTGCTTCTAATCCGTGATTTTAATTATATTTAATCGATTGCAACACTCCCGTATATTGCTTCGCGCACGATTGCAATCTGAAACAGAAATAAAAAACAATACTATTAATATCATTACTATTACTGAAAATAATTAAAATGTTTGTGGAATTATTGAATAGAAAAATATACTCACTTCGAATATTCTTTGATGAATGCACGATGGGTCTCCTACCCTTAGGATGACGATGACGATGACAATGCACCAACACTGATTCTACAACTGCATTACATGCAGTTAATTCAATTAACACTAGATAAATGAACTAACAATAAACCAATTTGACTCATATCAAATTTCTTTGCTACATATGCTACATATATATAAAATTTTAATATTATTTTTTTAAAATATACGTTGATTTTTAATACCATAATGAAATATATGTAAATATTAATTCCTCCCCTCTACCCATTTCTTCATGCAAACAATTTTTGTAAGTTTTTAAAAAATAGTAAATGAAATAATAATGAAAAAATCTAGTGTTAAACGAATTTCCAAATGAATTTAATTAATAAATTGTAATACTATTCCAACGATGATCTGAAACAAAAATAAAAACAAGATTATATAGACCATTGATATAAAAACATTATTATAATTATTGAGAAAATGTTTTATATAAAAATTGACTTACATTTATTCTTCAGTGATGAATGCACGATGGGTATCCTACCCTTAGGATGACGATGAGCACACGTTTAAACCGAATAAAAGAAACTTACGGAGTTTCTTAACCGAGCAAACGAAACTTTTACATACGGCGTACAACACTGACTTTACTTTCCGATTCTTTTATATTTTATTTTATCGATGCAACACACGAGTACTTCATTGCCTACGCGCTCGATTGCAATGATGTTCTGAAATAGAAAAAGAAAAAGAACAATTAATGTCATCGTTATAATAAAAATCCATTAAAGTTATCATAGAAATAATTGATAGAAAATTATACTTACTTTTAGTCTTCATTGATGACTGCAGGATGGGTATCCTATCCTTAGGATGACGATGAATAAAATAAAATTAAATAAAACTCTGAAAAGCTGAAACATACTAAAAATTATATTACATACAATTAAATATTACAATATTTCCTGAAATCATTCCTGAAGGCATTGCACACTTTCAAAGATATTTTATCATAAAGAATCAATATAAATTCAAGCAATATTAATTGCCTTAATCTCACTACTTGTATAATATTACATACAAAGTATGTAATGTTATTTAAAATATTAATTGAAAATTTTTTAAGTTATAATGTATAACTCAATAAAGAGTAATCTAAAAAAAAAAACTTTTTTATACTATTCTATCTAATGAGAAACTTATTAAAGTATTTAATGTTAGAATGTAGAAGTATTAAACGTTAGATAACGTTAGAAATAAAATTAATAAATAGTTTAATACGTCACGTTCGTTAGATCTTTACTCGTTGAGGGACGGAAGGGGAATGGAGATCTCTCTGCGTATATCTCGTAGAGGTGTCGAATGCTCGGTTCTCGGCTGTTTACATTTTCTTTTCGGCTGTCTTTCTTTTGTTTTCACCTCGAGTATTTCCTACAAATATACATACACATTCATAATTGTAGGTGAATGTTTTGTTTTCTTTCTCTCTCTCTCTCTCTCTCTCTCTCACTCTCGTTCTCACTCTTTCTATACATTTCTATATGGCTTAAAAAAAGAATAACGCTTACCTCGATGAATATGAAGATAAAAAAGAGTAAACACAATTGTTAGACTGGATATATGTATTCCTGCTGGACTCTTCTAATGCTAGGTACCTAAAAAAGGAAAAAAAAGATTACACATTAGTACAATATAAAGTAAATCAAATACATGAGTGTATGTGTACGAGTGGTTAACCTAACTTATGTATATATGCCTGTTGTGTGTGTATGTGATAAAAATCAAATTTAACACGAAATACGATCTTTGAATGCATAATTATAAAAAATAATTAATTAGAGCATCATTAGAGATGGTAGTAATTATCGATACCATGAAAAAAGCTGGAAATTATAAGAAATATTGTTAAGTAACATTGGTGAAATTGGCGGGACGCCGAGATATATCGATGTTATATTCTCACATATATCTATCGAACTTTTTAATATTTCGTTTTGAAGACACTCATGTATGAAAACCTTGTGTGTAGCTATCGTTTGATATATAATAGGAAGGTGTAAAATAATTTTCAATTACCTGAGCTAAACGAGATGACAGGTATACAAAATGGTGGTCATCGCTGTGACGTAGCCGCAAAGAAACGAAGCGACATCTGAGACGACATCATGGCTGCTTCAGAATTTTGTTTTTTCCATCTATCATAGAAAAATATCGAATAGTTAAAAATAGGATATAGGAACATAAAAATTGTCGAAATATATACTTTATTAATCCAAACAATGAAAATTGAACATTATAAGTCGATATCCATAGAAATGATGCTGTAAAACAAGATATATATATATATGATTGCGTAGAAAAATGCATACCAATGTACACGGAATTTTTTTCTACGCAAATATTCTTTATCCTCGAAATTATCGTAATCTTTCGATTATATCATTTGGAAGTCATTTGCTAGGAGAATCTATTAGTATATAGGAAGATTATTTACGTTAGAAAATACTTTTTAATTACCTGAGATTAACGGGACGACGTAGCATCCGTCCGATCTCCAGCACCGACGCCGCGAAAAGAAAGAGGAATGATCAGCAAAGAGCTTTGATTGGCTGATAATTATTGCAAAAGAAAAAGATGACCAATCAGAAATTCCAAATTACCATATAGGAATGTATTTTACGCACACGTACGTAACTCGCCTTTCTTCATGACCACTCTAGTCAAGCTTGATATGATAATTTATTTATTAAATAAATAAAAAATTTATTCTATTTTACTATTTAAGGTACACGTATCTTGTTAATATTTAAAAAATAACGAAAAGAATAAAGACAATATGCACTATAATCCTTATCACACGGAACAGAAAAACATACATAATTTATTTATTACAATAATTAAATATCAATTTTATGAATTATTATAATTATCTAATTTCTAATCTTATTAATAATTATTGTTATCTAATTTATTTTTCTATTAGGTTTATACGTTCCTTGGTAATATTAAAAAAATAACGAGTAAAATAAAGACAATATACACTAAAAACTTTATCACATGGCAACGTTCTGATTTAAACATTCTTTCAATTTTTATGTACTTGTTTAAACTAATATACATTTGTTTTAACGTCCCTGTGCAATGATGACTTTGGATAATAAAATTTTTCTTCAGAAAAATATCACATTAAAATTATTTTATATTCAAAGTATGTTAATAAGTAATGTTTGAATCAGTGCATATGTGTTTAAACAATCTGAAATATAAGTAGAGTGTATTAGAATATTTAAAAAATTGTTAAATAATCGATAGGAATGTCTATTGTTGTCTAAAAGATCGGAATATATGACGTATGTACCGTCCCCTTCGAAATCCACCGTTGAAATGAGACGTTGTCCTCTATGAAAGTACTTTTATTAAATGTTGTTTATCTGACTTTCCTAACGTTGCGCATGTGTATAAAGGGTGTCATACATCTAATACATAATATTTAAGATTGTAACGTTCTTATTTTAGTATTCTTTTAATTTTTGTGTAATTATTTTAGTGCTCCTGCGCATTGTGGACTTCGAGGGTCAAATTTGGCTGCAATATAAGAAAAGTGCATTAGTGCATTATAATAATTGTTAATTAATCGATGCTAGTGTCTATGCAATTTTTATGCAATACTTTAAATAAAATACACTATAAAGATGTAATTATTACAATACATAAATTACAGTTATATAATTGTAAATATTGAATGAATACTAACTAATAAAGTAACATGTAAGAATTGAATTCCTTTTTCTCACATTTATTAACGTATATGGAAATGAAAAAAGAAAGTACATTTTTCTAAACAGTTATACAACCAATATATTAAAACAATTAATAAACAATATACTAATGGAAAATGTGAATTATTGAAGTTTACCGTTATGATAGAAGAAAGCTGAGGTGTTCGCTCGTTTAAGTATCATAAAAAAATTGCTTGGATTCATTTTAAAATCTTCCAAATTCTTCTTTTATATATGTACTTGATACACAAAACAATATGAAAGCCTAATAGATGCTGTGCTTTTCCAAATCTTCAAATACTTGCAAACCTGAAAATCATAAGATTGTATTAGTAAAGAAAATATAAAGTATAAAGTATAAATATAAAATACGAAATACAAAATATAAATATAAAGTATAAAGTATAAATATAAAATACGAAATACAAAAATATCATACTTTTTATATTACTTTTCTTTGAATTATAAAAGAAAAGAGAATAATTTCTCACAAATGATATCAATATAAAAAAGTAAAAACAATTAGATTGACAAGGAGTATACGTATTCATGTTGTATTCTTCCAAATGTTTGGAAACCTAAAAAAAAGTATAAAATAATTTAGCATTGGTATAATATAAAGAAAATTAAATATATAAGTGTTTATTATACGTGTAACACATTCCTTGTTAATATTTAAAAAAATAATGTATAGAATAAAGACAATATACACTAAAAACTTTCTCACACTTCACAGAAAAACACAATCGTATAGATAAGAAACCACGTTATAGAAATCTTTAAAACAAATGACATAAAGCACTTTAGCCATCCTTAAAGAATTAAAATAAATTGAAACAAAACAATTGACATCTCTCATGCCAACCATGAAAGTATAAATTCCCATACTCTGTTTTGATATGGAAAAACTCTTGTTATTTTAATTCTTGAAGGATGGCTATAATGCTTTATGTCAATTGTTTTTAAAATATCTGCAACGAGGTTTCTTTTCTATACGATTGTTTTTCTGTGCGGTTTTTAGTGTATAACCTCTTTATTTTATTCCTTATTTTTTAAATATAATAAAAGAACGTGTACATTTAATAGGAAAATAAAATTATTTTTGATTTATTAAATAAATAAATTTTGTGTGTTTTTCTGTGTAGTGTGATAAGTTTTTAGTGCATATTGTCTTTATTGCACACATTTGTTTTTAAATATTTACAAGGATAACTTGATACTTTATTAAAAAATCTTATGATTTTCAGATTTGCAAATTTGAAGATTCGGAAAAGCACAGCATCTATTAGGCTTCTTATCGTTTTATGTATCGAGTAAAACATGAACGAAGACTTTGGAAGATTTTGAAATGAATCCAGGCAATTTTGTTGGTATTTAAATGAGCAAACACCTCAGCTTTTCTATCATAATGGTAAACTTCAATAATTCACATTTTCCATTAGTTTATGGTTTATTAATTGTTTGAATATATTGGTTGTATAATTGTTTAGAAAAATGTACTTTCTTTTTTCATTTATATAAACGTGTATATTACGTATACATTAACAATTATTTTGATGCACTAATGCTCTTTTCTTATATTGCAGCTAAATTTTACCCTCGAAGTCATCACTGCGCAGGAGCATTAAAATAATTACATAGAATAGATAAAAATAGGAAAATCATAATGTTTTAATCTTAAATTTTATTAAAAAGGTTTATTATTCTTTTTATACACATGCTCAACGTTCGGAAGGTCCTGTAAACAACTTTCATCAAAAGAACTTGTATAGAGAACAATGACTTAGATCAACGGTGGATTTCGAGGAGGAGGGATAACAGAACGTATACTTTGAGCTTTTAGGCAACAATAGACGCTTGCATCGATTATTTAACAATTCTTTTAATATTCTAATACACTCTACTTATATTTCAGATTGTTTAACCACATATGCACTGATTCAAACATTACTTATTAACATACTTTGAATATAAAATAATTTAAATAGGATATTTTTCTAGATGAAAATTTTATTATCTACAGTCATCATTGCACAGGGACGTTAAAACAAATGTATATTAGTTTAAACAATTACATACAAATTGAAGGAATGTTTAAATCAGAACGTTGTCATGTGATAAAGTTTATAGTATATATTGTCTTTATTTTACTCGTTATTTTTTAAATATTACCAAGGAACGTATACACCTACTAGAAAAATAAATTAGATAACAAGAATTATTAATTGGATTAATAATTAGATAATTATAATTAATAATAAAATAGATATTTAATTATTGTAATAAATAAATTATGTATGTTTTTTTGTTCTGTGTGATGAGGATTATAGTGCATATTGTCTTTATTCTTTCGTTATTTTTTTAAATATTAACAAGATACGTGTACCTTAAATAGTAAAATAGAATAAATTTTTTATTTATTTAATAAATAAATTATCATATCAAGCTTGACTAGAGTGGTCATGAAGAAAGGCGAGTTACGTACGTGTGCGTAAAATACATTCCTATATGGTAATTTGGAATTTCTGATTGGTCATCTTTTTCTTTTGCAATAATTATCAGCCAATCAAAGCTCTTTGCTGATCATTCCTCTTTCTTTTCGCGGCGTCGGTGCTGGAGATCGGACGGATGCTACGTCGTCCCGTTAATCTCAGGTAATTAAAAAGTATTTTCTAACGTAAATAATCTTCCTATACTAATAGATTCTTCTAGCAATGACTTTTAAATGATATAATCGAAAGATTACTATAATGTCGAGGATAAAAAGTATTTGCGTAGAAAAAAATTCCATGTACATTAGTATGCATTTTTCTAGGTAATTATATATATGTCTTGTTTTACGGCATCATTTCTATAGATATCAACTTATAATGATCGATTTTTATTGTTTGGCTTAATAAAGTATATATTTCGACAATTGTTATGTTCCTATATCCTATTTTTAACTATTTGATATTTTTCTATAATAGATGAAAAAAAATATCAAGCAGCCATGATGCCATCAGATGTCGCTACGTTTCATTGCGGGTGGACCCCTTTCGTAATACGTCACTGCCACCATATTGGAATCCTGTCAAGTGTATATGTTCCAGCGTATTGGATCATCCCTTTTTAATTCAGGTAATTGAAAAGTATTTTACACCTTCCTATTATATATCAAACGATAGCTACACACAAAGTTTTCATACATGAGTGTCTTCAAAACGAAATATTAAAAAGTTCGATAGATATATGTGAGAATATAACATCGATATATCTCGGCGTCCCGCCAATTTCACCAATGTTACTTAACAATATTTCTTATAATTTCCAGCTTTTTTCATGGTATCGATAATTACTACCATCTCTAATGATGCTCTAATTAATTATTTTTTATAATTATGCATTCAAAGATCGTATTTCGTGTTAAATTTGATTTTTATCACATACACACACATACAGGCATATATACATAAGTTAGGTTAACCACTCGTACACATACACTCATGTATTTGATTTACTTTATATTGTACTAATGTGTAATCTTTTTTTTCCTTTTTTAGGTACCGAGCATTAGGAGAGTCCAGCAGGAATACATATACTCAGTCTAACAATTGTGTTTACTCTTTTTTATCTTCATATTCATCGAGGTAAGCGTTATTCTTTTTTTAAGCTATACATATAGAAATGTATAGAAAGAGTGAGAACGAGAGTAAGAAAGAGAGAGAGAAAGAAAACAAAACATTCATCATCCACAAGCAACTATGAATGTGTATGTATATTCCAGGAATTTCTCGATGAGAAAACAGAAGAAAGACAGCCGAAAACAAAACGTAAACAGCTGAGCACTAAGCATTCGACACCTCTACGAAATATACACAGAGAGATCTCCATTCCGTCCTTCAACGAGTAAAGATCTAACGAACGTGACGTATTAAACTATTTATTGATTTTATTTCTAACGTTTTCTAACGTTAAATACTTCTACATTCTAACATTAAATATTTTAATAAGTTTCTTAATAGATAGAATAGTATAAAAAAGTTTTATTTTTTAGATTACTCTTTATTGAGTTATACATTATAACATAAAAAATTTTTAATTAATATTTTCAATAACATTACATACTTTGTATGTAATATTATACAAGTAGAGAGATTAAGGCAATTAATATTGCTTGAATTTATATTGATTCTTTATGATAAAATATCTTTGAATGTGTGCAATGCCTTCAGGAATGATTTCAGGAAATATTGTAATATTTAATTGTATGTAATATAATTTTTAGTATGTTTCAGCTTTTCAGACTTTTATTTAATTTTGTTTTATTCATCGTCATCCTAAGGGTAGGATACCCATCCTGCAGTCATCAATGAAGACTAAAAGTAAGTATATTTTCCTATGAAACATTTTTATGATAATTTCAATGGTTTTTTATTGGGAAGATGATATTAATTGTTCTTTTTCTTTTTCTGTTTCAGAACATCATTGCAATCGAGCGCGTAGGCAATGAGGTACTCGTGTGTTGCATCGTAAAAATAAAATACAAAAGAATCGGAAAGTAAAGTCAGTGTTGATCGTCGCATGTTAAAGTTTCGTTTGCTCGGTTAAGAAACTCGCAAGTTTCTAGTTTTCTGTTTAAAAAGTGTTATTCACATCGTCATCCTAAGGGTAGGAGACCCATCATGCATTCATCACTGATGAATAAACGTAAGTCAATGTTTATATTAAACACTTACTTAATAATTATAATAATTTTTTCTTACAACAATGATATTCATAATTTTGTTTTTATTTCTGTTTCAGATCATTATTGGAATATTGCAGTGTTGGAAGTGTTTGTGAATTGTGTTTGTGAAGTGTTGCAAGTGTCGTACATTGCAATCGTGCGCGAAGCAATATACGGAAGTGTTGTATCGTTTAAATAAAATTAAAATCACGGATTAGAAGCACGTTCGTTCGTTAATTTCAATTCCGTCGCGTTGCGAACTATTTTTGAAATATATATATTAAATTAACTGCGACCAAGGCAGTAATTGCATTAGACTTTGTTCGAGTAAACTTGTATTTTTATCTTTAAACAGTCGCACAGACTGTTCGCGTATTAGAATCAGTGCATCAATGAAGATATTTCTACTTGCATTGACTGTGTGCAAAGCAGTCTTTGAATTAGTTGTGTAGAATCAGTGATCGGGCGTATAGTAAATTAAAATCAAACGCGAATTAGAATCAGTGTTGTTCGCCGTATAATAAAATTTCGGTTTCGCGATAAGAAACTCATCTATAGTTTCTTATTTTCGTTTATACCGCGTTTTTAGATTCACGCGAGGTGCATCGCCATGGTGCAATTGAGTTTCATCCCATTGGAATGCATTGTAAGTATCTATTTGTATTTAAATTTTATTCGATTTTATTTTATATGATCTTGAATTATATTGCAGATAACTTATTGTTCTGTTCTATTTTATTTTACAGATATGACGACGGACTTTCTACCTTATCAAAGATGTGGGATGAATTCTTCGATGGATCATCGATGGATTATCGATGGATCTTCGATGGATCTTCGGTGGATCTTCGGTGGATCTTCGATGGATCTTCGATGGATCTTCGATACTTGCATTCTACAATACTTGCCGCGAAGTACGAGTGTTTTGGAGCCATCGTAGAACTTCTTATGCCGTGAGTTAAAATTTAAAGTCCCTCCGGTGCTCAATCATGTCGAGGATGAAAGGTCCTAATCGGCACGAGTTACTGGTTGTAATTATTTAAATAAATTAGTGACGAGCACATGAGTAATTCCTTTCTAGGAGTTATTCATGAAAATTGTATATTTTATTGTATATTGTATTGTATATTTTATATTAGTTCAGGATAGGTTTTCTTGTCTCACCGGTTAAATTCATTTAATTAATAATGCAATTAATTAATGCACTTTCTTTTTTATTACGTGTTTTGTTCGTGGTTAGTAGTGGTGAAATCGAGCTTTTATTTACTCGTTTTCGTCCAGAGAAGCATGTAATAAATGTCTTACATGCATTGCTTCGTACTTAGTTTATCTAATCGCGATTAATTTTGATATATCGATACTTCGATATTATAAATAAGTGAGCAAGAAGACAAACTCATTCGCGACGGATAGATTCTAGCAGTTAAGTGGTGGCTCAAAGCCCAGTTCTTTTATTAGAACAGCCAACTTAATGAAAGGAGTCGTCCGAGGTTTTTAAATATATTAAAATATATTAAAAGTTAATATTTATCAAATAAATTGTAGAGTCTTTAGCCGCTTAGATAAATTTCTATAAAAATGTATTTATGTTTTATGTATATACGTGTTTTTAATCATATTCTTTAGATCAGGATTTTCAGCTTCTAATATACTAATTTCCCGTTTCTCCCCCCTATACTTTCTGCGTTCTCATCTATGCCTGTGCCCAGGTGCTACTCGTATAGGTGAGAAACAGTTAGAATAGGTTTAGTTTTAAGTTTTTCCCCTATTGGCGGCTGACATTGTGCTAGTGATTGCACGGTGTACGTTGCACCTGTGTGTGCGTTTAGGTGTGTGCATTGTACATCGTTTCGCGACACGTAATACCGCGATTATTATTTTTTAAAATTATTGAATAAAAATAACTTGTAGAGTCACGCGTACGATACGAACTTTTTTTTTTTTAACAATCGTTTTGCATAGTAAAGTTACTGCATTTATTTGTGGAAACTTTGATATACTCGTATATTACTAGTATGCATATATACTAGTGTATACTTGTATTTTTGCTTTAGTCATTATTGCAATAATCATTAGCCTTGGCAGTCGATTACAGCATTGGTACGTACTCCCATAAGTTTAGAAAACACGCGTTTGAACTAGGGTGTCGGAGGTGCCCCGGGGCATGCTCTCTAGTTTAGGCTTTTGCACCCTGGTGGTATGTGAGAGAATCGTGGAGTGGGTGGGTGGGTACGTATGTGTATTTGCTCTTTTAAATATGGGTAATTGGCAGGCAGGTAGCATACTTCTTTGAGCGAATGTGATAATTTTAATTTTAAGTAGGTAGGATCCAGGAAAGGCACGAGGTTTGCTTCCACTCCGGAGTGGAAATTTCGCCTCCTGGTTTATACAGAACTGTTACAAAAATTTTTTTTTTTATTTATTCTAATATGCTTGCTTTGTAAATTTATTTTGTGACTGTTCTGTAATCTTCATTATGTATCATGATTCAAAGGGATTTGCATCAATTTGAAAGATTCATTTCTATTTCGATTCTATCTCGAACGAAATAAACTCGAACAAATTCGCAAATACTTTGATGAATTTGATACTTAGTTTTAAGTATTATAATTAACACTTCGCACTATCGCGATTTAGTCTTTTATATTTGATATAATTCAGTATAAAAAATAAATTGAATAGAAATATTGCAAGTAAATGCATTGCATTTATAGTACTATTTTTATTTCAATTCGTTCTTATTACTGTATATTAAAAGTGCGAAGTGTTATTAGGTCATCGATAATTATCTGCTTGGACATTCAATTAATTGTGCTCGTGTATATTGCAATGAATTCTAAGTTCATTGATGGTTCACGAGCTTTAATAATGAATAGAGAATGCAAATTAATAGTTTTAATAATTAACAATTAAAATCATAAAAGAATACGAGCTCATTTGCAAAAGTAGTATGATATATTTAATCTTGCTTGCACGTAGAAAATGTCCAATGCAGTTTTCAGGAAATGAAGAAAGAAGAGGCTAAATGTCGAAGAGGCTAATGCCGAAGAGGCCCCCACTTAATTGTGGCTGAAGAGGGCAACTACGTAGACTATTGAGTTATTTTCAAGGATTCAAACAGCAAGTTTGAACTTTTCGAAAATAGCTCTCTAGTCATATTTTATATTTTATTATATTAATTTCTTGCTCGTCATTAATTTGTAATTGTAATTGGAGATCATGGACCATTCCATCTCCTTGGGACACCAAATTTGTGTCCATCAAAATTGTTAAAAGATGCATAAGTTTTTAATTAGTTAGAGTCAAAAATATTAAAATTCTTATATTATTAAATTTTGAAGTTTGATTAACGTTCAGTAAAATTGCAGACATTTCTTTTTTCTTGTTTCGTCTTTCAGATTTTTACTGTGATTTTATTTCATTAAATTTGCAATTATTCTTTTGTATATAACGTAGTTTAAAAGTATTTTATAATAATTTATAGATATTATTTTTATTATTTAGTAACTTATTATAATATTTGTACTTTTCCTGTTTCTTAATTATTTATATTTTTTATGTAAAATCACGCGTTTAAATGTAATTTTATTTTACAAACGGTAAATAGCGATTGGATAAAAATAAATAGGGTATTCAAATGAAAAGTGCATCTGGGAATTGGACCACTTACATGTTAGGCTATTGTATGACTCGATTCTATGATTAATATAGTTTTCTTCTTGTTGCAGGTGATCATCGTTGGATTTATCATCAAACCTTCTGGATTCTTTTCTATTTGAGTGCTTAAATTGCTTCATTTTAAAATATACATATTAATGCATTTCTGAAGGCACACACACGTTTATATATTAAAAATTAAAAATAATTTCAAATTTTATTACAACATAAATATACTTATGTATGCTAACAAAGAAAATATCATATACTATCATATACTATCAAAGAATATTGTATTCTTTAATATAAATTCAATAAAATTGAAGATTATAACGTTCTGATTTCAGCATTTTTATCATTTTTAGGTAATTATTTTAATGCTCCTGCGCAGTGATGACTTCGAAGGTAAAATTTAGCTGTAATATAAGAAAAGTGCATTAGAGTATTAAAATAATAGTTAATTAATCGAAGGAAATGTGTATTGTTGTTCAGAAGTTCGTTGAATAAGAAAAGAAAAATTTAAAATATTATTTTTTGTTAGATTTGTAATTATTAGATTGTTATTTTGTTATACCTAAAAATTTATATTATTCTGTCGAAGATTTTTATGTTAAAAGTATTTACTTAATTAGAATCAGTAGCCACTTATTATTAAATTGTATTTCAATTTTTTTAGATTTATATTACAAGTAGGTTTTTTGAGTACAGAAAAGAATTCGTATATACTTTTTTAAATTTTCTTTTCTTTAAAAAGATCGAATACTTACATATTGTTTGGATAATATTGAACACAATCGCATATTCTTAAATATATCCAAAAATACAAATATGAAATATTTAATAATACAGTATCGATAAATTACGTTAATTTACTTAATAATGTATAGATATATTTATTTATATATAAGGGCACTATTAACCATGTATAAAATTCTTATGTGCAGCTTGCCTGATGGCAAATGAAAATGGGGAAAAAAACCAAACGAATAAAGAAAAAAAAGGGCAAAATTTTTCATAACAAACTAAGAATAAAATTCTTTTCACGACAAAACTTATACATAATTTTTATCTATTATATTTAAATCTAATATTTAAAGGAAAGATCTCAACCAGATTAAAATAAAAATATATGTTTGCATTTATACTTCGATAAAGAGAGAGAGAGAGAGAAGAGAGAGAATGAGAGAGAGGATACATGTTAATTATATATAATAACAAGTATTCGTGTATTCGTGATTTTAATATTTAAAATGATATGAAAGATATTTTTGATTAATGGGTAATAATGACTGATATATCAAAGTATCTCACAAGCGATACTTTAAGTTATATACAACGTTTCTCAAAAGTGCATGCATTTTCCTTATTCTGAATATTTATTTAAAAAACAAAAAAGAAAATAATAATTAAAAAAAAGGTCAGTACAGGCGTGTATCCTCATATATATTTATTCTACCCTGGAAGACTAGATTAAAAATGCCTACAAAAAACTACGAAGACCCTAATGAACGCTTATTTTTTTTTTTTTTTCGTTTAAATAATACGAACTTATACTACTATTATAACTTGCATAATCATTCATTTTTAATGAGTAATACTTGCGCGTTAAACAGACTAATTTATAGTGGCTTAAATCTTATTCTTATTATTATTATTTTTATTATTATTATTATTAATATTATTTTTTTATTAAATACATTGGCATTAATGGCAAAGTAATTTACTCTCTCATTTTCGTCTTTTTTTTTGTTTTTACATCTTACTTCAATAATAAAGATAACAATTTTAATATTAATTTAGATAAATATACAAAATGTACGCGATTATGCAAATTTGAGAGAGAGATTTTTTTCATTCGTATAAGTTGCAGCACCGAGATTTATATGTAAAAAATGTTTTTTTCTTTCGAAAGTGTAGTCAATTATTATAAACGAATATAAAAGATGGGGAAAGAAATGGAATAAAAGATCAACTTATTGGACGACATAAAAACTAATAATCCTTAAATTCATGCTAATTATGGCAATAGCGAAGTAACTTTATAATAATCGAATCGGTTAGAAAGTACATGTACACCATGAGCTGCTACAGACTCGGTCTTGGCAGCTGCCTCATAAATTACAAATCATCTCCAAATATTCTTATTCGTTCTTTTTTATTTTATATTAAAATTCTTTTTCTTCAATTTTCAATATACTCGAGTTAGTATAATTCTTTCGATAAGTCTTATTCTCTAATTCCAACAATTTTCATAATCGATTAAATAACAAATTGACACGCGACTGCTAATAATTTAGTTTCTTTTTTATTCGAATTTTCTCAATTTCGTCGCGTAGGATCTTCAACAGGCATATCTTCTGCTTTTTTTTTTCTCTTCTTAGTTTCTTTTTATTCCAAATCGAAGGACCGAGATTTTTACCAAGAGATCTTTTTCTTTCTTTTGTTTTTCTTCAAAAATACAAATTAATTATTAATAAGCGTTTCGTCTTTTGTTTTTCTGTCTTTTCTCAAACGCCATGATCAAATTCGTGATATCCTTCTGCTCCTGTGAAAACTACGTCGACCCAAACTCTCATAGCTTCTGGACTAGGTGCCATCAGGTGATACAATCTTGATGAAGTTTTTATGATGAAGGTTAACGATGGTTGTGGTGATTTAACTGTGTTCATGTGATCCACGTAAACCTCTTCTATCGACTGTATAAAATAAATGAAATAACAACACAAATTATCCCTATTTATTATATTATCCATTTGATTATTTTGAAGAAAAAAATATTTGTTATTTTCTTTTATACCTGAAAGTAAATAACTCCTCGTGCCTTTTTCGAATTACTATCGCTGTAATACGTTAAGGTTTTCCTCTTTCGATCGAAAACGAACCATCGTTTGTTCCAGTGATGAAACTTTTTACTCATCTTTGATAAATAGCCACTGCAACTGGTAGTATTAACTGTGACATCATCTATCAGCTGCAACTGATGTCCGGCAGTTTCAATGTGATGCCTCAGATCCAAGGATTCGGATTTTATAGGTAGATATCTTGTTAGCGGCCTCTGAAAATAGATTTAGAAATCATCGTTTAATGCGTCAAACTTATCGCTGATAAAGATAACGAGGATTGCAAAATTATTGGTCACTATTGATATGACATTTATTAGTTCGTAAATTGATAATACTTTTTCTTCAGCCTTAAATGTAAATTTTAAATGATTTTCATGATAAAGAACAAAAAAACGTCTTAAAAATTCATTAATTTACCTGGAGTTTAGCCTTTTCTCGATGTTTGACAGGTTGAAGTGGACCGATAGTATCCATTTCACTGGAGATCTGTGAAAGAGGTCGGCTTCCGTTTCCGTCAACGATACCACCACTGTTGTTACTCAGCCTTTCCCCTTCCATTGACGTTCTCCTATCATCTCTCATCTATTTAAAAAAAATGTAATCGTATTTATATTGCTTTAACGTGTTGGTTCTATGTGTGTGATAGGTCAGGAGAGGTTCCCTCATAATCCTTTAGCGATTAAATCCTACGACATATTCTAAATTTAAACAGTTGATAACAATGACGATCTATGAGGAGACAAAAATAAAAATATGACGATAATACATTTATTTAATCAAATTTGAAATTTTAATCAAGTAAAAAGTCACGTTCACAATGTTCGTAGAAGTATTTCATGCGTTTCAAGCGTACTCGAGTGAGAATGAAAGAGAAAGAAAGAATGAGAGAGAGAGAGAGAGCATGACTTCGCATAAGGGCAGTCAATGAGGAAAAATTGCTTAATGAGGTAGCCCTGAGTGATTCATACAAAGGAAAATGCTCCTATTATTCCGTCATTTCTCACACTTTATACAGAAACTCGTTTAATAAACTCCGACGATACTCGAGACTTCATTGACTACGTATTATTATACTTAATAATATTTTTTTTATATATATATTTTTCATGTCATTAAAAAATAAAGAAACCTAAAATAATTCTATATATATATAGAATTGATCGTTAATATAATTTCATAATTTAAATCCTTTGGATGATTTAACTTACGCGTTTTTTTCTAATACATTTCTTCTTTTTAACTTCTCTTTTAATATAATTCATCCACATGAGAGACATTTGATACGATTTTTTTTTGGATGATTGAAATTTTACAAAAAAAAAAAAGAAAAAAATGTATAGCAATTTTTAGAACAGATTCGAACAGTTGTCGATTCTCGAGGAGACAAAACGAAACTGACGTTTCTGTGAGAGACAGAAAATATCTCGACAATTTCCGTTTCAAAGATTTGTCCTCCTCCCTCCTCCCTCTTTTTCTGTTTTTGTATGTATGTATGTATGTATATATGTATGTGTGTGTGTGTTTTCTTCGTCTCTCTCTCTCTTTATCTCTTTCTTACTCATCTTTCTGTATATTACAAATATCATCATCCTTGCAAAATTTAACCAGAGCTTCTTTATGTGGTCGTTCAAATAGAGGAAGCATTTCCTATCTAAAACAAACGTTTTCTAGATTTTATTTACTCGTTGCTTTATTACGTAACATCCAATAGAGAGAAAGAGAGGGGTTGGGAAGAGTAATGCATTCCACGAATAGTACAACTAAGCCAGTCATTCGAATAAAACTCTGAGAAAATTCCTTTCAAATTCGAAATTCCATTTAAATTTAGAAAATTGAATCTTTTCTGTTATAAACCCACCACCATTTTGATATCCTATATTTTTTTTTTATATACCGTATATTCAGTATGTTTTTTCTTTTTGATTAAAACTTATCTGCACAAATTTGTAGTAAAATATACAATAAGATATTTAAAAATGTTTAGTAAAAGATGTTACAAATATTAATACGTTTAAATCTAATTTGCAAGAAGAATTTCATTTTGTAAAACGTTTTTCTCGAAACAAGATTATTGCTTTTACGTTGAACTTTTGTAAAAAGTTATGAAATAGTACATTACAGTACAGTACAGCAGGGCAGAGCATAGCATACACTCAGACATTTTTAATTCTTCTTTTTCCAAAACTCCTTCCTTTTCTCTCTTTTGTTTAAGCCTTTTCTCATTACATTTCACTGAAAGTTTTAATCTTTAATGCTACCCTTGCCTTGGTTGGCTCAGGCTCGAAAAGCACCCCGTTATTACAACCCTGGCCTAGTTAAAATTTGCTTAAAGGAAACACGTGTAATGCAGCAACGTTTCTTCTCATGAATCGACCAAAACGTTTTGCTCTAGAATGTCTACTACTTGCGAAATTTTTGTTTCTCTCTACCTTCTCTCATTTAGATAATAATTGCAAATGTTTGTTATTTGCTTAAACTATTAAATCCAATTTGTTTTCTTTTAAAAAATTACTAACAATTATGATAACAAAATTTACCAAATTTTTGGAAGCCCCCAACGATAGGCAAACTTTTTTAAAAAAGAAGTACGCGAAATAATTTTGCGTGCATGCACTCAAATAATTGATAAATTCCTATCGATATTGATTTTTTGAATTTCAATTTGAATGTTCGCACAATTAAAAATATGTCAAATTAATGAAAATGACGAACAAATATTAGTGCAAGGAATTAGAAGAAAAACAGAAAACGTTTTATCGCGTTATTATCTTTATCGAAACTTCGTCGATTTAAGCCTGGTATGATTAAAATTTATCTTTCACCAATAACATCTCGATTTAGCAATTTATCATGAATTTAGTAAAAGTTTAGCAATTGTACGAAGGATCATTTAATGAAATTTGAAATCACTAATGAAAAATAACGATTAATTTTCATTTCAAACTAAACGCAAATTATTCAGTCGAATCGGATAAACAAAGAAGATACGGTATGATGATTACAAAGTAAAAAACGTAATGTTTGACGTAAATGTTTTCTTATATTAGAAGACGTATTAGAAACGATCGAAAAAGCTCTTACGCAATGAAGCAAATGTGGCAGAGCAACAGCTATTAATTAGGTCATGATGTAGTTTTCCAAGCTGCATCTAATGTACGTCTCGATCCTTATAAAAACGTTTGCGATATATATATATCATCGTATTCGATGAATTTTCCAAAATATTTGTTAAACTCATCGTTAGACTTTTTCTAAACGATAATTAATTCCGATCGTATCCTAACGAATCGACGATTTCATTAAAATGTGTGATTTCGAGAAAACTAAAAATAAAATTTTAAATAATTTTAAAACTTGTAGTCTACGAAAAATGATGTCAACGATATCTCATTGACTCGCGACATCGTAGATATAAATATAGATTCGAAGTAGTTTATCGTTACGAAATTTTTCAACGATTCTAATCGTAACATAGAAAATAGATCTATTTAATCCTTCAAATACAATCCAATAACCCTTTATTTGAAACTTATTCGATCGAATGCGACGACGTGCAGCAAGTAAATCGAACTGTTGAGTTTAGATTGAAGATTAGAACGAAAAAGAAAGAAAGAGAGAGAAAGAGAGATAGAGAGAGATTTACTCACGTTATCATTTTGAAGCAGACTGTAGGAGTTGTTAGATGGTCCTGGACTTGGCGAGGTGAGTTCCGAAAGTTTACTCGGTGATAATTTCTCTCCGGTTCCTCCGTCAGCTCCGTCGCTACTCCCGCTACCACTACAAAAAAAAAAAAAGAAAAAATAAAGAAAAATGACAAATTTATAAACAAACAAATAGACCGTGGAATAAATAAAATCATCGCGACGATGTTCTTCTTCCTTTGCTGGTTTATTTTTCCAAGCCAACAAACCATTACTCATTTTTTCATCTTAAAAAATATCTTAAATAATTGGAAATGTTTTTTTGGATCATACCGGATGTACGGTGATGTTAATAGGTTTGTCGTATTGGATGAAAAAAAATTGTTAAATCCTTTCGCGTGTTAGGAAGAACGAGACTGGGTTTACCTTCGAAGTTACGTGTACGAATAGACGAGAGAGTATCTCGATTCTCTCTGCTAGCGTGAACTTTAGCCGGTTTGCATAGGAAAAAACGTACTGGGACGACTCTTCTACTCGTGACCGACGAGACTACTGACGAGGCCTATAGTCGCGGCAGGTATTATTAAAACCTAACAAGCACAAAGTGACTTGGTCGACCGGTTCGACAGAGTGCCACCGGCATAGCGTTTGATTCTCTTCTACCACGTACAATGTGTTAGTGGTGAACGAGTAAACGGCACTCCTTCGCATCTCCTTCTATGCAGTCATCCTTAATTTTCCCTCGTTTCTGCGCTTTCTTTCAAGGTCGCTCTACCACTCTCTCCCCTCCCTCTTTAAATATTATGTCCTTCTATTTCTTTCGAAATATTTCAAGTATGCGACACAACATGACTTCTTTACACACATACAAATCCTATGTGCGCACGTAATGGGGGATATATATGTAAATTATAATTAAATAATTTACGTGGAAATTATAAAAAATAATTTTAAAAAGTAAATAAAACTGGAGAACAAAAATTTGATCTGTGCTCGGTACTAATTTGATTTTTTTTTTTTTTAATTTTATATATCGCGTATTCAGTATTTTTTAAATCAAAGTTATTCGTATAAATTTATAGTAGTTCAGTAAAAAAAATATCACAAATACACTAACACGTTATGCAATCACCAAACGATTACAGGTAAAAATTCAAATAAAAATAAAATAAAATTAATTTCAGATGAAATAGTACCTATTCGATAAATTAATAAAACTAAGTAAATAAATATGTATTTTAGTGGAGGTATTTCAATTATTTTTTGTATATTTTATTTCTGAGCGAATAATAAGAAATGAAAAATACCGTGAAACTTACAGACAACGTTGACGAATATCGCGAGTACGAGTTTCCAAAGGATTATAACAATTTTCACAAATCCAATCCTTAGTAGCAAGATAATAACGATTGCTCGTGAGAAAAGTAATTAGATTGCACCCTCTCAGTCTGGCCTCGTTCATAATCGTTTCACCCACGTTTCTTCCGTTCATTTTTGAACATCATCCACAAACTTTTTCTTCTTTTTTTTAATAACATACACTTTATCATCAAAGTTTATCTCTCCAAATCCACTGGTAATAATCCATCGTTAATGAAACTCTTAATCTTACTTGCCAAGATCCAATCATTTCACTTATCTTCACTTATACTTGTTTATTTTTTAAATTAATTTTGTAAACTTCTTTACGAACAAAAAATTAGTCAGAAACCAAGCGATAAAAAACATATTTTTATGATAGATTAATAAAAAAAAAAAACATAATTTAAACACTATCTTCGTACGTTACACTTGGATCAATATTGAATTTTACGAACAGAATTTTATCTCTCTCTCCCTCTCTCGCTTTCTTTATTTTATTATTGATTTTAGTTTTCGTGTACTAGATTGGATAGAGAAGGAGGACGACGACGACGACGACGTATCAAAAAACGTTGATGTTAACGTCGACGAGCCGTGAAAAGACAGCGAGTTAGGAGAGATATCGTATCGCATGATAACGCCCCACTTCGAATAGCAATACTAGCACTCAGAACACATATACATACATTATACCAGATACATTAAGAGACTTATGAGAATAACCGTACACATATGCACATGTGTGAGTGAATGAGTGAGTGAGAGAGAGAGAGCTGGATAGATTGTTAAGAGGTTCGCTAAAACGTTTGATTGTTAAGAGCAATCAGACTTCTCGTCATCATGATCGTAACATACAATCGGTTTCCTTCCTCGTAAATTTGAACTTTCAAGGCTTCCACTTTTACTTCTGACTCTGAACAAATTCCAATTTTTGTAAATGTAAATATTGGGATTAAGCAAATAAGAGAGATCCTTGATTTTATTGCACTATCTTTTTTTTCTACTCTAAACCGTGATAAGTTTATAGACTTCTTGAACTTTGTCTATTTAGAATGATTTTAAATAATACGTTGCTTGTTATTATCGTTGATATTTTTAATGATGCGTTCAATTTTTCTTTTATTTATTATTTTTTTCTTTTTTTTATTGAAATATATTAAAGATCCATTGATCATATACCGACGAGAATAATTCTCAAACACTTTGTAAATATCAAAACCTACTCCGATTGGAGCTCGCGTTATACTAAGAACAATTCGGTACTGGGAGTTGAGAGATCCGTTATACGGATGATCGAAAACGTACGTGGAATATTTAATAAGATTTTTCAATGGCTTCCCTTTCTTTCTCCCCTCTCTGTTAAAAAGTTTTCGTACAAGTTTAACACTATAGCGAACATGCGTCATTGATGTCCTTGTAATATCGGATATTACATGAATTATTTCATTCACGTATTCATTATTTTAAACATATCGCGATGAAATTTATTTCGAGTAGGGATCGAGTTGATCTTTCTTTTTTTAAATTTGATTTATACGAAGCGTAGGATTTGATAAGATTATAATCAAGATTAAAAGATTTAGAGAAATGTGATAGATACCTTTCCGTTAAGCCTGTCGAATAGCTCGAAGATTCTTCACCCGACTCTACACTATTGAAGGAAGCACAATTCATCTTTCGTTCCTCCCATTGAGAACGTACTTCGTCTTGAACGCGTCTTTTGAGTTCTTCGACTCTTCTCCTTTCTTCAGAAATCACTTGGCTACCTGTTTAAATATTTGATTCGTTTTGTTTAATCTAAAATAAATGGACCTATTTTTTATAGGTACCAACCTTGTTTCGCTAAATGAAGCTGACGATTTCTCTCAATTTCCTTGAGGGACTCGATAGTCTTTCTACCTAAGCTGCCCTGATTATTTACTATGGGAGAGTCAATGGTGACTCTGGAGATTCTATCGAAATCTTCCCTGCTCGGTGATCGTTTCTCTTCGCAATTATCGTAGGAATTTTGTAACAAGTTTTCGAGTTCATCGTTGATGGTTCGCAATCTGTTTCTTCCCTAATCAAAAATTAAACAAAAAAGAAAACAAGAAGAACAAATGAAATACATGAAATCAATATTTTTGTAGTAGAAAAGGCATATCGTTTGAATTTGTTGTATCTTACTTCTTCCAATCGTTTCAAATGGCCTAATTTTTGTCTCTCAAGGCTTCTAGCATCTTTTGTCGCTATATTGTTGGCTTCCGATCGTTGAGACTCCAAATTGTTTAATTGAGCTTTCTTCGTTTCTATTCTCGACGTCAATTCGCTCAAATACCTGCCAAAATATTAATCAAAAAATATAAATCAACGAGTAAAAAATAGAATAAATGAAAAAAGTAATAAAAAATGTCTTCAAACCTTTGTAATTCCTCTCTGGTAGCGAGTTTGCTCGCTTCCTCTTCCAGATGATGGAATTCCAAATCCTCGAAAGCTTTCCTCTCAGTTTCAAGGACGTCTTGCTGAGCTGCCAACTTTTCACCAATGTCCTGCTGCCTCATTTCATCCATGGAACGCGTTAATTCTTCTTCTAATCTAGCGTAAGCTTGTTGAGCTCTCTGTACTCTTTGCTTAGCCTCTGTCTGTAACTTCGCTTGGGTCGTGTTATCCTCGGCCATTTCTCTTTCGAGTTCATTGATCCTCATCTGGACCTTTATCTTCTCACTCTCCTCTTGTGTCAACTTTAAAGATTCCGACTCGTATTCGGCCGATAAGAGAGCCTTTTCCAATTCCAACTGAAATTATTAATAATTATTGTAATCAAATTGACTGTAATCAAAAAATTCAACATAATTGATAATAAATTTAATTAATTTAAAAATTACCTCTCTGCTGATCTCTTCCTCTTGAATTTCAATATCCGCAACGCTTCTCTTCAAAGCATCCATGTTACTGAGAATATGAAGTTTTTCGTTTTGCAAAAATTCGATGTACTTTTTTCTATCCTCCTCTTCCAATTCCTTCCTTTCTTTATCAGCCTTGGCCTCGTTAGATTTCGCGTTATCCTTCTCGGAATTATTTCTTTTCGGCGTGGTACAAATTTCTTTGGATTTTGACAACATTGACAATTGCTCGATCGCTTCGAGAAGATCGTCGTTCGATATCGTCAATTTGTTTTCTATCATTTCGCACGAATTAGAAAGTTGACCATTTTTCTTTGGCATGGAATGGATTTGATTATTATTGTTATTGTTATTATTGTTGTTGTTGTTACTGCTATTGCTACTGTTATTGTTATGATGATTAGGAGTGTTGTTTGGCATCGATGATGATGCTGGTGATATGGAAGACACGATTACGTTCTCGTACAAACTCAAATTGCCATTGGAAGACACGAATCTTTCGTAATTTTGCGCCAAAGTTGTTTGCTGTTGGGTCGAAATTTTCGTACCATTCAATTGAATCGTTCCATAAGTCGAAGTTTCTTTTGTACTTTCCCGTTCGTCGCTGTTGTTGTTATTGTTGCTATTATTATTATTATTATGATTATTATTATTAGCCGCGGCACGATCGAAAGTGATATTTTCGTAATTTGGTGTACGGGCTTGTGAAATCGAATTAGAAAAACTATTACTTGTGTTATTCGCCGCCCATTTGGTGGTGGTAGCTTGATTATTGTTGTTACTATGATTTGGTATAGCTTGTTGAATCGCTGTATCTTGGATTATTGGACTTTCCAATTTCTGTGGGATTTGATCTTTTTGATCGATGGCCGAAGTATTATTTTGAAAGATCATTTTGGAATTTTGTACTGTCACGTTCTCGTAATTATTCGTCGACGACGGTTGCTGTTTTGGCGATTCGAAAGAAAAATGTGGTTGATTCTTCGATGGACTTTTTGGGCTTTCGTACGGTGATGCGTAGCCACCCCCTCCTAATCGTTTGTCTCGTGGAAGAGAACCATTCGTTTTGATTCTATGAAAAGAAAATCATTATTCCGGTTAAACGATACAATCGGATTTAAAATTGTCGTTAAAATGACGAGTATAATTATAAAGAAAAATTACCTGTTAGGTTGTCTCGGTTTATCGATGGTACTTTGTCTTTCGTATTCCGCGCACATAGCCAAAATCTCTTCCAATCTCATTTTCTCTTGTCTTTCAATTTCCTGTTCTCTTAATCTTTCTTCCTGCGCCCTTTTTCTTTTATTCTCCGCCTCGCGACGTTTGTTTTCAGCATCGATTTGCCGTTCACGAAGTTCCTCCAACGAACAACCACTTCCTATGCTCGGCGTTGGACTCTTAACACGAGTATACGGCCTATTTTGTTCACCACTGTATTTGGGGTTACGATTAAACGCTGGACTCGGTGGTTGAATCCGTTTGATGATATTTGGACTGGAACCAAAATTTGGACCAACTGCGTTCCTAATTACACCACTGGTGGTGTTGTTACTATTGACGTTATTGTTGCAGCGATTTGGTGTCACCGAACCATTACAAAGGCTTGAATTCGATCCAAATTTTTCCAATTGTAAATATTCCGTAGTGGTTTTGGTGACAATCAAACTCTGACTCATGTCGAATTCCCTACCAACTCCGAGATCATCCAGATCATTAGATCTCTGACACATCATACTACGAGACATTAGATCCGTACGAGAGGCTGAATTTCGTGGCATAACGTAATTCTGAACACCTTGATCGTTCTCGCTTTTATTGTCGCGATAATATGGCTTGTAAGTCTTCAAATAAGTTTCAGCCGTTGAGAACATTTGTATTTGATTACGATTTAAGGTCGGCGAGTTCTGATAAGACAAGGAACGATTGTGATCTAACATCGGTGAGTTTTGATTAGGCGTGTTAGATCTGCTATGATTTTTATTACTTTCCGTTGTTGACTGACGATTGTCTTCGAAGGAATGATTATTTGGGGATGACGTAACGAAACACGGAGTGTTCGAGCGGCTTCTGTCTAAACTCGTCAGATTTTGAATTGGCGAATTATTGTTGCTCGATAAATTGGAACTGTTCCTTGCCGAGGAAGTCGGTGTTCTCGAGTGTCCTAAAATCTGATCGGCCGGAACGTTGGTCGTAATACCACCTGCTGGAAATACTTTCGGTGATACGTAGTTGTTGTTTCTGTTTTGCTTCGACAACATCTCAAATTTCGTTAACTTCCCAAGGAAGCCAACTTCGTCGTCGGAACATGAATTCCTTGGTGATTTTCTTGGCGCAACCGGTGGCTTTCTTTCCAAGTGACAGCCCTCCTGAAGTTGATTGTCAGGTAGGGAGAAGCTTATGGGTGCCATGGAAATTCTTGATTGTGGCAGTACCGATCGGAGTTGCTTGGCCTCGGCAGGGTGATTGAAGCGCATGTAATTTGATCTGCCTATCGACAGCATGCAACCTATAACACACGACAAGGAAGAACAATCTTAAATGTGATTTTTATTGTTATTACGTTGTAACGTGTCAATACTAATATATTTATCTATCTATTTATCTATGAAATAAATACAATTTTTATGTGAAACATTTCAAAAAAGAAAATAACATTATTTCAAAAGATCGAATAACTGTTTTTTCTTTGATATTATTTAGGCAATCGAAAAGTGAGAGTGAACGTTTGATAAGTATCCTTCTTTCGAGACTTTCTTTTGGGTCGAGACGAATTTGGTACGTCGGTGGTACACACACACACATATTGCAATAGTATCGGCACAAGGTCTTACCTTGAATAAGTCGCACCGATGAATTTATCGGGACACCATCGATAGCCGTGTTTCCATTTATGGGATGAAGAGTGACCACACCGTTATTGTTTTCGATCGCGCAATGAATGGATTCAACTCCTGTACCGGCCAATGGAATATCAGCATCCCTGTTCGATCCGAGAGTAATCCTACCTGTACCAACAAAAAAAAAACTTATCAGATTTTTATATACGTGCGCGCACACACATTTTTGATCATTCGATCAATAATGATATTTCAAATTACCGACATACAGTAGAACTTGAATAATAGGTGAATTCTCAAGTGCAAGATCTTTCAACGCTAGATCTTCAAACTACCACGCTCTCAATGTTTATTTGAACCGAAACGAGGATCAAAGTTAACCATTCGAATTTATTTTCCCTTCTAAATTAGCAAATCCTTGGAAATCTGAGTTCACCATTTGCACCCACAATTCTACGACGGAACTATAGTTACATATACAGAAAGAGAGAGAGAGAGAGGGAGATTTAGGTTCTATTCATTACACCTCGTTACATGAAAGAGGCACACGCGTTAACAGTAATCGATGTCTCTCAGTAGTTCTCAACCAACGAAATAATGATATTTCTAATAAATTTGCTAGACTTTTCTAACTTAAAAGCTAACATCATATTTGTTTTCTTTTCATTTTCTTTCTAAACCGATTGTCTCTCTTTCGTCTCAATAAAAATGTCGTCCCAGTCTGTTATGATTCAGACATTTATTTCTCCATTTTGTTCTTATATTTCTTGGACATCCAAGATTAGATCGGCGCCTCGGAGGGCACCAGGATTCACACTTACTTTCGTTCGGTAATCGTCCGAGAAAATAGAAGAATGAAAAAGATTCTCGTGCAGTGTACCCGAGAGTATAATTCAGAGTCCGCGGCGTATTCCGATCTCGCAAGACGCGAGTAAATCGCAGTGCATTCTACAAAGGACTGCAGTTATATTTAGTTTTGGCGCGGTTCTACTCTCTCTCTCTCTCACTCTCTCTTCTTCCTTCCCTTTCCATGCATTTTCAGTCTTTTTGGAAACCCGTCCGCCATGTCTAAAATATATCCCTAACTTAAGGGAGAACCTTTGAGATACTTGGAATCTGACAGGACAACTCGTTCCAATGTCTTTGTCCTCTTCGAACTACATTTCTTTTCTTATTTCGCAATTATTCATTATTAATGCAATATAATTGTTATTATTGAATAATCAATGGTAATAATATTTGTCATCTATTCTCATTGTTTCTTATTTTTGTTAATTATTCTACGTCCAGTTTGATCATGAAGGATTATTTGAAAAGAGTATTTTCTTTGATAGTGAAATATAATAAGATATTCCTTATTCGACGATATAATCTTCTTGATCTTTCAGCATAATCAACAAGGGTAGAGAAGTACAATCGAAAGCTTTTAATCTTCTCATTTTCCAGCATTGTGACTATTTGCTTGAACGGTTCATTGTTTGTATCGGTAAAAGGGGTAGACAAGTTCCACTTGGTTGCATTATAGTACACATGGAGACCATGTATACTTAGCAACCAGTCTTCTCTCTTTATCTATCTATCTATCTATCTATCTAGCTATGTATCTTTGTATTTATCGATTGTGTGAAGATACATAATACAACACTACTGTGTTATACACTTTGTGTACAGGTTACAAGCTCTATTCATTCTACTCGAAATGAATGGGGGAAAAAAAGACTAAAGAAATAAAAAAAAGAGACACAAACAACAACACATTCGTACGATAATCAGCGAGGTGCATACGAGAGAGAAAGAGAAAGAGATTTAAAAACAGGAAGCAACTTCCTGACAAACCAATTCGCTTTGGTCCCTATTGTATTCGAACGAGCTTCATACTTCCAGTCCAAGAATTTACTCTCGCTCTTTTGTGTAAGATATTCATTTTTAAATTTATGCAATAGTAAAATGAAATTATTTTTAATATATTTGATATATATATTTTAATATTTACAGTGTAATATACGTGGATGGTGGTGGATTGACAAATTTTATAGCCTAACATGGAAAACTTTTCAATTCACCCTAGTATCCGCAACAATTTAATTACTTTTGTATTAGGTCTTGCCTAATAGTTATTTAATATTATCTAAAAATAAATAATAGAGACACTTTTAAATAATATGATTCATTTGAAAAGAATTCAAGGTTCTTTTTCTTTTTTTGTAAAAATGTCTCCTTGCAATTGATATTTTTTATTTGAAGAACTCAACTAATTGACTTTCTAGCTCGGTGCTATCTTGTTTATTTCGTCTCGTTTAAACTATGATGACTACAACGCAATTGGATCTCATCGGGCTGCGTAATAAAGATGACTCTAGATGGATGGAAGACACGGTTGTCAGATAATAAGAAAGAATTACTTGAAAAGTGAGCCGAGGAACGAGGATTATTAGATCTTAGAAAAAAAAAAAGGGCGCAATCAATTTCCAAGTATACAGGGTATAAACGACCTCGTAACTTTTTGAAACGAACAAAAGAATTCGTACGAATGTTCATTTTTGACTTGAATCATCTTATATTTAAAATTGATATTTAATTTATATGAATGAAATGAATTAAAATGAATTACAAAAAGGGGAAAAAAAAGATCGAAGAAACGGTTAGATTCGATGAATCTTTCGAAGGAAACGGGAATAAAATATTTCCGAGTGGAATCACCTCTCATCTCATACTAGAAAATACTTCTTGGATTAGGATGATTCACTGGTTGTAACTACTCCATGACTACCCGTTACCATTTCCCAATGTTTTTCCAAGGAAACGAGAAACAAGCGAGCTTAGGCTTATATTCTGGAAGTTCTGGAAGTTCTGGAAGTTCTGGAAAAGAATAGACCGAAGAAATATCTGGGATTGGCTTGAAAATACAAAATTAAAAGAAATACTAAAATAGGAAATCAAATTAAACATGAATTCGTATAACGCAATTTAAAAAGATGAAGAACAACGCTAAGATGTAATGAAAAATAAAAAAAAAAAGATTAATTATTATGTAAAAAAGATTATATTTAAATAAAAAATGAATCCACTCAATTTATAATGAAATAAAATTGTAATATTCGACGCGAGAAAGATTATAAAAGGGTACATAAATATTATATATGAAGAAAATTAGAATAAAAAATGCATAGAGAGATAGGAGCTAGGGAAAGTGCTGCACATAAGCGATTATGAGAGAAAGATAAGGAGAAAGAGCAACGTGGAGAGTGATAGAGATAGAAAATGAGTAAGTAAAGAGGTAAAAGAGGAAGAAAGAGCGCACTTTGAGGATTGACTCATGCAATAATTTATATTGCGAGTGCCCTGCTCTCCACGAAGCGACTATATTTAAGTACTGCTGTACAACTTGAAGAAAGAGCACGAGAGTGACTGAGAAAGCAAGAGAGAACAAGAATGAGAGAGAGAGGTATGCACTTATGAGCCAGCATGGTCTCTTCTTGCTGGGTTAGTGTCCTCCGTTTCTCCACCACCACCACCACCATTGCCACCATCACCAACACCACCTTCTTTCTCCTTCTTTTACTTCTCGTTCTTCCGCCTCTTCCCTTCATTTCCGAGCGAAGAAGAAGCAAGCGTCTTTACGCCATTTATATACCCTCCCGTACGAGCAATTTATACGCGCGTATGAAAGCACGTGCATCGAAGAACGCTCTTTCAGAAATGGCGCGCTGCATAAAGCGCCCTCACCTCCCGCGTGCAACACCCTACTTTTTACGTTCTTTCTTTTTTTATTATTTTATTCGTTTATTTTCTCTTTCTCTCTCTCTCTTCTCTCTGTTCCCTTTCGAATGCTAAGATGCTCTTGATGAAACGATCAAATTTCTTTCAACGTTGAAAATGAACGATTTGGATGCGATATTATCTTATTTGAAATTCTTCCTTTTCATTTCGTTCGATCAATTTTGAAATACATTCGTATCCTTCGAATCACGTATCTTACAGTGGCATAAGTTTTTTCCTTTTCTTTTTTTGTTTTTTTTTTTCTTGGAGTCGAACTTCCTTCCGGAAATTGGACGTTAAACTTTGAATGCATCTCGTCGAAGTACACGGATGACTAGACGACGAAAGCGTAACACATCTTACACGATGTATTTTTAAAAGGGAATATTTCAACGATGAGGCGAACTCGCAACACGCACGCACCCGCGGCCTTTCTAGCGGAGCTCGATTATTTCAGGAATATGTAGTCGAGCACGAGAGAGTTCGAAAAGGGAAGGAAACAGCATAGCATACGAAGAAGAAGAAGAAGAAGAAGAAGAAAGCGCTTGCTTGCTCGACTCTTGCTTCTATTTTATGTAACATATACACGCGATCAAATTTAATAATCTAATCGCATTTTTACACAAATACACCGAACTAAGATTCAACACATCCATGAGATTAATCCTGAACTAGTAGTCGAGATATCAAATTAACAAATTATGGACCTTATTCGTTCCCCCTCGAAAATTTGACTCTAATCAAATCCTTCTTCCCTCTTCAAAATTATCTTCCTGCCGGTGGTAACTAATTATTTCATTTTGCTGGATGATAATTTCATCCTCACTTCTCTTCTCTCTCTTCCTCTTTTTATTTCTGTCGTTAGTTATCTGCCCTTGAAAATATTACACGATGATAGATTAGAAAAGATTAGAATATTTCGAGTAGTATTCGGTATGCAAGAAAGCGAGCTTAGCGTGGAACAAAATCGTCTAAAATTATTGAACAGATATATTAGACGAGATTGGAATGTTCCAAGTTAAATATACGCGTTATCCTGCTGCGTGTGATGTTATCTTACTGATGACATCATATTTGCAAAGTCGACTTAACAAATAAAGATTTTTGTTGCAATTTAAATCCTTGGATAGGCAAGAAAAGAAACGAATGCAACTCGAGCGTGAGCGGTAAAAAAATCTTCTTCGTACGTTCACGATTACGAAAGTTAATCTTATCTGTCGGCGCTATTATACGTGGATTTTTTCAGACATCCCTTCCTCCTTTTTTCTCTTTTTTAATTTCTTTTCTTTCATCGAGATGATATCACTTCGTTCCTTCCACACGCGATTATTTTCCCCACAAATTGACTCTATCGAAAGAATTTATCTCTAGGAGACACGCCTTCCAAAGAGAAAGAGAAAGAACAAAAATCAAGACAAAGACAAAGATATGGACGGTCAATCGAGAAACACCATGGGATTTCATTTTCTTTTTTGTGCAACGTCATCGAGAGTCTTTAGAAAACGAGCGATCGTTTTCCTTACGAATTATCGTTCCTCTTCTCCTCCTCTCCCCCATTCCGTTTTTAAAGGAAGCCCTTTAGCTTAATCATCGTAATATCGATAATATGTACGAGAGTACAAGTTACAACAAACAAACAAACGATTTCGATGAGCAACTTGCAGGTGATTGGTTTTTTTTTTTGTAGAAGTTCCAAGTATATCATATCTATGCGTAGAATAATTATTAATAATAAATGTATAGGGGCTCGGCTCGAAGTCATACGTAGCGTGGCGCGGAAAGAACTTATGGGAAAAACCTAATATTTAACTCCATTTCATTTCTCATGTAAAAGATAATGCTATTATTTTTGACGTTAGACTGTAATTATTATTTTCAGTAGTAAAGAATTATAGCTCGTATAAAATACATGTAACTTGGTTTTACCTTCTGGTAAAGGATGCAAGGTCACTGCAGTCGACAATCGTCCGCTTCCCGTGGACACAAGATGCGGTGCTTCCGTTTGAACTCGTAACGCCCGGCCAGCTTCTCGTACTTCAAGACCAGCGTTCGCCATGGCTGCAAATAATACATAATAAAAAAAAAGCCATAAAAAATATTATTACGAAAATAGTTCGAAGGGTAGAAATTATTTCGTTAAAAAAAAAAAAAACAAGAATAGCATAGAGATAAAAATTTTGTAACACGGTGGTGGATCATGATTGGTATCATTATTGTTTTATATATGTTGTTGTTGTGTTATAATGTTTGCGTCTGCGATAGAAATCACGACTCGTCGCGTCAAATCGATTTCGCCCGCGCCTCGCCTTATGCCCAAGGCTCGTGGGAAAAGAGAGAAAAAGAAATAAGAAAAAAAGAAAAGGTTTAAACGAATACGAAGAAGAAAAAAGACAAAAAAAAAGGGGGATGGATGAAGAAAACCGGTCTTCTTTCTTTCTTTCTCTCTTCTCGCATGAACCGATAGACGGTCGTTCCTTTTTTTTTTTCTTTTTTCTTTTTTAGTTTATTTTTTCTTAATCTTCTTCTCATCCTTTCTTCGCAGACTTCGGTCTTCGGAGTCACGGGTCAAGATAAATTAGAAGGCGTGTAGGTATTTCTCGCGTGTGCCATGAACGCGTGCAATGATTCAACCCCGTTCCTTCGACACGTGAGAAAAAGACGGGGAACATATCCTTTTTCAATTTTATACGAAAAGTTCTACGCAATTTTGTTTCTTCTCCTCACCGGTTCAATTATTTTTCATTTAACCAGATCATCGCGTACAGGTATATATATAAACGAAAAAAAAAGAAAGAAAAGAAAGATAGGTGATATTTTTAAGACGATTACAAAAAAAAATAACAAGATATCAAGAGATTTACGATCAAAATCTGAGACTAATCGATCGAACGAGTCGATTTATCGAGTACGTACTTACGATTAGTAAAACCGGCTTCCTTCTCGTGCATCTCCATGCCTTTTACATCGATGTACCCCAACGAACGATGCTCGCTGACTTAATCGTGCGACTTAAATTACCCGCCAATGGAATACGAGAAGATGTAATCCAGCCGAGTAGTCAGAGAGAGAGAGAAAGAGAGAAAGAAAGACTGACTGACTGACTGACTGACTGTATATACGTGTGCCCTACATGACCATATAATAAAATGACAACTTAGGTCGATTTCTCGAGACGTATGCTCGATCCTGGGACCTCGTAACTCACCAAGGTAAATCTCAGAGTACCGAGTATGTGTATATATATATAGAAACATGTATGCGTACGCGTGAATGTACATATGCGAATGTGTGTACAGTTTTAAAAGGGAGAAGACAGAGAGTGTTGGTAATCGGCATGGATAAAAAGAAAAAAAACAAACAAAAAGAGAGAGAAAAAGAGGCCAGCAGCTCGTGTTCCCTCATAAATTCTGACTTCTTTTTCGTGTCTTTCTTTTTCTCTCGTGATAACAGGTGCTTATCTTGCGAGCTTGCAAACATTGCAAAAGTCGACGTCTTCTTGTCGTTGAACTCAACATTTCTTTTAACTCACAATCCTCATATTATTAACCTCGACAAGATTCAACTGCTTCTTTATATTATTCTTTTATTTTTTTTATTTTTAATATTACAGAATGGGGTGAGGGGGCTCAAAAGTTGTGAAAAGATGATTTTTCCCTTTAGTTCCTTCAAGACTTTTCGACTAAATGTTTTTCAATGGTACAAGTCTTTAGAATTTTTGGCTCACCTCGTATCACTTCAAAAATTATCTTACATTTTCTTTTTATTCGTACTAATGCACTTTCTTTTTTTTTTGCCTTTTTGTTCTGGTCATAGAACAAACCCCCTCCTCCCCCGTTAGAGAAAATTGATCTTAAGTTATAAAACCAAGAGAGACGGTTATATTTCCTCGTGTCGCTTATGTTAGACCGGCGATAGGCTAAATTCAACTGGTCGGTCTAGCGTAATGCGCTTAATTAAAGTTGTTTCAACTCGTTAAGATCGTTCACACGGGATGAACAACCCTATAAAACGACGTTGCATAGTATGCGCAGGCAACGCGAGCTATCTCGCTCGTTCAATTCCGAACGCGAAAATTTCGTTTTCCTTTCAATCAACATCGTTTCAATTTCATTTTCTATATCGATTTTTTTATCGCTTTTCTTCTTAGTTGCCCTACTTTCCTGTTCTTTCTTTTTAAAATTGTTCTTTTTATTATCCCTCTCCTCAATTTTTGTTTTACCGTCAATTGCACTTTTCGTTATATTCCTCGATATAGAATTTCTCTATTCCCGTTTATTTTATTATTATATATTATCTATCCTGTTATATTTATGCCATTTCATTGTACGTTTGCTTACAATCACATTTGATTTTTTTTTATTTTCAATGCATCTCTTTTTTTTTATGCAATCGTTTGTCTGATTGAATACACCTATATACTTCTGCACAGAATAAATACTATTTAAGTATTCTTTACCTTTCCAAATAGGCTAGTCAGCCATTGAATAGTATAAAAAAATACACACACAAAAAAAAGAAAAAAAAAAAAACAGAGAAAAAGAAGAATAAATTTTGCAAGTGTAAAAACAGTTGTACTGGTTGAAGCACGTATAGTTACATACGCGTGTCCTCATGTTGAAGAAACAATTCTCCTTTGAAATTAATTCCAAACGTGTACTCGTTCGTTTCTAACGCGTTTTGTTACCAGCTTATGCGCTTTATAGTGTGCGTATGTGTGAATGTTGTGAACCGTCTTGATAAGATACGACATACGCGATGAGTCGAACATATGGCAACTATAGGCACACACATACATAAAAAAGAAAAACGATTAGAAAAATTTAGAGAGAGAGATATTGATTGTAATCTTAAGTTATAATCTTGAATGAAAACGATTTTACATATTTTACATACGTATATGAATGCAATGTTCATGCATATGTGGTACGAACACTGTACATGACACCGTTGTCAAAGAATTTGTAAATGGAGACCACGAGAGGAAAGCTTATTGATCGATCGATGAACTGAAAGCGTTGGAACAATAAACCTCTTCCCTTTCCAACGAAATTCCAAAGTCTAAGCAAAGAAGACAATCGATTTAATCCGATGGAACGAATAAACATTGTCTCTCGTTTAAACAATTCCACGTGATTCATTCGTCCCTAACGATCGATTTTTCTTTCGGACTCTGACTCTTTTATAATTGAAATTTGAATACACGTTTGGAATAACTTCGAGATTTGAATAATCTTTCGTTCGGATATTTGTTTTCATTTATAAGCCAGTAAGAGAATTGATTAAATATAAAAAATATTAAAAATAATATTTGACGAAGAGAAAAGACGAGAAGGCGCGGTAATAATTTCACGTAACCGTGGAGGTACAATTGTAACCTTCGGAAGGGACACACCTGCCGCTTCGCAGGTGAACGATGAACAGAATTACCTTTGAGGACGAAGCCGAGACAACGACACGCAGCATACCTAAGCGTAGAAGTTACCTGAGCACACAGACGAGAACTTACACCGCAGGTGCTACCGAGGAATATTTTTTTTTTCTTTTTTTTTCAAACAAATCGACGATTACCCACGTCTCAATATGATCTTCTTATCCTTCATTTGTTTCATTATTTATCTATTCACCTCGTTTCAATTAAATTTTCAATTACAATTGTACAATAATGTTCGTTGTATATAATTTTAGAAACTAAAATTATTTACTTCCTTTGTTTCAAACTAGAAAAAACAATTTCTTAACTATAATATCGAAGAAGTAATTATGTTATTATTCTTGAAAAAAAAAATATTTCTTGTATATAATATTTAATTAGTATACTCAAGAGTTTCTGTTATATCTCATTAGATTACCACAGCTGCTATCGAATTTTTTATCGTGTACTTGCTTACTCTGCTGCTATTATGCATATACATAGGACACATGGATACACGTACGTAAACGCGTATGTGTATATCTTCGCAAAAACTGGTTCTCCTTGCATTACGTAAACCGAAAAATATATACATATATAATTACTTCTTTTCGTTCGGTACATTGGATCAAGAGGAAAAAAAAACCAGAAATTGGTTTTTTTACTCTCTCTTTCTCTCTCTCTTTCTTTTCTCTCCAATCATCATTATTTATTACAATCGTAAGTAAGATTTTTCGACTTCTTCGAAAAGTTCAATGTCGAAGTTCAAAAAATGTTAAACACTCTGACGATGGTCGGGCGTGTGTAGTAAAAAAATCACGAAGGCCGAGAAACCGGATTGAAAAACAGTACCGAATTAAGTGAGCTTAATTGGTACATGCAACACATATACAAACTCTGTTGTGAGACATGTTCTTCTAACGGTAATCGCTGATTTCTTCTCGTCGCAACGAACTTTACGTAATTCTTCAAGTTTGACAAGTTTTGCCTGTAAGACGTTACCTTTCCTAAACAAGTATGTTAATCACTTTTTAATTAACCCTTTATATTATTTTCTTTTATTCAAACATTTCACTGAATTCAATTCATTATCGTATAATTTAACTTTGCAATAATATTAAAATAATATTTAATAGTCGAAGCAAATTAATTGGATATTATCCGAGAAAAGAATATTTTTGTTCTTCTTCAAATAGAAATGAAAGAGAAAGAAATGGAGTTTGAATTAGATTGCATTAGTTGGATCGTTGGTGTAGGACTAACGCGAGTTAGCTGCGGCATGTATGAAAAGAAAAAGAAAAAGAAAAATAAGAATAATGCGAAGTCAAAGAGGAAGCTAAGTAAAAAGTTGAAGAAGAAAAGGAAAAGGGTAGACGGGTTGCTAAGCAGATGCCGACGAGACGACAGCCTTTCGTTTCTAAAGGCTCGCTAACTAAACTTTCGCACGGACAAGTGTTACGCGATATGATAAAGAAATAAATAAAGAAATAAAGAAAGAAAGAAAGATTATAATTAAGCAGTCCTTTAATATTCTTTATTTCTTTTTGATTTAAAAATGATGCTCGATTTTTTGCAGAAGATAATTAATCTATACAAAATTTACAATCTAACACAAAAGTGTATAGTCTATAATTTATTATAATATTATATTATTAATATCTTAATAGTAATAATGAAATTACTTTATATTCAACACTCGTTCAATCGGATAAAATAATCACCGATATTCCACGATTTTATCCAAAGATTCTGAAAGCTCTGAAATCGAATCACTTTAATCGACCTCGTTAAAAATCCATTTACGAGATGAGAAACATTAAAGATCGTTTTCATTCGAAAATGGGTTGAAAACGATTATCGAAATTAGTTTTGTAATAAAAATAAAATAAAATCAAATCAAACAACGAACTGCAATGATCGGGATGGTTGATCGTACGCTTAATTTAATTCTTCTCTCTTTCTTTTTGTATATTTATATATAACAAATAAATATCTTACTCGAATTTATAATATTCGCACAGATGTTAACTGATACGAAGAGAAGAAAATATCCCGTTGCACTTGTAATATATTCTATGGTAAACTCGATCGTAGTCGCACGTGCGTATGCATTTGAGACGGTCAAACGAACGCGAAAGCGTCTAGTATGCATCGAGTGCATCCGAAAGTGTAAAGAAAATTGACGTGCGTTTCTAACACGAGGTAGAAAAGAAGTAAGAAGATCCGTTAATCGAAACGTTACGTGACTCTACCTCTTATGGTATTTTTCGCTTACGATTTCAAAGTCACGTCTGGGAAAAAGATCATACGATGAATCTATTCGAATAGATCTTACGTATTTTATTCGTCCATCGTTTTCCCAACACATTGAAATCTTTATTAAATAGGAATATTTGATTTTCGTGTATTATTCTCATTAATTCGTGATTTATAATATGAAATTCGCGATAGAATTGAACGAATAAACGTTAATTGGTCAACACCATAGAAATGATGAATTACTTTCAATACGGGAAAGATGACTACGTAACATAACAGAGAAAGAGGATGTATTTATGTGTATGATGCGTGTGTGTTCTTGAAGCGGATGTTCTATATGCGGCAAACCGGACGCAACGACACGCGTTGTACCTGATGCGTACGCCGATGCACTAAAACTGTTTCTCTAAATAAATCTGTATAGAGAGTGAGAGAGACCAAAGGAGAAGAACAGAGGATGTTACTTCTCCTCTTCGCTTCTCTACTCTTCCGCTTATTTCCGAGACCCTTTTATATTGTTTCGAAGAAAGACAGGCGCGCGCGAATGGGATGTTGTATGGTGGTTGTAGGGTGCTGTTGTAGGCGTAAACGCTAATGTATTTTCTACGTTTTTCTATCACTACTAAGAATTACTAAGTAACTCTTAAGTAAGTGTTACTAAGATTAATCATCATTATAAAAAAAAGAAAAAAAAAAAGTATTATCGCGACAAAGACAATTTTAGATCTCATTTTTCATTAGACGCTTCGATAGAATTATTTGGATCTTCTTATTGCGACGATCTTTTGTCGAAATAAAAGCCATCTTCGATCGACAATGAAAACGCCTTGACCTGGTTAACGTATTGCACCCGTATGCGTGTTATAACACCCGTATTATAAACGTCCATGAATTACTCTCCTATCCTGCGGGAAGTTAGAAAGGAAATCAAAGTTTGCAAAGTTTGTTAACAAGGATATCTATGAGATCATCGTAGTGGACCATCGTAATTGACATTTAATTATTTACGGTTACATTAAAATTATCGAGAAAAGAATTCGATTGATTGATTTCGTAACGAAAGAGAAGAATGTAAATTGTGAAACGATAAGAGACAGTCGAATGTAGATAACGGATTGATGATCAGGATGCGAGAGGCTTGAGGATTTATAAACAAGAATGGACATACGTACGTAAGCACATAGGCTGTTTGTTTAACTCTCTGTGAGTCATGACGAAAGATCACTACTACTAAACCAGCTATACTTTATACGTAGGTTGACGTATGTATATTGGCGATGACGTCATAGCACAGTAGTCTCCGTCTTCGTTGTCGTCTTAAACGTCGTCGTCGTCATCATCGTCAGTTAGAAAAACTTTGTAATGACGTTAATTGCTGCTAATAATAAAAGAGCGTTGACCCACTAAACGAGAACGAATTCTCTTATTGAACTTTGTTAATGTCGAAAATATTATATATACAATTGGAAGAAAAAAAATGCAAAGTACTCGTGGCGTGACCATGATGAACGAGTGAACAAATCTTGGAAACGACGAACGTTTGTATGCAAATGATATACTTTTTTTTTAAATTATTTCTACCACAAATAGACTATTCAAAATGGTTGTTGTGCTCGAATAATATCAGCGTGGATTTTATCGGATGATTTTTCACACGGATCGAGATACCGATAACTCTTGGAATTTTCGCATATGGATCGGCTTATTAAAGTATTATCAAGTACTTCCGTGATAGGCACCGTACGAACTAAACGTTCGTGATAGGAACGTAAATGTTAGCGATGATGATGGTTACGTGCAACCACGGGAAAAGAGATTCGATGTGCAGCATACGACACACGATTCGCATAACTGTGGCACTTATTGTTAGACCGCAACATTCTCTTTCGATCATTGGAATATTTAAATTATTATCGATCGTACATTAAACGAAAAAAACAAATGTTTATTTGTGAAATTTGTTCTTTTATTTAATGGCAAATATTTTTAATTATTATCGTTTAACGTATTATATATTTATTTGTATTTTTTATAATCTTAGAAGTATTATAAATCTTGTAGAATTGTCATAACCATAAGTAATAAACTGTCTATCGGTTATCCCACATACGGAACAAACACGTGTACCATTCTAACATCATATTGCTATTATTATCGCAATGTGGGCCGTCGTTTTAATAATAATAATAAAAACCTGTCCAAATAAAGTCAGAAAGAATTTATTTGTTATGTAATTCTCATGCGAACTGTCTTACATGAGAGATTCGTTTTCTACGTCGATTATGGTTAAGAATTTATCTTCGAGAATTATCACGGATGAAATTTTCGCGTAAAGAAAGTTAGGAAATGGAAATAAAATTTAATGAATACCACAATTTTATTTGCAATCATCGTGAAAAGAAAATTATATTTGCATAAGTCTCGTCCAATGTTAAATATATGAGTGAAAGCTTTTAATTGAAATTCTCGTTCGTATAAGTTTCTAAAAAAAAAAAAAATAAAAAAAAAGAAGACAAAAAAATAAATTAATCATTTTATTTAATCTAATTATGAAGCAATATTATTTTCTAATATGCGCCAAATTAAATGATAATACTAAGTTTTAATTGAAATTGTTCTTTCCTATAAGTTTCTAATGTAAAAAAAAAAAATGAATTCTACTCCAATGTGAAATTTCATCCATAACGTTAACATTATTTTTCGCATGACAATTTTAATGACTTTGACAAATTTCAAACATACATATATCGTCAATGCAAATATTTTTTAATTGAAAAGTGTTCTTATAATTTGTCCTTCGAAAAAAAAAAAAAAAAAGAGAAAAAGGAGACATTTTTAACAATCGAAATTATCAGAACACAAACGAGGTCGTACAAGGCAAGATCGTTGGCATGCATATATTTGCGCAGCTTTATCAACAGTTTTATTCTGTTGAAGGATCTACGAAAGAGAAAAAGAGATAGGGAATCGTATCGCTTTAAATATTTAACGATAACGTTTAACCCGAGAAAAAAATTATTTTCTTCCGAGCAAAATTCTTTTCGTACGCGTCTTTTCAATCTGTATAAACTAAAAATGAAATAAGAACGAGAAATAAAGGACTCGTTTGACGGAACAAAGAATTCACGTTCGTTAACAATTTAGTTCTTCATTTTTCGTCTCATTCAATCCTATTTCATTTGAAATTCTTCGATCGACAAATTACGTTTACAAACAAAACGTAGACAAAATCTAATTACCAGAAATCACACGTATCGCAATCACAATAAATTGCAATACTGGAATATTTAATTACTAGGAAGGATAGCGATCGCGAGAAAAAGTATTAATTACGATAAATGTACACAATGTAATAAATAGATGCAATTAAATACGTAAGCAGAGATGTCATTTCGTCTCGTTAGAGTAAAAGAAAAATATATCAATGGAGATCGAGAAAAGGATCGGGGAAAGATAAAAACATTATTCACGGTGTGTGTGTGTGTGTGTCATCGGTTGGAAACTTTCTTTTTTTATACGTTTTATTTCCTTGGAGAATGGAATTCATTGGATCCATGTTAGAAATTCGGACTATGCCTACCAACCTGGCTGGCTGGCTGAGTCATACGCACGCGTAAAGATTTTCACTTGGAAACGACACTCGTCGTTCCTATCCCGTTCCATGAATTATTCAATTCTAACAGAGTATTAGATATATCGGACGAGAAGATAATCATACGACCGGCCTCCAAAGTAACCTAACACACGTGCAAATCACGCACGACTCACGTATGCGTATGTGCTGCATGCATTTATACAAATTTACGTAAATCACACACAGTTGTGTATATATGTGCACACATATACGTTTAAAGTGCTTCCTAAGACCATAAATCAAATCACTGTACATAAAAAAAAATAGTCGACCATACCCCCGTGCTTTTCATCGCGTATGTTTGCTCAACGTTATTCTGTAAATTGACATTGCGATCTGCGATGTGAACGATAAGAACCAACGAATCGTATTTCGATATTTTTCTCCTCCTCCTCCTGCTCCTCCCTCCTTTTCTTCTTTTTTATTTTAATATTTTTTTTTGTTATTCTTGTTTCTGTATATTTGTTCTATTTCTCTGTCTCTCATTATTCCGTGAATATTATTTTTTGTTTATCCTTTTTTTCCTTCGATACGCTATGATAAAAAAGTTTGTTCTACTTTGTTTTAGTAGAAAAGAGGAAATAATAATAATAATAATAATAATAATAATAATAATAGTAATAATAAAAAAAAACAAGAATAATAGCAATAAATGGAGAAATAAAAGTTAAAAAAATGTGTATCTCGAAATCGATGAAAACATTTAATGAACTGAATAGGAGGAAGAGTTTCTTCTCTGAATTATTCACTGTAGTTATTCTAAACCACGTAATTAGAATTCCAAGACCTGTTTCGAGAAACAACCTAATAGATAATATCTTTCTCTTTTTTTTTTCAGACCAGTCCGTTTCTGTTTTTTATAATGACTTTCCATTATTCTGTAAATACGGTTGTTTCAAGGATAAACTGATATTTAAAGGTATGTCTCAAGTTTTATTGCTTAGGAATATGTATTAGTTAGACTATGAAATAAGATTAATTATAATGTAAATTAATTATGAGTCTTACAATTGATACATAATTATAATAATTATAAATTATAATTATTTTTAATTTCGAAAATAGTGTCTTTTTATATATTAACACAGTTACACATAAATATGAATAAAAAAAACTATCGTATGATACTAAAAGAACAAAAGGTATTCAAAGTCCAACTCACGAAGAAAATAATTAAAAAAAAACAAAATTAAGTTCTTTTTCTCTCTCTCTCTCTTTCATTCTTTTTTTATTTATTTTCTTATCATTTACACTCAAGTCAGATAAATGAAGAGGACGATATACTTCGTTAGAATTTCTATTACGTCAATATAATATATAATAAATAGAAATTGAAAACTATACTTCTCTCTTACAGAGTATCACGAAGAATATTACACGAGATCATAATAATCTTCTTTTTATCATTATCCTGTTCAACGAATAATCAGTATTATTTTACTTTCCAATTATACTGGTTACAAGAAATACGTTCGTTTAATCTTACCCTCCCCCCCGTTTAATTATAGGATAATATTTAGATTTTAATATTTTACATTTATTTTATATTTATTTTTATATTTTAATTTTATTATTAAATTTTAGTTTAATTATAGATAATCAAATCTCGAATAAAAAAATGATTTTAGATATAGGTAATGCTTTATATTCCTATTGATTGAAAAACGTCATTTCATTTGATATTATTTTTTATTTTTGTTTTCAAGAACGATTATCGATAATCGATGACACACAAAACGATATACGATTACTCTCGGAAGCTGTTCGACTTTCTTGCTAATCTTTCTCGTACTGTCATCTCCCTTTCTACTAAGAATTGAAGGAAATATTATAAATACTATTATCAGTATTATGCAGAAAAGTAGACATGTAATTTAGCATATTCTCTGTTCGGGGTTAAGATTTATATATATTCTATGTTCCATATACTTTCTTTCTATACGAAAACTATGTTGTCTATATATCCATACATATACTATACATAAGTATGTTGTCTATATATTACATACACATTTATATATGAACGTTATCGTCATATTTCTTCGTAGTTTTACGCTACCAGAGGAGAAACTTTACGATCTGGCCAGCAGAAACACGAGGTCTTTGTAGTCACGCTTTATCTCGTATATATAATAAGAGAAGCTCGTTATTTTCTAAAGAGTTTCTTGTATGCATGCATATACATTCATTTTAAAAAAAAAAAAAATTATTTGAAAGTAAAAATTGTCCAAAGGATAAACACGTGTTTTCGTTAACGTGTACTTGTACGCGCATAATTAAAAAATCATAATGAGAAAATCTTCAAATCGTCTAATAATAATCAACGCACGTGTGTAGATATATGTAATACATACGTATACATGTCGTAGATAATGAAATAAAATATTTTGATAAGAGAATATTTAGATGTACTTCGATCGGAGATTAAGTGTATGAAATGGCGCAATTTAAGTTGTTAAAAGACATAAAACATTAGCGTTTATAACTATGGAATCGATGCGTGTTACCGTTACGCCATCGTTCTGCTTCATTATCCGCGAGATGACTTACGAGTAAAACCGAGCGAGCGTTCACGTAACACGATCCGCGAAATAAGAAAAATCTCCTTTCGGCTTGATTACGACGGCGCTTATATCCGAAAGCACTTGTTTCTAAGTGCTGTATATATATTTTATCGATATATCGATCGATTAATCGAATACAAGGCGGCTAACTTTGTACTCAAACTTTCTTAATTATCCGGAAAAAGTAATAACGAATCGCATTGAATTCGTTCGATGAATTCATTACGATACCTATTTTTTTTTTTTTCATTTCTATTTTTACGTAACGATTATGCGCCCGTCGAGGAAGCGAATCATTAAGTGTAACAATGAAAAAGGATTTGATTTTATTTAGAATCGTGTTTTTTTTTTCGATAAATAATGGAAATCTCGATGCATAGTTCTATCATAATATACTTGTATCAAGCGAGAGAAGTAAACGTTCGAACGTTCCATAAATGGCTGCCGATGCCACGAACGTGGACTAACGAAGAGCGAAACTGGATCTCATTCCAAACGGCGAGAGTGATCGTCGATCCGGTGCTGGTATGGTGCGGGAAATAAAACAGGGGAAAAAGGAAGGAAACGGCCGTGAACACAATTCTAGAGCGTGTTTTCTGTACATACGTGCCACCCCAACATATCCACGGTGCACGATGTTTTATGCACTTGCTCTAACGTCGAATCCTGACCTACGAAACTAAACATTGTTTGCCTTTGTTATCATTATTATTAAAAAACAAATTTCAAACAATACTATTTAAAAAGAAATTATAATTCTTCTAAGTATTCTAATTACGATATAATCCAACGATTATAATTTCAACGATTAATTTAACGAATGAATTTCCTGCGATCATTCCAACAGACCGAAGCAATAAATTATGAGCGTGTTAAGGGAGGAGGAGAAAGGGAATAAATGAAAAACGGGGGAGGTAAGCTTTTGGCGACGTTTAGGTATGGCATTTACAGGTATTTCTGACATACGAATACGTAAGTAAAAGTTATGAATGGGTTTGTGTGAGCTTTGGTGACGTGTAGAAAATCTATGGATACTCGCCAAGTCGTGTAATTCTAGTTATGCGAAAGTGCACGCGAACAACACAGTAACGTATTCATATTTACAATAATACGAATATTATACGTTAATTGTGATACTATTTGCGTAATATCGCGCGCACGATTTTCATTCTAAAGATAGAACACAAGTTGATAACTATTGTTAATAAATTTGATTATTATATAATCGAGGATCGAAAAGATGATGCGAATTAGGCGATATTTTATTTAGTTGAACGGACAAAAATTGTAAACCAGTTGTACACCTGATGAGATAGATAGATCGACGACTCGAGGAATTTTAATACACCGTAGGAAAGGTTCAACTCGAAAATCTAATGGGCCATTGTTTATCGTGGCTCGTAACTCGTGCTTTTGATTAATACCACCATAAACACGGGTCCAGGCCGTGTAATAAATTGGCAACGAACGCTTGCTCGCTTGCTCCCAATGTCCAACTAACTCTCGGCTTTCTCTCTCATAACGTACCACTCCAAATCGTGTCCATTTCGTTTATTTTTGAAATAATACTTTACTCGAATACGAGGTCTGTTCGAAAAAGTATCGCGAATTTTGTGCTTTTTTTCTAAAATTATTTATTTATTCATGAATATCTATTTTGTAATCTTCAAAGTAATCCCCATCAGATTATTATACACTCGTGCCAACGTTTTTTCCCAATCCTCGAAAACACGTCCAAGCAAAATAGCTGTCAAAAATGAACTGCGAACGACATAACGCCAGAAAAAAAAATTCAAAATCGAATATACGTAACCCGGGGGAATTGAAAATTCGCGATACAATAAAAAAAATAATAGGGGATAGGAATTTGTCTTTGTTCGATCGGTATTTCGAACAAGGGACAATGATGGAACGATGTTGTATCCATCGGTGGCGGCCTCGGCTGCTAATGGCGAGGAAAGACATATCGGGTTTAAACCTGTTCGATTAAACACCTGAAACCGCAGGCAGCGTAACGGTTATTGACAGATTTTACCGCAGAAATGTCGTATTACGAAAGAAAACCACGAAAGTTCGAAGAGAGTTGACACTTTTAAACGATGGATTCGTCATCGAGACTCCAAAATAAACTACAAACTTTTCTAAGGCCATTATCTTATCTACCTAATTTTTAAACGAGTATTCGCTAATAGGCGATATTTAAGTTTTCAAATATTTCATTTTAACTTCCTTCCTTCTATTTTTTTACGGTAACAAATATTTGAACGTACGACAAATCTAATAATTCATGTACATTTATGAATAATACTTATTTATTTCTATTTCTCGTTTGGTTATTTCGGAATGTGTATAAATAATTAAATAAATATATTGTAATTCCTATAAAAATCCAAATGATTATATAAAAAACGAAGCCACGTGGTGTAAGATAAAAATGATCAAATAGAAATGAGTTCGGTTCGAGTTGAGACAGAGAAATAAAAGAACATAAAAAAAACATAAAAGAATTGTGATGAGCGATTAGTAAGCGTCATTGAACGATTGACAAAGAGAATACAACGAAGAGACGGCTATATTTTTCTTCTTGATAATATAACTCTGACGTCTGTCACATTAGTCAAAATAAAAATTGCTCGGTATAAAAGACGATACGGATTTGTAGGGACGATGATCGTCGATTTCAAACGCGACGAGGAGTAAACACTTCGGAATCATTGATGGTCATTGATTTTAATTGAACTTCTATTATACTAAACTCTTCTATACGTTCTATGATTATCCCTAGAAAATATTAGATAAACTATGTCAATCGATATATATCGATATTTTATTATTATCCATCGATCGAATTTTATATTTCATCGAATTTGCGATCTAATTTGAAATATTTTTCTTTTAAATTGTCGATGCACGCGCTTAAACAATTATATTATAAAATTCATGAAAAAAAAGCGCGATATTTCTAAAAATGATATTGTGCAACGTTAGACGCCATTCGCGATGGTCGTAGGTTCGGGCAAATATGAAAGAAAATATTCCATTAGAGATGATATAAAAAGGTTAGTGAAATTGTATGATGTAATGAGGCTCGCATAAAGGCAATCGAAGTAAATCATGTTAAATTGCTAGACGACACGATTTTAAGCAGCTTATTTCTCTTCTTCTACGTCTACTTGATAATCTTTCGACGAGACGAGTCTGATTTGTTTTTGCGTGAAAATATTAAATGTTACGCGTCGATCTGCATTATAAAATACAAAATTAAATGAAATAAAAATATAAATTTGATTCTCGGGTTATTTTGATTATAATCGATTGCCAGTTATAAATGACTGAAATTTGAGTTCCCAACGATAATCGTACAGCAGCTAAGCTCGATGGTTTAAATTCGAGAAACGATGGTGTGTCATACGTCGACACGACAATCGATCGTAGGAAGAGGCAAGAGAGGACAAAAGGTCGAGAGTGAAATCGCCTTCATTCAGGATATCGTGCACGCGTGTTGCATTATTGTGCCTCGGATCACATCTGTTCGAAAATCTTCCCATAGAAAAACAACAACAAAATCTAGCCGATCTTTTCTAAATCCGATGAGTCATTCTAACTAAATATTATTATTTACCGTTGAGTCTTGTTTACATAGTATTATACAAATAATGTAATATCGTTATATATCAATTATTAATTATTATTTACAAAAGATACGATAGTCCACAAGTCCAAAAGATGATTTCAACAAAAAATGCATTACTTCGTTCCAATCTATATTTATAGCTATTTTCGTTTTAATTACAAAACTATAAAATCGTAGAAAATTTGGTTTCATCGTCGTAATATTAATTAAAATATATATCCAAAATATCTTTGCGTTGAATTTTCTTTCGATTTAATTTTTACATCGAATGAAAAATGCGCGAGTATTTCACGGATAAATAAATCTACATCGGATTGAAGGAAGGTAATCATAAATTCGATATCGAAAACTAATTCGAAATATGGTCGATGCAGTACTGGTAAAGGTAGCATTGTAGCCTATATCGTCAAGGTCACGACCTTCTGAAAGAATCGTGACCGGACTGCATGTTACTTTTCCCTGGCAGGTCGTTGCCTCTCTTTCTCTCGATGCAATATACCACCACCTTATTCTTTCCTTTTCTCGTTGCTGTCGTTGCAGTTGCTGCTCCTCTTCTTCATCTTCTTCTTCTACTACCACTATTACTATTACTACATACTTCGCTATGAATCTCCTTTGGACGATGCGATTATCGTTTCCAACCCTCTCGCTGTTATACTAGAAGAACGAGTCACGAAGATACAAAATTGTTCTATCGTTTATTTTTTACCCTAAGTTAGATCGAACCGATCGTGATTATGATAAATACGAATTATTACCTGTACCGATCTCGAGTACACATATCATGTGTTCTATACACCGCAATTTTCATTATTAATATTATTCATTTTATCGGAAAAAATATACTTAAATAAATATTTTACCGTATTTACAATTTATTACATTACCTAACTCGTTACTATGTCAAATTATGTTTTTCTCGTTAAGAGACAAAGAGGTAACAACAATGATCATCATTTTTATATATTACTTTTTACATCGCGTATAAAGAATATATTTATATATACGTTAGTATGGTTAGATTTTCCTAGATCGTAACGTGTTCCGCAAGAGAGAACGCAATAGATTCGAGTACGGTATTGTATTCAAATCGGCGCCTAGTAAAACTCTACAAAAAGGAATCGTTTGATCGCGTGTATAGCGTGAGCACGCGGAACGAATCGCGCAAGGACGCATATAAGCGTGCGTATATATGTATTATATATTCCTACGAAAAAACATCCGATAACTCGTTTCAAACCTAACGAAGAAGTTTTTTTTTTAAAAGGGGACAGAGATAGAAAGCAAAGCAATTTTCAATCAATATATATATACTGATAGCGTGTTTTATCGCGTGTTTCCTCAACGGTTAGTCATTTTATCAAACGTCAAGACAAAAAATTGAATATTTTTCCTATGATATTTTAATACAAAATAAAAATAGTAATACGAAAGTACAATCAAAAAATTGCTGTTAAAGTAATTACTGTTATAACTATTCATTCATATGATAATTAATAAGCAAATAAATTGATTTGCTTTGTTAAATTTGTTGTTCTTTACTGGGCGACTTTGTACCATCGCACAGTTTATACACGCCCACATAAATACACACACACACACACACAGCCTTGAATAATATTTTTATATTATTTACAGAGAGAGTATTAATCTTTTTGATTATTAATGAGATATTTATATTTGTATACACGCGTCTATTTTTTTTTTTTGGAACGTAACGATAAAATATATTCTGCGTCTAAATGATTTGCATAGAAAATAAAATTGGAAGATCAAGATTTTATCGATCGAGTTGTACGATAGAATTAGCATTCAAATTTAGAATTATTTTCACGAATGTTACAAGATCGTTGTTTAAGAAACGTGATTGTTTTTCATTAATATCATCTCGCAAAATGCATTTTTGTTACTTACTACTCCGCCATCTTGTATACCAACGATTAATGCGTCATAAAAGACGAACATACCGAATAATTTTCAATCTTAATCTTAATCTTAATCTCAATCTCTCTCTCTTTTTCTTTCTTCTGTTCTTTTGTTGTATTATTGATATATTATATTTAAATTATGTAACGATTATTGTCAAACGAAATTTTAATTAGATATCATGAGATTCTTTTTATTGTAACGTGTACATGCATATATGTCGAACTAAACAATTTATAATAAACTTAAATGTTAATCAAATTCTATTAGATAATTGTAGGTAACAAAGTGTGATGTCATAAAGAACGTTGTCGATTATGGCAGATAACGTTCCCCTTCATTCTTTCACGCAACGTGAACAAATTTAAAAAAAAAAAAAAGAATATAAACTAAAATGAAAACGTTCGTTAAGAAACAACAGAAATGAAAATTTAATGATCAAAATCTCACAAATAATTTAATGTAAGACTCGTTAAATATATTTTTCAACTGTTTGTTTACTAGTTTATTGTTTTTTTTTTTTGTAAAATCAAATCATTGTTTCATTATCTATGTCGTTGTCAAACAAATGATTAACTAGACAATAAACAAATAAACCCACGTTTGATTTAGACGGTATTTTTGAAATTCAAAAAAGAATATGTAAGAGAAAGAGAGAGAGAAAAAGGCAGGGAAAAAAACAAAAAAGGACAAGGGAACTTACCGAAGATGACGAGTAGGGAGAGTAGATTATCTGATTAATGGACGTAGCAAAAGATACAGGAGAATCGATTTAAAAAATCCAAACGCTTCGAAAATCGGCAAAATGCACCGGTAGCGTCAGGATGCACCGGAGCACCGCATGCGTTCTTCCTTCAAACACAGAAACGAAGGTGGACGATGGACGACGATCGGCGCTTCTTTGAATATATCGTCGAACTTTTCGACCACATAATATTTATCTTACGCGATGCCGGTTTACTTGCGAAAAATAATAGATAATTAAATGAAATTATAGTAAATTTAATCTGAAAGTGCAACGATGCATCAACCGATAAACTAAATAATATTAACAAACCGCAAAATGCACCCGTGCCAACGGACACTTCGCGACTGTCCGTGACGCTTAGTTGTTATGCGGCGGCCCGATCTCGCTCGGCTATTGGTGGAGGGGATGACGCTAGCCGCCAAACTTATCGACCAATCCTGATGTTCCTTTCGATCTTCTTTTATCCCTTAACGCAAGATGGCGCATCGTTGAATTATTTTTTAATTTGTATATTTATTTATATATCTATTTTCATAAAGTTATTATTTTTTAAATTATAAATATTATATATATATATATTTCAAATGAATTTTGTTTATAATTTTTATTAATAAAATACTAGCTTGTGAAGTGTAATAATTATTATTTTTAAATAGAAAGAAAATGGTAAGTATATATGCAAATGGATTCAAGATATAAATTCATTGCTTGCACATAATATTCATTTTAGAATTAGAAGACAAATATGGAGGTTATTTATAATTATTTCTATTTTAATTTTTTAATAATCATTTATATAGAAGGATTATAATGGCAATGATTCTTATCGGCGAGTAATGAAGTTTTATTTTACCTTACTTACTTAAACTTATCTTACTTAAAGCAATACGTTATTATTTATGTACAGCATATTTCAAGCGGAGTACGTCAACTATTTACAGTTCTATAGCCACTGTCCAAAATTGGAATCGGTTATGCTTTCTGGTTTGAGAGGCCACAACGACGGTGGTAAGTTAGGATAATTATGTAATTCCGGTGGTACCTCCCAAATGGGATAAGTTATTTCTTCCGTAGTCTCCGGATTGGTGATATCTATAAAAAATTCTTTAACTATGTCATCCGGATCGGGCCATCCACCTTCAGGTATAAACTGAGACGTTGCCATTTGTTTAGCTGCAACTTTACGTTATAAAATATATTGATATAACTTCTGCGTCTTAGAATATTAAATAGTATTTATTATTATCATTACCAATACGCTGAAGTTCCCATATCAATGGTGGCGCGTAATGAGAAAACTTGCAACTGCGTCCAAAAGCGCAGTCACCGCTGCTCATGTATCTTTTGCATGGTATTTTTCCTTGTTCTTCTTGCAATATTGTTTCAGGGTCTATAAACAATCATTTCCATAGCGAACAGAAATTATACTAATCATGAATAATGAAAGGAAAGTTGTATAGATTATTGTGATATTATTTCTCCTCGATACTACTATTCATTAAAAAGTTAAATGTCTACGATAATAATGTTTAAATACCTTTGTAAAAGCTATAATGATCAGCTCGATTTTTGGCATGCTGAAAACTAGATAGATGTTTTTTTCTAGATTCGGGATCATCCTTGAATGATCTCTCGCAATAATCACAGTAATATCTTTTACCCATTTTATCCTACTTTGGTTTATAAAACATCAATTTATGTATATTATTAGATTCACATGCATCACATTTATATTACGTATGTAAACATCAACACGTTTCGATGAAAAACTGCATTATCGATAGTTCGCAAGTGTTCGAAGCGCCGCCTGTCTGTAGTCTTGTAAACACACACATATATATATATATATATATATTTTTTTTATATAATAATTTATGCATTTTTTTTAATATAAAAAGAGAGATACGTTTAAAAAAGAAAAAAAGAAGCAAAAACAAATGTTTCCGTATATAAGCAGTTCAATTTCGACACGTAAACTCGATGATCAACGTGCCATTATTTTAATACATTTAATGGATATTTATTTTTTGTTGTTTATACACAAACAGATTACATACACGATACTGCTCGTTTAAACATTACAATTGTTTTTTCTTCTTACATCCTCGTAATATATGTATAATGCAGCGTTTTGTGCGTAGCTAATCTAGTTTTAATGTGATAATAATGTCGCGTCGCATCGGCGAAAATGTTTGTTCTCTTATCTAACAATAAGCTGTACATAATCGAACGATACAAGAAAATACTCCTCTAATGTTATTTTTCAAATTGTCATTTTATGCGTCTAATTATTGGAAGCGTATATTATTAGAGCGAAGTTAACGTTCTTGTTATTATTATAATATATGAGAAATATCTTAATAATTTATGAACATTTTTAAGTTAATCTCCTTACCGATCGTAGTTAAGAAGCACACAAATGGTTTTTTTCACATCGATGAATTACATATTTTCACCGATATTTGATTAGAATAATTAATTAACGTGACAAACATCTTCGACGATCGTCTAACATTGTTTTTTAGCTTCTTACACAAGCGATAGTTTGTTAATAATTTATAAATAACGTGGAATGTGTAGAATGTATTTTTTTTTTTCTTTTTTAATTTTTCTTCTTTTGTCATTTTTTTTTCTTCTTAAGAAAGCCGAAAAATGTTCTTTTTAAATTCGAGATATATCGTGTATCACACTCTACACATGAGGACGATTAAATTAGCCGAAAAAATTACACTTAATCGTTCTATATATAATCGCAATGTTCCTGTTTATCTTTTTCTTTTTCTTTCCTTCTTTTTTATTCAGGCAAAATATTCGTTAGATCGTCGCATCGATCTCTCATATCGCAAATTTTCGAAATTCGATAAAAACGATCGTTAAAGTTCTTCGCGTGATAAAACGTTTCAGTATTCATTATACTTTCGATATTTCATTTTCTTTTATCAAGCTTCGCACAGACGAGTCGCGTTTATTATATCATATTTTGAAAAAAATGTCATATTATTCGCATGATCGCACTTTTGAGATTTCGTACACGTACACGCTCATTAAAATACGTAGATATATTTACCTATCGTTTGAACGATCATTTCGAAAAAAAGCTCGAGGCATCTTAATAAAATTAGCTTAATAAAAGAAAGAGAATAGAACGAGAAAGTTTATGCGTGTGTGTGTGTGTAAGTTAGATTCTGATTTTGAAACATCTCGAATTCAGCACGTTTCGTTCGTTTCCCCTTCGGTTAAAACGTTTTTTCAAGATATCATAAGGATAGAAAAAGGAGAGAGAGAGAGAGAGAGTGAGAGAGAGAAAGAGAGAGAGAGAAAAATATGATAGATTTTGTTTTTACAATAAATTCTCTATACAGAGGTCCCCACATCCCAAAGAGAAATATACAATTCACGTGTATTATTCCGTGAATTTTGATTCTTCTGAGAATTAGATATAGATTTTTTTCGAGAAGAAATTCTCTGTACATGTAGAAGCACGGACACGCTATATGTCTTTATCGAATATATATATATATATATGTATCGTTAAATATACAATTGTTAAAAAATAATCGTGTCTTGGCGCATTTCGCAGTTTAATCTTCGATCTTGTCTTTAAAGATTAAGAATGATCTAATAACGTGCTGAATCGTTTCTTTATTTTCTTCTTCGTCTTCTTTGTTACGTGTGTATGTGTGCGCGTGTTAATTATTATTATTATTATTTAAAAAGAAAAGGTAATTTCAACGCGCGGATAAATGAAGAAGCTGCTTGCGTATTTTTTTTTCGTTTCAATTAACGTTAAACGTTTTTAGGCCTGCTAAAAACATTGATCCATCATTTTTTTCGATCATTCACATGTTCTGCTATCTATAAGTAATAGGAATAAAAGATAGGACTAGAATGAAAATTATTTTTGATGATACTGACTTTTGTCGTTTGCTTGGCAGTTTCTTATCTGCGATCGTTCGTTAACGTAAATCTCGTGGTTTATTCTTTTTTTTTTTTTCTATCTCTTTTGCTTAAGATATCATGATTTAAATGTAGTTCCGGCTAACTAAGTTTATAAGCGTTTACACGTTTACGTTTATATGCGTTAACGTATAATAGTTTTATATTCATATGCATGATTACGCATGCTCGATTTGTTGCAACAAATTTTGCTAAATGAAAGCATAGAAATACACAAGAAAAATACATTGTTTGTTTCGTATCTTTGACGAAAAAATATTCATACGCGAAAAATATTATTCTTTCATTTGATTTTCTTTTTTTTTTTCCTCCTTCGTCGATAGAAAACATCGGACATCTGTTAAGAAGAATTATTCGTGTATTTGAATTTGCGAATATAATAGATTCCTTACATTGAGAGTTCGTCCTAATCTTTTAATATTTAATTTTCAAATAAGTACGTATCATCGATTTCGAGCGATCGATTTGAACGATTGCTTGCAGCGTCAACTGGCGGGGAACGTGCGAATTATTCCAATAAAAAGGAGCCCCTTAGGGTAGGCAATCATTTGTACGTACGTGTACGAAGGAATATTCTTTCGTTTAATAATTTTATTATTCGCTAACGATAAAAATAGATAAAATAAAAGGAGTAATCATTTGTCGAATAATTTCTCTTAATGGTGTTCAATGAATCGTTCGAAATAATGAAATACCAATTAGAAATGTGTCTCACACGTACGCATCCCATAGGTTGCTATTATTATTATTATGATTTTTTATTTTATTCAATTCGGTAAAGTGTTTGATCGTTATTCTTAATTACTATTATTATTGTAATTGCGTTTTATCTCTTTAATAATAATAATAATAATAATAATATAATAATAATATAATAATAATAATTTAGGTATATAATATATACGATAAAGAGAGTATATAAGTTTATCGAAAAAAGGGGGGTTTTGGGTGGACAGATGGTCAGATGAAGGTGCTTGTTACGCGTTATATATATATATATATATATTTATGTATATATTAACTTTCAAATGGATTATCAAACGTCTCTCTAATTCGCTATACACTGCTGCTCGCTACTTCAGAGCAGCGAGCTTTACGTTTAATTAATTCGTATGCGGTGTTGGACCGACCGACCGAAAACTTTTTTATTCTCGAAGGAGTTAAATATTTTTTTTTTATTTATTTATTTATTTCCAATTTTTCGTTCAAGCTCGAGTTTTGCTCGGGGAACGCGAGGACCGATTGTGTTGTGCTTTTTTTCATTATTATTATTATTAAAACTTTTTTTTTTTAATATTATCATGTACACTTACATATTAACAATATTATTATTAATAATAATAATAATAATAATAATATATTATCGCGAGCTTCGAACGCGTCGTTTAAATCATTTTTCTCCTTATCCTTTATTCTGTTTTTTTTTTTATTTCCGAAAAGTTGAATTATAATAATAATAATAAGATTTTGCGCGTGAAATATCTCTGTCTCTTTCTCTCTCGTATCTAGTCTCTCTATTAAAAAAATGAGGAATTTGGAGCGGAGGAGGGGGATAGAGGGGAAGGGTAGAAGTTAATGAGCATTACGATTGCACACGTCAAAGCGTAAATCAATTACCGGGTTACGATCTATCGTACACAGATCGCAGTGATAAATTTCTAGGTGCGCACGCACATATCCCTTTAGGCTTACCATATACGTATATGCGTATATATGCAAACCTTGCTCGAAATAGAATCGCTACCAATAATTATACCGGTGCTTTGCTCTAAGCCCACTGGAGGGATTTTAGCGGTGGAGGAAAGGGGGATGATAAAAGGGAAAGAGATAGAGAAATCTCGCTCTTTACGTTGAAACTCGAAAGAGATTTGATATTCGATCTCGTTGAAAATCACATTCGAAATTTTAATGATCCTCTCGAATGATGTATTTCATACTTTTCATCGATATAATATATTAAATAATTAAGAGAGAGAGAGAGAGAGAGAAGGGAAAAGGAAAAAATGATGGACGTCTAAAGCTCACAAGCATTTTTTTCCTTACTTTTACTTTTCTTTCATTTCGCGTGGTTTTTCTTGTTATTTTTTTTTCTTTCTTTTCGGTAATAAATATGAAAAAGAGGAGCTTGAAATTTTGTCTGTTGATTTATTCCATTTCTCTTATCTCGAATAATTTTTCTCTCTCGATCGTTTGAGAAATCCCCCCTCGACGACGACGATGAGTAATCGAATTTTTCTTTCTATAGTTTTCTTTTCTTCTCTCCGCCTTTTTTTTTGTTTTTTTATTCCGGTAAAGTTAGAAAATTTGTTACGGAAAGAGAAGAGCGGTCGAGGTAAGAAATTGAATGTTTCGAACTTTTGCGATTTGAAGCGAGCGAAGAATAACCGACAAGAAAAAAGAAAAGAAAAGAAAGGGATAGTGGAAAGAGAAGAAGTTAAATACGAAAGTAAAACTAATTCGACGTTCGCGCAATGATCCGGTCAATTTGTCGTCCTCGTTTCGTTTGAAGGAAGAGATCTTGTAACTCGGTCATTTTTCTCCCCTTCTTCCTCCCCTTCTGGTTCTTTCTCCTCATCATCATCATGCTCTTCCTTATCTATTATTATTTCTCCTTCCTTTTTTCTTTTTTTTTTTTTCTCGAGGAACTAGCAGCCTCCTCCCTCGTCGCTCCCTGGGAATATAATTTGAAAAAATCACTTTCGGTCCTCTTCCCAAGATGGCCAACGCACCCGGTCGCCATCTTATTTCTTATCCTCGCCTTCGGTGTTAGGAGCCACGGACACCTCCTGGCGAACCTTGTGGCCTCGGAAGCTCGCTTGGATTTTCGTCGCTGCCTTGTGCAAATCCGGATCCGTTAGATCTATACCCTCCAATTCGTTAACAGCATCCTCCACCTAAAATCAAACAACGACAACAAGATAGCTGCATTAAATCGAGTTCGTAGTGGTTCAGAACATTCCATTCTTTTCTTTTCTTTTTTTTTTTTTATATCAAACAAGTCTCGACGACAAATTTGTAATTACAATTATTAATAAAAGTGTTGTCACAGGGAAGTTGGACGGGTTAAACATTTTTTTAACCAATTAATTTCTTTTTTTTTATCCGTCCATCTTCCCTGCGACACTTTTATTAATAATTTTATTTTTGGACGCGATGCAACGACTAATTGATTTACAATTACAATGTTTGTTTTCGGTTGGAGTCACAAAAAAGAAGCTGCAAATTCATTTTATTACATCAAACGAACTATCATTTTACTGGCTTTTAAATACTTTGACTTTTTCCAAAATAATGAATCTTAAGTTACGTTTACAAAGGATTCCTATTGTTTTGTGCAAACATAAAAATGATAAGAAGAAAACGTTGGTAGTAGGGTACGCGCCAATGAAAATCTCATCAACCTATTCTTTCGACCATCCAATTTATTGGCATTTTTCGCATTACCTTTACACATCCCTCTATTTTTAGATTTAATTATGACGGAGTATGGTCGACGTCATAGCGTGAGCTCGCGTTATGAACTTCCGTTGGAAAGACGACGAAGAAAAAAGAACGAAGATGGAGGAAGTAGGAGCGAACGAAGAGAGAGAGGGAGAGGGACGAGTCACATGCAAACGAGCTTTATAAACATGTAAATTGCAATTACGCTAACACATTTGCATAGGCACGACGTACTACCCTACTCGTTTGCCTCTCCTCCCCCATCCCTCCCAGTTTTTCGACGAACTAGAAGGACATTAATCTTCCCTCTCGTTTCCTTCTTCTCGTAGTTAGAAAAACGTGATCGTCTTCCTTTCTTTTAAAAGAAAAGACCAGCCCTCTTTTCGTGTCCTTTCAAAACATACATTTGCCTATTATACACACACACACACACACATACATAGATACGTACATAGCTTTTAACGAAAAAAAAAGTAGCTTATAGGGGAGAAGACTTTGTGTGTTTCTCTATTATTCCTCGTCAGTGAAATGCAAACGTTGAAGTTGATCGAAGTGAACCGTGCTCGTTTCACTTTAGTCTCGTTCACTTAGCTTATGGGTCATGTACATTCCAATTGTGCTAGATTTCTTCTCTTGGAAATGAATTGTCTATTCATCGTTTCCCAATAGAATCTATACTGATTCTTTAGTATGTATTTATCGTCTATGGGAATTATATTTGCGATGTTCGATATGATAATTAGGTCCAAATTGATGGATAACGATGGTAATCGTGTTGTTGATTCTGTTTAATATCGTTCACGTTGTTGCTCGTTGTTCATTTTGTCGATAATGTTTACGATCGTCGATGTCGTTATTTTATGGAATAATGTTCATACATTATCATCTCGATATTAATCGTTCTAATATTATTGTTCAAGTTAATGCGAACTTTTTAAAAGAAGCTCGATTATTGCGGAGAAATTAATTAACAAAAAAAAAAAAGAAGAAGTTTATTTTACGAAAAATAATACATTTTATATAGCTACGCCATTATTGTTAAAAGGGAGATAGGAAGAATGTTAAAAGCGTGCCTGAAAATCCTTTGAAAAGCTTTCGTGCTTTTGTACAAAGCACAACGACTGACCTTTTTCCTTTTTTTTTTCTTTTTTTATTTTATTCTTTTCCCTCCAATTCGTTTTTTTCTCTTTCTCTTTTATTTTATTTATTTCTCTTTCTTTTCGTTTGTTTTTTAAGGACTACGCTCCAATTGAACGACGCTTTAACGCGAAGACTCAATTCGATGGTTGGTTTGTTAACGGATCGAATCGAATCTCTTAGGAGAAGGAAAACTTCGGTTCGGGAAACTTTAAGAGGCTCCAATTAATTCTGTTTAATTAATTCGAGCAACTCATCTCTGGGGGGCAGGTCGCACTTCTTACTCTTTCTTTCATTTCTCGTTCCTTCTATTTCTCTTTTTCTTCTTCTCACTTTCTCGAGAATGGGTGGAAAAGGAAAGAAAATTTTCGAACGAGTCGTCGAGTTGGGTAGCAGTTAACGAGAATAAACTCGAACGTCGAGAATGCACGTGCACGTGCACATATGTACGTGCAATATATATACTAACTGGTAGATGACTATAAGTATAGGTATTGGCGAAAGTATATATCCCGTGTCTCGCAAGAACGAAACCCAGCAACTTTCTGACGAGCTCGAAGTTTCTATGTATTACAACTAACATAAGTCGCGTGTGAAACTTAAGTTGGCTTCTAGGAGAATCCGAGAGAAGATCCTGATGCATCTCAGTTCTCTAACTGGATTTACGAAGGAGAGAGCGAGAAAGAGGAAGGATAGTGCTAGTATAGGGATAAAACTTTATTCGAACACGTATTTTCAGTTAAATTGTGGCTTGCTAGCTTAAGGGATCGTGGTAATTTAGGTTTCAGTAATAAATGTTTATTAATAGTTACACGATATTCGAGAAATCACGTCAATTTTAATAAACTTTTAATATAATATTTTTTTTTATTTATTTATGTATAATAAATATGAAATATAATTCACACACACACACACACACACATTAGCGTTTAATAATAAAATTGAATCAAATTGTAATTGCGATATTCAATATCGAATGCACGTGAAAAAAAGTATTTATTTGAAAAGGCTCGCGAAAAGAAGGATCCGTTTTAGCGAAATGAAGTTTTATCGAGGATTCATCGTTCTCTTAGCCAAGGATTTCTAAATCTACGAGGAACTACTTAAACGAAAATCTCAGCTTAGCTCGGTTTTCGCGTGTTGAATCGTTTCGAGTCGACACATTACGAAATATCCGATCGATCGTTGGCAAAACATGCCGAAGAGGGTGGTTCGAGTTATGAGCTCCAAGAGAGATTCGTGATAAGGCACGTTCCAAATCTAATATTATACCTTTTTACATTTATTATTCAAATTTGGGGACTAATTTCGTAGTCCGATTATACAGTGATACTTTCTATTACTCGGATTTATCACTTTTGTTTAAAGTATTTTTTTTTGTCAGGTTATCGCGAGTACTTGAAAAATCGTGACTAGAGTTATACGGGGGACATTAGTGGGACAGAAGTTTTGAAAAGAGATTAATATAATCGTAGATCTTCCTTAACGATTTTCTATCGTTACTACAATTTTTCTTCTCGTCGAGACAGCTTTCCGTGAACATTCAAAGAAATCCTTAGGATTCCTGCGAGGGACCGCTAACGTTCTATTTCTTCTTCCATACCGCAAAACCTTTTCATGTCTTTTCCATTCTAACTTTCCTTAACTTTTCAACGTTTTTCGAGTAAGCGAAATATATTTTTCGAATAGCGATTCGAAGTTTGAAGGACGAACGAGATAATAGGAGATACAAGTATTTTACGATGAGCTAGAGAACTTAGACATTTTTGTCGTGTATACGATCAATCATTTTGATAGAAGATCGATCGATACCACGTTCATTTTATCAACGTATCTTACTACTCTAACATTTTTTCCTTTATTCCTCCTTCACTCCATATTTTATTATTATTTTTTTTTTTTTTTTTCTAAACGAAGTGGCAATAAAATGAAAAATGTATATCCTCGAGTTTATATTAGAAAATCGAAGTTTATTTATTTTTTTGCTTAAAAGTTCGTACTTGGAAAATATACTTTTTAAAGGTGATGATCGAGAATCGAAGTTAAAGAAGATTATAAAGAAATATGAAAATAAAATTAGGGATAATTAATAATTGCGTCTTAGGGAAGTTGGACAGGGTTGCGAATTTAGAATTCGATCTTATCGAACGTTTCGTCCCTTCATCTGGATTTCTTCGGCAACTGAAATTTTATTAAACGTAGTTATTTTAGATTACCTCGATCGTTAAAGTTTGTTATATCTCGCATACAAATATAAATATATTTCATTTATTCGCTGATATATAAGATACTACAAATTAAATAAAAAAAAAAGGACAAATTTACGGATATACGAGTACAATAAAACTCTGACATAGTAGAGTCGGCATGAAATTGAATCGAGTTTATCTCAGTGTTCTCTCTCTCTCTCTTTTTTCTTCTTTTTATTAGCAGTTTCGTTGATGAAAAGGGCTACTACTTGTTTCTCGTGTTAGTCGTGGTAAAAAGGCAAGCTCGAACTTGGGCTTTCTTGGAAGATTCGGGTCGAAAAAATATAAGGAAAAGGAAGAGGAAAAGAAAAAATAGAAAAACAAGAAAAAGAAGAAGAAGAAAGGGGGGAAAAAAGCAGGACCATACAGCAAGGTAGAAGAGAGATGCTTTGAGAAGGTGAATGCGATGCGATGCGCTCGTGCAATGTCTAGCAAGCGACGTTAGATAAAGGAGACACGAAGAGCACTTTCGGACTTTGGTATAAGAGAGGAAAAGAGGAAGAGAGGGAGAGAGAAAATCCTCTTAGTTTTCAACGAGAAGGAGCAGCAGTAGCTCTCTTTTCATCCTTCCACTCAGACCAATACCCTATCACTTGGATGTACACGACTTTTCATGGGTTCCTATCTGGCTTACGTGACAGGAAATGGTTCCTGCGTTTTTCCAGATCAATCGAGATATTCTCCTTGATTCGTTTCGGTCTACGACGTCTATAAAAGAAATAAAAAAAGAAAAAATAAGGAGGAAAGCCAGGGAGAATCTTGATTTTCTAGCCTTGGAAGAGAAAATTCTTAACCCTTGTTTCTTCCATTACGTGTTACAACTTTTAATTATATATATATATATATATAATTTAATGATGAGTTTATGCACCACAAAATTACACACATTTATGAATTTGTGATTTACATCTTTTTGAGTCGAGATAAAAATAATAATGCATTTTGAGAAAGTACTGCGAATAGAATTAACACCTGACTCGAATAAAAATAAAAAGTAGAGAGTGTGCAAAACCAATTGAAGAGAATATAAGAGAGAGAAGGGGCTGCTTTTTATTTGTCGGTACTTGTAATGCACGGTACTCATTTATTTATACCTCCAGGTAGCTTTGTAAATCTGCAAGGTTGAACTAGGTCGATTCGAGACCACTGCACTTGCCGTTTGCACTAATACAAACTCGTTCTCTACATTTCCCAGTCCTTTTTTCTTATTTTCTTTTTCACTTTTTTATGGCATTAACGTGATGCACAAAAGTGCTCAATTTTTAATTAACGATTTCAATCAAGACATCTTCCATTTTCATTTGAAAATCATTCTCGTGTTTCCAAATTTGATCGATCAATAAATAAACAACCGAAATTTCCAAGAAATTTTCTATATTTTTCGTTTCCCTGTCACAAATAATAATATTATAATACCTAACGATAAAAAAAAAGATAGTAAGTAAAATTTACAGCGTTTTGTATAAAATTAAAAATAAAATGATCAATTTAGAAGAAGCATCATCATCCACTTGTATTTCTGCGAAGAGAACATTCCTTTTTTTTTTATGTTAGTTAAAGTTAGTATCCAGTAAAATTTAGTACAGGATTATCATAAAAATGAAATAACATGTTAGCGATACAACAAACTCGTTTGTTAGAATCATGGGAAGAAGTCGTATTGCCAACGTTTATGTTGTTTCCTCTACTTTGATTAAAATTGTATGGTATATATATATATATATTGTATGCATATTATTTGGGTTATAGTCGTGTTCGTTAGTACGCACTTTATGTATTGAGGCCATTCTCGTGAGAACAATGCAAGGAACACGGATAAACTTTGAATACGCCGATGCATATACGTAAACGTACTCTCGCACACACACGCGTAAAACACATGTGATATGTTCTCTGTAGATATGTTCTCTGAGTAGCACGCAATATCAGTGGTCCAGAGAGTCAAACGTGTCTCTCTTATGTACACGTTTGCTGTTTTTACCTCCCCTTGTTTTATTATTTCTTTCCACTCGTTGCATTTCACATTTCATTATTGTGGAAAAATCAAATTTCTATCGCAAATCGTTCCCTCTTATTAGTTTACTTTTTTACAATTATCTTTTAGAAATGATGATTTTTTTTTACACTTGACGTATATATTAAAAAGGTTTTCTCGAAACGATTAAATTCCTTCGCGTTTTGATTATCCTTTTTGCATTGGTTTTTAATGAATCGAAAATAAATTTATGCGCCTTTTGTATTGACTTCACTCCATACACGCGTGTAAATAGCGTTTGACGACGTAAAAATTGAAAAATGTCTCTTAGGTTGAATTATAAATCTTTCTTTAGTTGAATTTTACTAGCAGTCTTTTTCCATGAAAATTGAAATTTTCTATTCCGTTAGTCGAGATAAATCCAGTCAGAAACTATCCTCATTCGGACTTTTCATCTTCTTTATTCCTTTATCCCACCGGCTCGCGTTTAATGTCTCTCGTTTAGTTAGACTTTATTGGTATTGAGAATAATGAGCAAAAACAAAATCTGTCTAGTGTTACTTTTTTTTCTTTTATATTTAATATGATTGAACTAAAGAGTTTTAAATTTTACCAATAAAATCAAAAGAAATTGAATCTTTTTTATTTTCGATTCCTGAATTTTTATTATTTCTTTTGTCTTTTGCGAACTGAAAACGATTATTTAAAAAACAAATAATTTAAAAATAAAACTGTAGTATTATTGAAAAGATGAATAAAATATATTTTCTATAAAAATAAACTCACGATCATGCATGGCATTCGATTTCAAAATGAAATTATAGGAGTTTACATTGGCGTGCTGTATTATGCATATATGTCAGATACTTTTTTTGGTATTATAATAATCAATAAATCGAGAATAATATTATAGAAGTTGCGCTCGAGTTCGATTATATCATACTTTTTTCAAAGGGAATATAAATTAGAAAATACGAAATCGTTCAGAGGGAATAATAAATAAAACGAAGTTTAGTTCGCATAAGTTTAGGTTTTTATTGGTCAAGCTTATCAGAATTTTCTCCATCGGTAAGCTTTTCGTATAAATCATTCTAATATTTTCTTCTTACTCTTTCCTTTTTCTTTTTCTTTATTTGTCTTATATTTTCTTCCTTTCTTTTTTCGATGTCAAACTTCAATAGAAAATTTATGCGAACTCGTAAACGCGAATGTGCTTATATTCCCCGTTTCTCAATGAAAGTTTTTAATTCTTTTTTATCACAGATATATATATACGCGCACACGTATGTATCTATGGGGAAACATATTCTATTCGAAAGTCGAGCAATATCTAACTTTTCAATTCGCTATGGGGAAAGAAAAATCCTCGAAAGTTAAGTCATTTACTTTGGCGAATAAAGTTTTTTAAGATGCTGCTAGGATAACGTTCGTAGTGAAATATATAAAATCGATATATTGTTTCTAATTATTCTAATATATTAAATATTACAAAAATACTTTTCTTCTCTCTCTCTCTGTTTATTATATTCTTTTTCAAACACTTTTTCCAAAACTATCGGATAGACGTAAAAGAAAGAAGTTGATCTTCGTATACTTATCTCTAACTTTTATATCCAATTGGAAAAAGTCACAGGTGTCACACGAGTAACGTGGAATATCATATTTGGGAGTACTAAGAATACGCGCACAGACGCGCGCATACATATGTCTCAATCTTATTTCATATCGAAGGAAGTATATATATGTAAATGCAAATCGACTAGGTTGAAGGAAAGGTAGGTAGACTAGTCAACCCTAGAATGCTATTTTCAAGGGACACTTTATCGGAGTTACGTAGAAACACGCGAGCATGCAAAGACCCGTGTCAAGTATGCCGATGTTTGAGGAAGTTGTTCGCCGTTTGATGGGCGGAGTGCAATAGCTGGTAACCTACGAAATTGCCAAACAAATTCGTTGAAAAATCAAATCCAGAACAGTCCCCTACATTTTCAAAATGATTCTAACATTTCTACAATGTTGTAATTTGACGAAATTATCGTTTTAATCCGAAACCTTCAAAGTTTATCCCCTTCCTTTTATACATTTTTCATTTTATCGAGAAATCGAAATAAATTGCTCTCAGGTTCGTCATTTGATTTTGTAAAAAAGAAAAAGAACAGAGTTAATGACTCATATTGAATGACATTTTGATGTTCCAAAGGAAGATAATAGCGTTGAACATCGAAAAAGAAAAGTTACAATCTGTGTCAAGGGTTGTGATTTTTCTACACCCGTTTGCTATTATTACCAGGGACAACGTATTATTTATTTTACCTTCGATTCGAGTATATATAGGATGTTACAAAATTAATCGTTTCATTTATCGAATGAACCAAAAGATATGAGACAACGATCAAACCGTGTTAAATAAATAAGAATTTGATTAATTCGTTTAAAAGATTTATATAAATACAAAAGTCAAGAAATCATTAGAAGCGAAGCGATACATTTTAGTACACCCCGTAGAATACAACGATATAATATGTTCCATTTCGTGAACTTTCAAACGAAATATCGATTACTTAAGGGACATAGTACCTTTTACCGTTGGCATTTAATTTTAAAGTTACTTTTATTCAAAGCCCGATACATTTTCCTATACTTTTTCCTATCATAATTTACAGTCGCAATATCAATCTTATTCGTTCGTAATCACTTTCCCAAAGAAATCTGTAATTCTAGATCCGTCGGATGTTTCCACATTAGCGAAGGACTATCAAATTTTCAATCGACAATGCAAATCAAAGAGAGAAACAGGATTGTTTGCATGTGAAATGGTACTTACAAAGCAAAGCTTTGCGTGAAAATACGAACGGTGTTCTAATGATTTAGGTAAGAGGATCTCTCCCTCTCTCTCTTTCTCGTTAAAGCTATGATAATTTAATAATAAAGTTAGTCGTTAACATGCGAACAACAGCAGCAGCAGCAGCAGTCTCTTGTAAATTTGCGTTAGAAAAGTTTCTTATTACCTGTATTGTGCTTGATTTTATACCTTCGATGTTTCCTTAAGATGAATTACGATGCAATTTAAGTACCCCTGTTAAGGACTTCTCGGTATGCACAAGTGGTACGCGAATTGCTCATCGTCAGGGGCATTAATAATTTTCCAATTTATGGTTTAATAGATTAATAATTCAATTGAGTATCTATCGTTAACTTCTAACATCAAACCTAGATTCTATTCAAATGTTTATATTTTTTATTCAATAAGATATTGCATATACTCAGGGGGTACTATATTTTCTATACATTTTATGATGGATCAGAAATGTTATTAATGACTTTGCTAAAAATCACGCGTATTCTGATATGCAAAATTACTATCTTTCACGATTTAAGTAATAATAATATTAAATAAATAGGTAGTCGTAAAAAAAGATTGAAAAATTTACCATAAAATAATGGACTCGTTTGAATAAGAATATTGCTTTCGAGTAATATCGATATCCCGAGAAATTGAATTTACGTTCAACCACAGGAACGAACTCGATCGGATTCGGCTTGCGGAACACGCGTATCAATTAAGTTTTGATTCGAACATCGATTCGGATCGGTCGACGTTGTTTCTCAACTCTACGTGCTTCTACAGCTGCCAAAGATTCTTCTTCAATGGTCTGATATCTGATACCGAGGAATATCCGATTTCTACGATTCATAGATTTCACCGTGTGTTATGAATATTAATGTGTTTGTTCTAAACTTAAGATTCTCGAGTTAATCTCGCCTACGTCGTAGTTAATTAATAGAACAATCTTAGTCAAGGTAAAATATCTTTCTCATTATCTAAGAAATTTATTATCGTTACATTCTAATAAGAGATACGGAAGATTAAGCTGGGTAATTAAAAGAATAAAAAGCTCGTAGAAAATTGATGAAAAATGTAATATACGGAGTGTCCCACGTAACTCTAGTCACGATTTTTCAAGTACTTGCTATAACCTGACAAAAAAATACTTTATACACAAAAGTCGATCTGTTTTTGATCGGCTATATAATTTTGGAATTATACCTCATATTTCCTTCGATATATGTTGAACCTTAAAACCTTTTAAAAGTAAGAAATAACCGCAATAATTAACTTGTAAATTTCGCGAACGCACCCAGAAATTGCACAGTTCGATAATTTCGGTAAGGCTTGGCTTAATCTCTTTCCGTGGAACAGTCAACTCGAGTATTCATTTAGATAGTTCTGTATGTGTGGTTCTCCCGAAAGTTCGCGTAATTTTCTACTTAATATGGAATAGGGGAGTAGTTTTGCGGATACATTAAAAGGGAATTATTTATCTATGCTGTGAATGTGTGGACGCGCGTATATGTGTATATTTTATGAAGAAAGTACGTAAAAGAGAAGCGGGATAGTCGTTTGCATGAAATGTAAATTTTCTTTACGATCCATCCGCTGATACTTCGGTTGAGAATCGCTGACTTTTCGAGTTAATAACAAATCGAAAAACAAAATTAACGATCGATCGCGACTGTGCGAACGAATACGAACGTTGATAGAAATAATCGAGAAAGGTGTTACGAGTGACCTACATTTCGATGTTCGCGACAGCCACCCCTCCCCTTTCCTCCTTCCCGAGGTATAAATAAAAAAATATTTAAAAAAAAATCACAAAAGACAAAAAGAATAAAACAAAATTACGAGGGCGAATCGTAGCTGTTCTACGCTCGCCACTTTTGAAAAGATTTCTCGAGTCGTGCAATTTATCTTTGCGGAACGTCTCGCGCGTGCACTTTTTAAAAATACATACTGACATATACAAAAATGAAAGAAGAAAGGAGCTTCCTAGTTCGAATGCAACATCGCATGCCTATTTTATTATATTATACGTGTTTCCTTTTACACGTTTCACTGTGGTTAATTAATTAATTCGTAAGGAGTATAAATTTTCATGGGGATTTCTCGAGACAGAAAATTTATTTATGAGACAAAATAGGGAGGAAAGAAAGAAGGAAGGAAGGAAAGTAAGAAATAAACGAAACGAAATAAGGGAAAAGAATCAGGGAGGAGGAGGAGGGACCCGAGGAAGGAGTTGGCGAAAAGCTCATTGGGATTTTATGCAGGCAGCATTTTCGGCATCATTAGAAATCTTGTCGAACGGCTTCTTCTATGCTCGGTGATGCAAAAAAGGAACTCGAAACGGATGGTTCATGAATATTTCAGTGCTCTCTTCTCGTTCCGAAGAGAATCAGGTCGATATCAGAAACGAGGTCCTTCTAACTTGTCCTTCAAAAAATATATCACCGAATGGTCTTAATGCATATGCATATGCAAAGATATATGTACGTAAACGTGCATGTCGTGAAAAATTTGTATATTATTGCGCCCCTTGACTATAGGCAACCCTCCATACGCGATCGAATGGAAGGAAATCATTAATACAGGAATCCGAATACTTATATATATATTATCAGATCGATATTCAATCATTATGCAAAGCATCGAGAAGATATTTGCACGGTTGGAATGATTTAGTTCGATTTCATATCGCAACACCTGTTTTTCTCCATTCTCATAATACATTTGACAACATTGTACGGAAAGGAAACTCGTGTTATCCATTATCGGATGGGATAGGAAGGAATATCATCGCGAAAGTCTCTACTCTAACGTTCTCTGTTAGAAGCATCGAGAGAAATCTCATCGATCACGTTCTAGTTCTTGACGGAAATAATTTAACTTCTCGAGGAGAATCTGAAGGAGCAACAATTTCTCTTTTGTTCAAATAGAAAATGATGAAGATGAAAACGATTAAACTACGACTCGAGAATGGTTTTCTTTTATAAATTAGAACATCGCGTATAAAACTTTAAACAAAAACAACAAACTTCATTTGAAATAAATATTCATGAACATGTATCATTGTAAATATAAAAATAAATTGTAGATTTAATATGATTATGCTTTACGTATGATATCATTTAAGTCATTTTCATAATTCATGAGTTTAGGTTTACAATATTGAAAGTGGCTTTACGTGTATCTATGTATGAATGTATGATTTAGGTCACGCTCGATATCTCATCGGCAGATTTAAGCTAATGATAATATTTCGTGAACCAAAAGATTATATATATATACATAAAATTAGATAAAAATATGAGGGTCTACGGAAATAAAAAAGAAATATATATAAAATAAAAGGAAGAAATATATTCCTTTTGGGAGAAACGGATTCCTCGGCGAATAGAATTATTGAATATCGGTATATAAATTTGAATGAGCATCCATTAGCTAATTTACAAGGGTAAACTTCGTTGCTCGTTATTGCTCTTCCTCGCTCTCTATCGATGAAATCGATTTTCGCGTGTAAATACATGTATTACGTATTCATGTGTTGTTGAGTACTTCCGATCACGTTCGAAACGGACGAAAAGGTCGATCGTGAGATTTGCCGCTATAGTTCGTGAATGAAATATCGTATCGAGTCTCTTCTCCTAATAAGAAAAATAAAAGCAAATAAACAAGAAAAAATAATATCCGAATGAAAAAAAGTTTTCAAAAAGAATAAAAATAGTTGTTTAAAAAAAAGGAAGAAAAAGAAGAAGAAGGGTCGAATGTATTAAAGTCGATTTAAGAGCAAAACCACTTAGGAAATGAAGGGCGTTGTTGCAGTGTGCAAAAAGTCGAGATGCTTGGTTTATCTATTTCGAAGTATGCTAACTTAAGAGGATGATGATAACCAAGAGAAACAAGACGACGAGCTTTGATACTATCGATCCTGATAAAGAGAACCCGTACAGTCTGTCCTATAAGTTTACCGATTTTTCATTTACTTTGAAATTCGTCCAATTTTTTCTAATTAAAATAATATCGATATATTACAAAATCTATTAAATTCGGAATAATATATTTTTCCGATCTAACTGTACGCGTGTATGATCTCCAGAGACTTTTATTTTTCTTGATACTTCCTATCCGACGAGTAACACGCTTCGATTCACACGAGGCCGAGATACCTTCCAAGCTTTTTCAAATGCATTTTCTCGACGCGCGAGAATGCATCTACGTATCTATTATTATTATTATATTTTCTGGCTGTTACCATTCGCGGTGTTGGCATGGTAACCAATTTTTTCTTCTTCTTTATATCGTCTCTTTCTCTTTCAAAATTAATTCTTCTCAATCCGTTCGACTCGCAATCGGAGTTATTCGCATTTTCCTTCGTACATCTTGAGATTTCAAAATCTGAATGGTCAATATATTTATACTTTGCAAAAATGTTTAAATCAAATGTTTTTTCCTTTTTTACGGTTGCAGATTTATAGGACAACCTGTATGTTTATCGAATACCATGAAAACGAATAATTCTCGATAAGAGAAGAGTAACAGCTATCGTTTCGCGAAGATATATATCGCTCTATCATTGCATAGAAAAAAGCTTTTATCGACCGATCGAACGAGAAAGACAGATAGTCTGCCTATACGAGATTTTCCACGGCAATTTCTGTTTTTACAGTGGCGAGAGAGCGGGAAATATATCGGGCGTCTTCGAAACAAACTAACTGTACAAATTATTTAGAAAAATATTAGGTCGGGCAAAAAGAAATGTATTATTTTGTCGATGGATGGCTTTAGCGATCGATATCTCGTAACTTACCTTTTTCTCTATTTTGGAAGCAGCATTTTCAACAATTTCTCCCGCCGTTTTGACGAGAGCTGATGCGGCTTGCTCTTTTCTCGACATGTGGCCACGGAAAGATGCTTGTATCTTTGTTGCTGCGTTGCAGAGTTCTAATAATTATTGAAAAACGAGAAATTAATTTCATTTGTAAATAGGGGTGCAACGAATCAATAGTTTAGATAATTCTCGTCTTTCGAAACTAATCGCGAATGATCGATTACTTTTTTTTTGACGAAGGAATTGACCCGAGATTAGATGAAATAGGAATGGAGAGCATCGTTTCTTTCTTCGATTTTCGTGATTCGAATTCTCAAGAGCGATGCCACTACTATTACGTGTCCGACGATGGGCTCAAATGCTTTCTTCGATTGCGATTGTGCCGGGGAAAAAGCACGCTTTGAGAATTCTCGATCGCGTCATTTAGAATCGTGATAAAAGCGTCTCTATTCGGGTTTATCGATTTAATATATTGTTATATTATACTCGATGAACGATTAATTTCTAAAAATATTTATAAATAAGACGAGTCGAGATAAATTCATTGTTTTAAATAAACGAATTAATTGCGAGTAGGTCGTCAAAAGTTTCTTTCGTATTAGTTAATTCAATTCTAAATATAACAAATAAAAATGTACCTTTATCGTCGGAACGGAATTCCTGTTGCAATTGTTCCTTGGTCGGCTCGGATTCTGTTTCGTTGGTCCCCGTTTGTTGTTTCGAGGTATCAGTCTCTTTCATACTCTTTCTCGCGTGATGTCCGCGAAATGCTGCCTGTATCCTCGTAGCAGCTTCAATTTTATGCTTATCCGAATGGTCCTCTTCCTTTTTCTTCTAATTTTTCTCTGTCTTCTTCCTCTTTCTTATCCTCCGTCTTATCTTCCTTCGAAGCCTCCTCCGATCTTTCTTTCGAATTGTTTTCTGTTTCGCTTACTTTTCGAATATCTGACACAAACAATTCATTTTAATCGATTAGTATATTATTCGACGTTACATTATTTTCATATATTTAATAAAACGGAACAAAATGAAATAGGATTGGAAGCGAAAGATTTTTTAGTCGCAAATTTGAACTTTGTTAAATGATAAATCTGATCGTTAATTAGCTATAAACAAAAACAACAACAACGAAACTAATGAGAGAAAGAAAGAAGAAAAAGAAAAAATCGAGCTCGACGCAAATTACTTCTCGTTTCGTATTTTTCAATTTTCGAGTATATTCCGCTGTCTTTTTATAATCCTCGCGAAAAATCGTGGTCAAAAACATACGATTCGTAAGAGGAGAATAGAAAAACTAGAAAGAACAAGATGAAAGGAATAATTACGAGCGTAAGCTTACACATTCGTATACATAAAACACACGCACGCGTACCATAAATACGGAGACAAAAATACACGTACGCTTAGACACAAAAGTGTGTTTTAAGAGAGATATACACGTGTGTCACTTACAGTACGACAGCAATGATTCACGCGAGTCTTTCTCTTTGTATCGTTTGCGTTCTCTCATTTTCTTTTTCTCTCTCTCTCTCTCTCTCTCGAACATTTGCAAGGAATCCGAAGTCTAGTTTCTCTTATTTTTCTTCTTCCTAGAGAAACTTACACCCCCGAGCCATTACCGTTCGCGATATCGAGTGACTATATCATTTCCCTCCGAACCCAAGCCCTATCTCTTTTTTTTCCATGTTTTTTCTTTAAACGTGGAAGCATTTATGCAGAAAAGAGAGAGGAAGAAGAGAGATAAAGAGAAAAATAAAGGTATTTTTAGACTATATGAAGAAGCTTTTAGTTCACTCGACGATTCAACATTTCTACGTTTAATAATTACGACTGTATTTGCCGTTGAACAACAGAGGACTTCAACGAAAAAGAAGATAAAATTATGTCGAAGGTGTGCTAGCGGTGCAGGTAGCTATTGGGTTTGCTTGTAAAAGGGTGGAAAGGGTGGGAAGGAATGAAAAGAACGACGGGTCTCGTCGTAGGACGGGAATGAGAGATAAGGATAGAAAGAAACAGAAAGAAAGAAAAAGAGAGAAGCCAGTTACTTTGTTTTTTCAGCTCATTTGCGCCTACGAGTTGAAATATTTTGTTCTCTTGGAAAGACGAGAGGTAATCTTCCTTCTCTTTTCTCTTTTTCTTCTTTTTGTGTCAAGTGACTCGCCACCCCAATCTTTTGATTGCTTTCAACGAAACTATGGCAGTAGGGGACCAAAAAACTCGACGGACTGAACTTGAACCGAACTGCTATCGAGGAAAGAAAAACGACGAAGATGAGTCAAACTTGGCAGTTTAAGCGACGTTTCTTTCAAATCAATCGAGTCTGTGATTTTGTTCTTTTGTTTTTATTATTATTGGCTCAAAATGTAGATGCTTTTTCTATCGAGGATCGATCGAAACAATTAAAAATTGCAAATTGATTTTTTACGCTAACATTATTTGCGGATGAAATCTTGGATGTTGAATTGGTCAAATTAAATGAAGCATAAATTTGAATCGATTTAATCTAAATCTTGTTCTTATTTTCATTTTTCTCAAAGACGTTCCTCGTATTCATTCGTTAAATTCGAATTGCATAGGGGTAAATGGGTGTTATCTGTAAAATGAAAATCATCTCTCGTTTTAACTACGTTCACCTTCACCTTCTTCGCATTAAACTCGTGGATTTTATAGGGTCGTGTCACGTCGAGATAGGGTGTGAACGCAAATACATGGAAAAACGTATACACACACACACACGCGCACACACAGATACGCACGAAATCACAGTCAAGGATAAAATGGTTTAGACGTTAAAAGATTATCGCGTTAGTGATTTCTTGCTCGTTAAAACGCAAAGCTTGCACCGATTATCGTTTATCTTTTGCACTCTCCGCTAAATATTCTCCGAACGATAGTAGGTTCTCTTTTTTCTAAACTTTACATCTCATTTTTATATCCTAACTTTTGTCTGTTCATTTGAAAAGGGGCATTAACGTAACCGAATAAACAACGGTCATTCGCGAGAAAAAACGGCTTCGGATGAAAACTTCGCGTAGGATGAATTCTCAAGTTTTTAATATTCGCCAGGGTGGTGAATGCGAACACTTGGCATAGTTATAAGTTTCGAAAGGCTGCAGGAAAATGAAGAAACTTGTTTGTTTTATCGTTCCCACCTGTCCATTGAGAGGAAGACGTTCATTTCGCGTTGTTTAAAATACATTTAGAAATTTCTAACGAAATTCTTGTAACGCGAAGAACAAGTACATCTATGTTTTTAAAAAAACGTCAAATATTTTTATTTATGTTAAATTAGTCGTTTATCGCGTCCAAAAAATAAAATTATTAATAAAAGTGCAATAATAAAATGATACAAATTACTTCCCGACTATCAGCCATGTTGGGAGTGTTGCCTACCGCAAGGGGCAACTATTCATTGTTCAAATTCAAATATTCATTGACTAATATTAATGATATCGAGAAATTCATTTGAAAATGATCGATGTTGGCTTAAACCGAGGTAAAACTTTGTGACTTTGACGATGTTGAAGAAAAGCGTAAAAAGGTCGGCACGTAGTTATTTAGATATAAACTAAACTTTCCATCCTAATTTTCCATCTTTGGAATTTCCCTTTGGCATAGTTTTCGTTGTATACCAAGGGAACTCCTTCTTCTCGTTCTCTTGGATCAATCAAGAATCTTCTATTAGAGTGCGGTGGAATTTACCTGTGTATAAGAGCTCTCTCTCTCTCTCTTTCTCGCGTGTTGTTACGTAACATCGAAACACCCTCCCCCTTTCCCCGAGATTTTTTCAAGCGACGAAGAAGAAAGGGCGCGTGCGCGTGCGCTTGCACATTTTCCATCCAATAAGAAAGCCTTGACCTTTCGACTCAACTACACTTTCAGTCTTGTCAAATTATAGTTGAAATTTAGGCTCCTAGATTAACTTTAGCGATTTAGTAGACGATAATCGATTGAAATCTTACATTCGAATATTCCAAGTGTTTTTCTATTTCTTTTTTTTTTATTTTCATTTGTAATTTGCAATCAAGATTCGTTTGAATTGATGAAATTTTCAATTTTGTAAAACGAAACATTTCGATTCGCGTCCAATCGTAGGACAACTATTCCAGAGGTTTGATGATGGGGGGAGTGCTGATGAGAAGGGAAGAGAAATTGAACGGGAGATAGTACTTGATATTCGATTGGTTCGGACGTTTGTGTTTCTCGATGTTGAAATGACATCGATTGAATTTTCCTACTTTTTCCTAAAATTTCTCTTTTTTTTTAGATATATCTATCTCTATTTCAACGTTACTTAGCAGAAATTTCATTTAAAAAAACCCGTCGACGCGCCCATGTTTGACAGTTAAAAAGAACAAAAAAAAAACAGGCCGTTAATCGATTGAAACTTCTACCACCACTTTTTAGATTTTGAACATCATCTATTCTGCATAATACCTGTAAGTAGTACATCATGTTGCCGGAAACAATGGAATTTTAAAAAAAAAAAAAGAAAGAAAGAAAATGAAGGTATCAAATTTCTTTGTAATTGTTCTACTCGAGTCTCTCTGTAAGCGAATTTTTCTTGAAGGTGAAACGAAGAGACGAAAAAGAAGTAAAGTAAGTCGACCCCCTTGATCCACTTTTACTCCTAACACCTTTTTCTTCTTCTTCTTCATTCTCTTTCTTTTGAAACGTGTTATAGAGTTACAACTTCCTTATTGTTATAATTTTTGTTGCATTTCTTTTCTCTCGAATCATTATATATTCGCACATTCAATTATTTCGCGCGAATAATGGGTAATATTTTTTGCAAATTTTTGTCGGAAAACGCGTAGAAATGATCGCTGACGAGGAGGATAATAAAAAGACAGGGAAGAGGGGCAGGAGAAGAAGGGCGAAGGGAGGAATAGTAGGCCGTTGCGTGTTTTGAAATTCGGCGAACTTCTCTAGCTTCGATAGCTATGAATTTTAATGAAATGTTTTCGCTTCGTTAACACTTTCAACCCCAGTGATCCGGAATTTGAACGGCATGTAAAAATACATTTTACACGTAGGAGGAGGAGGAGGAGGAGGAAGAGGAGGAGGACCTCGTCGTTGGAATTATCATCAGCTTACGATTTATAAATAATATTATATTCATTGTCTTTCTTTTTTTGTAATATAAATTTAATGAAAATCGATTATCGAAGAGAAACTTGAACGGTTTAGCGAGTTAACGAGAGAAAAAATAAAAAAGCTTGTTTAATTCTATTAATAAGCAAGTTCTTACGTAATCCAAAGTTATATTAGTTGTTTATTATCTAAAGTTATTTCTAGTTGCTATTAATAAACGTTAAAGAGATACAACTAAGAAAGTAGAATTTGTAAAGGAATATTTGGAAAATATGCGAACGAAACTTAAGTGATGGTTTTAGAATTGTTTATGATCTTGTTTCTGAATTATAAACTGTTTTTGCGTCTTCCAATAATTCGTACAACTTTACTGACCACACCACCCCCTCTTCAATTTCGTCCACGTATTTTGAAAAATCCCGTAGAAATAAATGTATACGTCGCGCATGCATAAATTTATGTACGTATGGACTTAGGTAAGTTGATACGCGGAGTGCATATATGCATTTGATATAAAAAAGCTCTTCTTAAAGAGGATACACCGTAGGAACATAAAATATTAGAAAAAGAAGTGGCCAGTTCAAAGAAAGTATGGGTCTAACGTAAATGCATTTCAAAACTAAATATTGCAAAGTGGCTTTTTACTATTTGAAAATCTTATCGCGTTTCGGTTGCCAAATCTTTTTTGAATATCTTCTCAACGGTAAAATATACTTGGAACGAAAATTGCGCTTCCCTTCACGGAACTTTAACTCTTTTATCAATTTAAAATGAAGTTCTTTTTTTTTTTATTTTTCCTTTCGTTAAACACTCGAGCATAATATCTCGATGAATTACGGGGTGTAAGAAAACTTAAATTAATTAAATTATTATTTAACGATAATAAATCATCGAGATAAAATTTCAATGGATCAAACAGTACGAGCTAATTTAACCAGAGCAATTTCTAATACAAGCATAGAAGCATGTATCAACGTTACAACGTGTAACTGGACAATTTTGGTATGCATCCCGCCTGTGTTAGTTTCTCACGGACGAATAAACTGAAACTGTTAGAGAGAGGAGATTAAATCGGCTAAATTTACTAGACTAAATGTAAATTAATTATCTATGCTCGAAGAAGTTTCAATAAAACAGCTGCCCGAGATTTCGATATTTATTAAAAAAAGTTTCACGTATCATCTTTATCGAATAAAATTATCTGACCCCCATATGATGCTTCCTTCCTGAATTGCATTAACGAACAATGAAGGAAATAATATTAAAACGAGTTTTCAAATGGATCCTCTTGAAATTCGATTATTTTTTATCGTAGAAGATAATATTTTAAGCGAATTTCAAAAGAATCTACTCGAATAGGGTCTATATATCGCTGTATTAAACCGGATTACATTGCTTCTACCTCTCTCTTTCCTACATTCCCTCGTGTATTCCGTTCGAAACTATCCATCTTGTGGTCACCAAGTGTGTATTCTGCTTCTAGTACTGGTTCACTAGACATCTCGAGTTATTTCACGTACAAGACATGGAGACTCTCAAAATCTTTCGAGAACAAAGGGCTTTTCTCGAGAATCTCTATTTAACCTAACAGATAAAGCGAGAGAGATAGATAGATAGATACGAGAAGATTATTTTGAATATATCGAAGACAAATTAATAATCCTTTTATAACAGAGACTAGACACTGTAATAATATACAACATGGAAAAAGATAGAAATGAAATCTTTTTGATTTTTCATTAAAATCATCAATTCAATATTCGTTTGAAAAAAATACTCGATAAAAATACTACGATTGGTTTCGTTTATGAGAATAAATAATTTTCCATTGTTTCTATGACGTATATTTCTCATATTTAATCCGTTGAAACGTCGAGATTTATTATTTTATAAGCTTTTTCAAAAGATCGTTATTGATACTTATATTCAATTGAACTTTCATTATCAACGATCTATATATATATGTATATACAATCTCTTTCTTCCTCTTTGGTATTCTTTTGTCTTTTGAAATTTGCATAATAATAATAATAATAGTTTATCAATCAATTTTCTACAATAATGCAATAGCTTGCGTTATTATAATCCTTTGGAAAAAAAATATGATGCATTAATAAATGAATTTTTTCTTTTATGTAATATCGAACTTACGTAAGATCACTCTTATCGATATTAGTATACACACACACACATAAATGATCAAAGGGTAAAAACGTATATGAATATGCAGAGGATAAAAGAGAGAGAGAGAGAGAGAGAGAGAGAGATGAAAAATCTATTTTTTTCTATCTTCTGGCTTTCACTCGGCTCAGCTTGCATAGAAAAAAAGGAGAAGAAAATAACGAGAAAAAAAAATGTAGAATTTTGAAAATAATATTACTTTAAAAGCCACATGCGAAAGCACCGCGGTGCTTTAACGAAAAGCTCATGCGAGTAAAGTGCCGGCGACAAAAATTGAACTTTCTTTACTCTTTAACAAAGGAAATCGAAAGGAGATTACGATAGATCGATTTATTCGTAGAACAAAAACGGAATGATCGATTCTACGTTTAACGCGAAGAATGAAAAATCACTCTACCTTTTCGCGTATTGGATTAGAATCGAGATTAGAATCGAGATTAGAAACGATTTTTTGTTTCTATCTTTTTTATTTCTCTTTATAATAATATTATTCGTAGATTTTTATTTATTAATCTTACATTTAATACACTTGAAGCGTATTTACGAATATTTTCGATATGCAAATCTCGAGTAGAAATTATAATAAGTGTCGTTGAAGTTAATGGTTAATATTCATTTGTTTAGAAATTTGATTTCGTACGGTAACGTTATCTATTTATCGCAAATTTACATACGTTTGAATTGAACTACCTACACATATGAATGCCGCTATATATTTACACACATATTTACACGTATTACGTACAACTAGTATGCACCTTCGTGATAAGCTCTGACAGTTATATTCGAATCATTTGAAATTCATTAATTATATTCTCGTAGAACTAAAAGGTTAAAGGTCTGACGCCTGTGCGATAAGACGACGTTTTCCAACGCTATTTAAATTTAACTTTTAATTACCAACCCGAGAGAGTACACCCCTTATTTTTTTCTCTTTTCGTTTCATATTAATATGTCAAACTTTTTTTTTGTTTAATTGAAAACTGAACAATGAATTATTTTCAACGCGATGTAATAATACTTTTAACCGATGTTCGTAATCATTTCCTTCAAAATTCAAACGATAATTTATTAATATTACATTCTTAACGACTTATACACTTTTAAGAGAGTTTAAGTTTAATTAATACGATTAAATATTGAAATATCTTTGATAAAGTCTCGAGAAATTTCCAAGTTGTTAATTACAGAAAAGAAACAAAAAAAAAAAAAAAGAAAAAAGAAAGAGATGAGAAAAGAGAACCAAAGGAAGAGAGTAGAATTACGCGAATAATCGAAAGATACGTTTATCGATCGAGAATGTTTAACAAATTCCCAACAGATGTTACGTTTAAAATGAGATATTCTCTAAGGTAATTTATGATTCGTTAATTTGTCAAATATAACGCGTTAATTATTGGTGCTTTATACAATTTTAATGAAAAGAGAAAGAAAGAGAGAGAGGGGGAATGGGAGTATCGCTTTGCGATTATCTCATTCTCGATACAATTAACTCATTTATGTGATATCTTAAGAAAGAAGGTAAAAGAAGAAAAAGATTAAAGAAAAAGAGAAACGAACCTTATTAAAACGTAATGACGTTCAGTTCTTGGAGAGGAACGAACGAACGAACCTGTTTCCACGAAGAAAAATATGAGAAAGAAAGAGAATACTCAAGGGTATATATGAAATATGTAAAGCAAGTTATGTCGCATTATGATGGTTATAGCGTATTATCGTAGAAACTATAGAAAAGAAAGGGAAATAGGAAAACGGGAAGTTAGATATCGATTTTCCTATCTTTTTCATGATATTCCGTTATTTTTGTCGTTAAAAACGAGGTCGTGCTGCTTGCTTCTACGTCCTACCTACGTGCTGGAAAGTAAAAAAAAAATAACAAAAAAATAACAAATAAAATATCCCCCACCGGAAATAATACGTCTACGATCAGAGGCTTATAATGTAAAAAAAAAAAAAAAGAAACAACCAAAATTCTAATAGGAAGTAGGCAAAATTTGTCTTTCAATCGATCATTTTTTTTGGTATATATATATAGGTTTAATATTCAATTAATTTGATTGTCAAAATTGACTTTGAAAAATGATAAATCTTTCTCTTTCTTTCTCTTTTCCCATTTTTCTCGTTCATTGAATACGACAAACATAAAAGACCGATTACGATATTAAAAGTCGTGCATATTCGTAGAACGGTGTTTGTGCTCGATTAAGTTTCAGGTAAATCGAGCGTGTTCGCGCGTAAAATCGTTAAATAAAAATAGCGAACCAGTCGATGTGTACGCGCGTGTGTCATTTCTCTCGATACCGTTCGGTACGAGCTTGCACAATTTGTTCGGCTTGTTTTAAAACTGCAATTTCAGTTTTTCGTTCTATGTATTTGTATCCTTTTTTGCTCTTTTCTTTTTTATCCTCTCTCTCTCTCTTTGCGTTGCTTAGCCATTAAACGATAGTTAAAAACACGCGAACAAACCGTTTCCAATTTGTTCCACTTAACGCGAATAATAAGCCCTCTTATATACCAAATACAAAAATAAAAAAAAACCCGAAAGAGAAGAAAACATAATTTATCATTCATTTATTTATTTAATTAATTCATTATTACGTGACTGCGGTGTAAGGAATAATAAATAATTTTTCAAAGTATTCAAAATATTAATAATATCATTTGAAATGCATTTATGTTCGAAGCATATCGAGCTTGAAACAATATCGTTGGAAATATCAAAAATAAAATATACAATCCGAATATACATTGAGAAAAATTAATTAAATTAGGGAAAAAGAGAAATAAGCGATTGAATCAAAATCGTTGTATTTCTACATTTTTTATCGATTTTGTATGAATTTATTTTGAAAAAGATAAATTATCAACGTAATAAAATAATTGAGAAGGAAAGACAAAGAGAGAGAGAGAGAGAGAGAGAAAAAGGAGATGGAGGAAGATAATCGATCGAAAAAAAATCTATCGTCAGCTGGATACACATACATACGTGGATATGCAAAAAAGTGGCATTGTATGCAACAGCAGCAGCAGGTTAGTTACTATTGAAAAAGTAAACGTTTCGATTGTTCAGAATTTTCTAGTCAAAGGTAAAAAATATCTCTCTCTCTCTCTCTTTGTACCTGTACGTTCATCCCTTTCATTCGTCCATTCGTTTGGTTTAGCAGCGTGTTATCGTTCGATATTATCGTCCAATTGCGAGATAAAATGTCGAGATAACGAGTCTCGAAAGGTAACAGGGATAAACATCACTCCTACGCGTTTAAATATTCATACATCTGTGCGCGTTTATGTGTGTTTTCCGTCGGTTTGTATTTCAATCGAAAACCCTAGAAAAGTACATTTCGGTATAATCGTTATACGAAATACAAATGGGTTTGATCGATCTTTCCTATGTTTTGTTATTTTAATATAAAAGTTTTTCATGAAACACAAGAGATAGGAAAAAAAGATTGAACAAATTTCGCGCGGGCGATCTCTCGTTAACCGACACTTCGCGTTTCAGTTGGAAAATTGGCAAAAAAAGAAAAAACAGGAAAAAGAAGAAGAAGAAGAAAAAATAGAAGGAGAGGAAAAATAATATAAAAAAAAGGAAAAGAAATATAAGAGATGAAAGATAGGAAGATAGGAAAAAGGGCAATTAAGTGGAGCTCGAGAGGGATCGTCGTTGAAAGGTCAGGATAAGTGTTAGGCCAATTTTCATTACAAAGAACGATCCACGTTTTTTCCGAGGCCCTCCTCCTCTCGATAGTTTCGCCGTTGAGAATCGTTTCTAAATTTGTCCCTTTTTATCTTACGCCTACGATTCGATGCAGCGACAAAAAAAGCAACAACAACGACGACGACAAAAAGAAAAGAAATTCAAACGATCTCCCGTATACGTAAAAGATTATCGAAAATTTCAGTTGAAAATCATTTTTCTCTCTATTTTCTATCCCGAGCTAATGAAAAATACAAAAATAAAAAGATTTCGTCGAAGATATTTGAATAATTTATGACAACGTAAAACATAAGATTTCTTCTTCTTTTCTCCTCTTCCCTTTGATTTCGAAAGAAAAATTCTATATCACGACATTGCGCGTTCCACTAATCTTAAATATTAAAACGCGTATCCCGATCGGCGCGCAAAGTACACTGGCATAAATAATAAAATCGGCAGACTGAAATTGAACTTTCTTCTTTGAACAGTCAACTTTACGAGGGGTCTCATTTGTTCTTGGTAATCCTTGCAGAGCAAAAAAAAAAGAGATGGAGCGAATATTACGTTAAAAACTAATCCCTCGCCTTGCCTGTGGTGGTATCGTACTCGAACTCGTTTCGAACTCGGAGAAACCATAGAACCGTAAATACAAACAAGGAAAGCAATTCTCCGAGCAAACAGACAACGACCACCACGACGACGACGACGACGACGACCAATTTCTCATCCCATTATTACAAGGATGATACGATTTTACGATTTATATATTCATGCGTACTAACACCACCCCCCTCCCATGGGTCTAACAATACGATTTTTTTATCGCTATTGCAATCATCATCTCTCCAAGCGATAAATATTTATTCGAGTAGTTTATATTTTACGCGTATTCGCATTTATTTTTAATATACAGGGTGTACCACATAACTTTAATCACGATTTTCTCGATTACCTGACAAAAAAATACTTTATATATATGTATACCATAAGTGTCAATTATTTTCGTAAAAGTTACGATTATCTTATATTTTGTTGTTTGATATTTTCCAAAAACTTATGGGACACCCGGTACCCCTGTTTACGAGTAAAAAATATACCAGAGATAATTTATGTTAATTACGAGAAGTTCCGATCGATTTTTCGATCCCTATCCTTTCGTAAATACATACGAAATTATTTCATACGCATTAGTCTTGAGAACTACAAAAAATAAAACAACAAAAACCATAGAAATAGAAATATTGATCGTTTCTATGAAAGTTCCGTTGCTCGTATGGTAAAGTTTACTCCCAAGGACTTTCGAATTGTATAAGCTTCGAACAATACTCCTAGGACTATTACTTATATGCATTAACTGATATCATTATAATTTCGATTCTATGCGATCGCAAAAATGTGCCCATAATTATGAGAGTGGTCTAAATGAAAATTAAACAAAAAATGAGTTATTTCACATTATTTTCAACTAAATAAATTCAATGTAATTTTCACTTTCAAAAAGGGGGAGAAAAAAAAAAGGAAAATTCAAATATCGATGTAAGATCTAAAATGAAAACTTGAAAAGAAAAACACGTTTTTAAAGAAGCTCTTTATCGATATAAACTTGGACTTTTTATTCCATTTAAAATCCCATTAGTGACTCGTCATCCTAGATCACGTACACACATATGTTATCACACGGACATAAAATAGAGAAAATAGATCAAAAGAGATATTTAGTTAAAAAAAAAAAAGGATATATATATATATAAAAATCAAAATAAAATGGATAATAATTTAAGCTCACCTGATGTGACTCAAATGTAAGACGACGATGTGTGTGCGTGCGTGTGTGAGAGAGAGGAAGAGACAGAAAGACGGACAGATAGATAGACAGAGAGTAAAAGAGAGAAAGAGAGAGAGAGATAGAAGCAGTCCAAAGTGATATGTCACCTGTACACCTTAACCGCACCTGATCCGATATGAGACTGACGAATAGCAGATACCCCCTCTCCCCTTTTATAAGCGGGCTGGCTTACAACCCCTGCGCGCGAGTACCACCACGCAGCTTCTATCTTTCCCACCAAACACCCTCTCCTCCTCTCCCCTATATCTCGCACACATCGCAATACACGTATCAGCACGCGAAGCTTCTTCTTTCTCTTCTCCCTCTCCCATTCTGTCTTTTTCTTTCTCTCATTTTGTCGAGTTCGACCTCGGAGAAACGTTAACAATAATAAGAGAGAGAAAAAAAATAGAAGACGAGGGAGAAGGGGGAGAAAAAAAGTAAGGGAAAAAAAAATACGAAAGAAGCTCCTCCTTCCAATTGGCCTGGACTTTGCCAACATTTTTCTTAGATATTTTTCTTCTCTTTTTCTTTCTATTTGACGTAAACAACGCGTGAGATATTTTCTTGACAATATTTAAATCGAATTGTACGATACGGAGACGTATGAATTTTTGTACGTGTCTACGATTACAAAATATATGGGAAAAATATTTTCGTTAAATTGTTCGGGAATTTGTATTTGAAAATCGTTTTTCTATATGTTTCGTTATGTCATAACGTGATATCGTATTAAAATTATAACAGCGACTCGATGTAATAACGGTTAAAGATTATTCGGTACAACGTAATAACATAATTCGTGAAAATGGAAGAAAATAAAAAGAATAATAATAAAATGTCGAAGGAAATATAAGAAGGATCGATAATTATTTGAACGATTGCATTACCATGAAGTTCGCCTAATGCAATAAGGATTAAAGAATATGAGACTGTAACAGGCGATGGTTCGATGTTCGAAGATAGTTGTTGGCTGTTGGTTGGGTTTTACCACGATCCCACCCTCCCTAACGGTTCTCATATAAAAACCTTTTACCGTAGTTCACCTTGAAAATTTGATTAATTCTCGCTTAGGAGAGATAACTTTCGTTATGTTTTTTAACGGATAGGGGGAAAAAAGGAAAAATGAAAGAACGTTTATGTATTATAGACACACTACACGACCATTACGGATCATGTCGGTCAGCTTTTAACGGTGACTCGATACCATCGTACGATGTAAAAGTACCACAGACCTTTTTATGGAATACAAATTTTATCCACGCGATGGGATCTTTTTTCTTGTCTTTTTTTTTCTTTCTTTCTTTCTTTTAACGAAAAATCTAAGGGACTAATATAAATTAACAAATAAAGATTGAAAAGTTTACAGATTAACATTGAAACAAATTCAATTTTTCTTCTCGGTCGTACTAGTTTTTATTTGTCGACGCATAAGTAATTTAAAAAAAAAGAACAATCCACTCAAAACTTTTCCACCCTAGTATACAGTATACAAAGTTAAAGAGAGCCTGTGCTACTTTACATATTTTTCATATTAAAAATATCTTAAATTCTCGCGTGAAGTTTCATTCAAATTAACATAAGCATGGATAACAAAATTACTGAGAGTTAAATCGTATCAAATCTAGAAATATGTGTCTGTGTAAAATAGGTTAAACATCTGTCATTGGTTAACTCGATATAATAAATAATAATTTTGAATGATTGCAGTATTAATCGATACTAATTAAATTTCTATTTGATGGAAAATCAAATATGTATAATGCATATAACAAAACCTGAATGATAAGACGAATTTTCGTGTACCATTTTAAATGACGAGTAGCAAATTAATAAAGATATTAACTAATTTCATTGCAAATAATGAATTTAAACGAAATAATTATAGCTGCTATTAAAATCGTTCAAGAATAAACAATGAGATAGGGATTGTGTTTGCTTGACGAGCCACAATAGTCGAATGATATACTCCAAATTACGCTTATGCGTACACATACGAAAGACATACACGCGCGGTACGTAGATACGTAGATTTTACGATTGTATACTCGATGGTTGTTAAGCGAAATGTTATTGGCTATACCGTGGTTAAGTTCAACCCCTTCTGTTCGACATCACGTACATACACAGACGAGGGGAAGGATTTGAAGGAGGAAGAGGCATGGAATTTCTGGAGTTCCCGAGTTCCGCAAATTTCTCACCGAATTTAGGAGTGCAAAGAAGGAGATGGCGCGTGGTATTTTCTGTAATACGTTCTACGAATGTTTCTATAGTTTTCCACGATAAAGGTGAAGGTTCGCATTTTGTATAAATAAATATGCATACTCGTATATTCTTCAAATATCCGACGAGTAATGCGTTTCACTTTGCAAAGATATTGGCTTCGTTCCTCATTCGTAGAAATAGGTTACAGCTATTGTTTTCAATTTTATTTCTATCAAAGAAGATAGAAAAAATGTTGAAACCAAAGGAATATTAAAATTGTCTTTTTTGTTGTTTCCTTTAGATCGGACCGTAAGCCATGTATTATGTTCTCGTTTCAAATTTAACGGTAAAATTTTCATTCGTTGTCTTTTCGAATTCTTATCGTCAAAGTAAGAAGGTGAAGCATCAAACGAGAGTGGTTGGTCTCAGTACGATAATTACGCTCCAATTTGCTTACACTTGATACTCTCTTGCTAAGTGCTGTATTCGCGAAGGAAAGTTGTGGCAAATTGTTAGTATATACGTGGTGTAAGAACGAACGTTACCTCTGGGAGCCATTTCAGGAAAACTGAGAGAGAAGAGAAGGGTAAAGGTTGGAAGGTATAGCAGAACTAAAATCGGTTAGGCTGGGGGAACTTGGCTCGAGTTAAATTTATGGCAAATGAATTTCAACCGAAAAGTGTGACGGATCGCGTGTTAGTTCTAACAAGAGTTTCTAAACGAATTCGACGAAGTTAAACAAATATTATTATCGTTGGTATACAGTTTTTACCATCACTTTCGATCCTACTTTTCATTTCAATTCAAACTTTAATTTCGCAAAGAAAAAGAGAAAGATGAAAGTTCGTGAAATCTCTTCAATGTGATTTTATCTCTTAGAAAATTTTTAAAAGTAAACAACACAAGGTAAACGAATCATGCGAGATTTTGTATCGTCGGGATAAAAGTGAGGAAAGAAAGCAGGTGTGGCTAATTATAATGGAAAAAAATTTTCTATGCAGACCGCGAGAGTAAAAAATACAAAATAAAGAAGAAACATCGTTTCGCTGCAATCTAGTTTTGTCAATATTGGTCGAAAAATTTGGTCGATGCTTGGAAAGTACGAGCGCGCCTGAATGTATGCTACCATCTATTCAAAATATATATCTGTGGTTCGTATTTGTCGAGGAGCTTTTTTTATCGATAGTCGGTAAAGTAGAAAACGTACTTGCGTGATTATTTTTATCGACGACATAAGTTGATAATATCGCGTTCTACTTTATCATAGATCGGTATTACATTCTTATCTTCTCAATTTCTGCGCAAAGAAACATATTTGTTATGATATAATAATGATAAAATTATATCGTAAAACATTTAAACATTTGACCGTTTGCATTTAATTTTGATAAATTAAAATCTGTATCCGAGATAACCTAAATAAATTATCTCGCTTAGTATTTCCTCATTGTTCTTATCTTGAAAAAAAAAAAAAAATGTAAAAAACGAAGATAAGTTATGTACGAATTAGTTTCTCTGTTTCATTTATTAAATGATTATTTATATATGTGTGTATGAAAAATGTGAGATGTCGGTTGGAAATGAAAATACATTTGAGTAGAAGATAGAATGACTATCGATGCATCAATGTCTTTGTCTTTTGACAAATACATACATCATTTTTAACTTATTTCTACTTTTTCCGTTATTACGTTATTAAAACAAATATATTAATTGATCACGTACATGGACATATAACATTTTATTATTGTCTTCTTTACAATTTGATCTAAAAAAAAAAAAAGATATTAAAAAATGACGTAAGAATAAAAAGATGAAAAATTCGAACGATTTGCCAATTAAGAATACAAAACTGGAATTTAATGAACTTGAACAAGCTGTTACACGATTAAATAGATCAAAGGAAGAGAATCCTTTATTTCGTGAGACACGCGATTAGATTATCGATCATAGTGCCTCTTCGATTCTCAATAAATTCGAATCTAAGATCTAAACTCCATGAAAGATTTATATTCCTCGAACAATACACTTATTTTCTCTTTTCTCTAATATACACCGGCACGTTCCAATATGCCACACCTCCGTTTGTTCAAACATAGGAGTGGTCTAAAGTTGTCTCTTTCCTCGATCCCGAGGCTTCCCTCGAGCTTTTGTTTGTCACATAAAAATCCTACTCCGATCGAATGTCCTTCGGCAATTGAATTTAGGTGTATACACATACATATGTACATATATTTATACGAGTATAGAAAAAGAGTTAGGAAACATGTTACGGGCCATTTTCAAATGAAATAACTCAAATGAATAACTTTCTAAAACGAATAAACAATTCGGAAAATTATACTTTAACGACGAAAAAAAGAAAGATGACGAGAAAATAACGTTTATTAAACATTTTGTCTCAAATACAAATATCCATGTATTTTATAAATTGATATTCTATACGTTTATTGGATTGTTATATAAATGTTTGATGAGAAGATTGATTAAAAATTCTCCTTTCGAATAATTAATATCGGCTACGTTCGAAAATTATTATTCTTCAAATACTTTGAGTATTTATTTAAATTTAATCAAAAATCGCAGTACTTTTTATCGAATTTAATAAAATAAAGTAAAATATTATTTAATTGGAAAAATGAATGAATCATAAAAAGCATGCACGTACAAAGCAAAGCAATGAAAAATTCTTAAATTCGACTGACAATAAAATGAGATTAGAATTAATCTCAATTTTTATGAAATCGTGTCTATTTAGTGACTTCTAAGAAACACGATAAACAAAGTATGACACGCACACACACACACGCACACACAAACCCACGCATGATATTTTTATTTAAGTATATAATCGTGAGAGACCGGCTTGTTTTGTATTCAGAACATTTGCATTAGCGTCGAGTTCGCTGATGTACGAAAGTAAATCCATGCACGCGAATACATATGCACGCACGTACACGTTCTCAATCGTGCGAAAGTCTATGGAAATGAAAATTTATTTTCAGATAATTTGACGTTGATCCTCAACGTTGATTACGTGAATTTATAGATCAATTTATGTTGCTCCGAACACAGAAGAACAAAATTATTCATTTGTTTCTACTAACAAGGTTTATTTGAGTAAAAATAGAAAAATATACGGGGTGTCCCACGCGAAAAAATTCCGCGAAAAGGCCGGAAACAGCACTGTGGTATTATTCGTGTTTTCTCGAAGTAACAATAAATTACACGCGTAAGTAAGATTTCGGTTTTTGAAAGCACTCGTGTCCTTCGTTCACCGGCAACGAGGAATTTTGATTGCAATGTATAGCCAATCGAAAACAGATGAACTTTTGTTTAAAGTATTCTTTCGTCGGGTACTTTTTTTCGCAATGTACTTGAAAAATCGTGACTAGTGTTATGTGGGGGACAGCTTGTATATAAGAAAGAGAAAAAAATGTTGTAAAAATGTGCTAAAAAACAAATGGATAAATACGACACGTAAAATACAATAAAAATAATTTCAATGGCATTCGACTTTAGACCGTCTGCTCGCTAGGCATTCGTTTATTGATCTACCAACTGGCGGCACTAGCCGGTAACACTTCTGAATCTCCAGTGGTTCAGGGTGAACGTCCTTTAACCCCTGACCCTTCACTTTACTTATTGTCAGACCGAGTCCGTTGATCGATCATTCGATCTTTTTGATCCTTGCCATGAGATATATATATCGAATAAAACCGAGTGTGTTTCTATTCGAGTCGATTATTAACCCATACGATACTTCTGAGAAGTAATAAATTACGATTAAACGAAATACCTGCTCTCAGCTTTGTTTTATTCAATTTTATAGATATATGTACGTGTGTATTTCATTTGGTGCTATGCATTTCATTAGCATTACATTATCGAATATAATTCATTCCGAAAAAACACATCTATACAATCCAAACGCATACACATATCTATATAACTGAATATATTAATTACAATGGGAACGTGTAGCAAGTTATTCGTGCGAATGTAGAACTCAAATAGACTCGACTTACCGATTAGGAGGAGCCAGGACAACTGGGATAACTTTTCATTCTATCCTATGATATAACCTTCGTCTCTCTCTCTCTCTCTCTCTATTTCTATACTCCTTTCTTGCTGTACTAATAAGTTTGCCGTGTTCTCAATTTTGTTGGAAAAGGCTATTAAGTAAACCGATTAGAATCCAATCGAGTGAACAAAACTTCATTTAATATTTGCTAATCTAATCGAACAATGTGTGAAATTAACAAAATGCTTTGGTTGACTCTTTTACGAATATATTGTCAGACAAAAAAAAATACTTTTAATTTGCTTTCTGTAAAGAAACGTATACGGGAAGAAAAAATTAGGACGATATTTTTCATTGATTTTACATTAAAAAATATAATTAGAGAGGGAAAAGTAAATAAAGAGAAAATAAAAAAAAAAAAAGGAAAAGGCGAGAAAATGATTCGATCAAATGAATTTTTCTTTTTTTTCGAAGGAAACGAATTTGCTATTCTTATCCGACGATATTTTAAGATAGACAGAATTGATAAAGCTTCAAACGCAGACGCTTTGAGCGATTCGTCTATCGATCCATCGAAGAGAAGGATGGATGATGAAAAAAAAAAGAAAAGAAATGAGACTGTATAAGAGAGAGAGAGAGAGAGAGAGAGAAAGGTATACCCTTGCAACAGTTGCAACCACCTGACGATACTTATCCGTTGCAATTTCCAACCCAAGTGCAACACGTCTTACTCAAATATTTCTAACTGTAACATAAGCTATCCGCCATTCATTTTCGTAATTTACATTTTTCTTTTTCTTCGCGTTAAAATATACTCGGCAATACGAAATTGCGGGCCCTTTCTTTTATTTTTCGCGCACATTTTTCTCTCGGATAAGTTCGACGCAATTTTTCGAATAAACATTTTCTAAAAAAGTAAACTTCACTTTCTTTCTCTCTGCCTTTTTCTTTGTTTGCTTTTTTTTTTACCACGATACTTATGCGAAAATTTCTATAGAGAAAAAGTAAACTATAAAAAAAGATTTGAAAAATTGTGTTGTTTCGGGGTAATGCTTGTTTTATTTATTTATTTATTTAATGAACGTTTAAAAATACGTATACGTTTAATTTGATTTAAATTGAATGGAGAAGCTTGCGAGCTTTGCTACGTTGCCTGTTATTTAATATTTTAATCGATAAAAAAGGTGGCCTCTCTCGTAACGAGTTTCCTTTTGATAGACTTCCGGTTATTTTTGACTTTGAGGATTTCGTAAAAAGCGGCATGTCGGCATGTTATTACCGGATTCGTACACTTAGCAACGTATTTCATCGACATCGCGATGGAGGTCATGAATGCACGCAATCCAAACGAGAAATACATATAATTGTATGCGTGCCAAACGGTGCTATGCATGCTCACTCTTTACATTTATACATGTATAAATTGAAAGAATGTTATCCTTTTAATATCGACCCTATGTTCAAAAGATACTCATTTTCATTTGAATTTTCAAAGATCAATTAGATCATCGAAATTTTCCCTAAATTTTACCCCGATCGTTCGAGTTAAACAAAATGATTGATTTATTTAACGTTTATATTTCGAACGTGATTTTTGCATGCTCACTCTTTACATTTATACGTGTATAAATTGAAAGGATGTTATCCCTTTAACGTTGAAATAAACTATTAAAAGGAAAAAATATTCGTTAAAGGCATAAGCAGTATGTTTAAAATATGTATGAGTAAAGTAATATCATAAACGTGAATGTTATGTCTCGGGAAAGATAAATTGATATGGCTTTCTCCTAACTCAAGGAAAATTGCCGAGGACGTGGGAGAGACCGATCGATCGATTCGTCGTCGTTCTCGTTACCGAAACAAATCTCGCACGTACAGATTTGGCAGCTCTCGAATCTCGATATCCTTTCGCTAATTTAAATTCAGTACTATCGGTCCTTTGCCAAGACCATTTCATCCATTTGTCGTTGGGATCTCGTTAACGTATCGTCTTATTATCGATCGCGTATATATTATTTGCTCGCTTAATTCGATATGAAATAAGTTTTTTCGTACGACAACAAACGCGTCGATAACATCATCGATAATATTCCATTTGCTATGATTTCGTTTAAATAGAAATATAATTACATTATATTATTTTATATATAAATAATCTAAAAGATGTTTTTTTTTCTTTAAATGAATAAAAAGGCAAGATGTACGATGAGAAAAAACAATGTGAAAACTAAAATTGGTGCAAATGAAGGAAAAAAAAAATAAACAATCGCGAAGGGGAGAAAAGTGAAGAAATCTTTTCGATAAAGTTAATAGAGAATATATCGGTAGATTATCGATCCTAGTAGAGTAAAAATAATGGAAGAGGAAGAAAAAGGGAGAAAGATGGAAAATAAATGAGTAGGTAACGTTGAAGCGCAAACAGGAGAACGTAAATAACCGTAAAAAGAGCTCGTTCGGGAATTTATTCGCTCGTACGATAACGTACATATGTTTTTATAAATGCACCAGCCTATTTTTCTCTTTCTCTCTCTCTCTCCACTTTCTAAAGTAATCGAAAGGAAAACTCTTCTCGTTAGTGTCCGTTCATCTATGTAAATGTCTATGTGTCTGGAGAAAAGATTTATGGATAATGAGATTTATCGAATAAACATTTCCCAATGGTTTTTATCCCCGATCGACGTTACTGTTTAAAACGTAAGAATTTGTTTTCTCCAATTTACAACATATTTCTAATCCTAATTTCAATGTGCAATACGATTATTACAAATGTTTAACAAAAATTGTCTTATTTTGAATATTATTTAAATACTATAATTCGATTGGAAATATTTTACAAATTTTTTCTATGATTTTATGGAAAATTTACAAATGGGAGATAATTATTTATAAGTTTTAATCATTTTGATTCGCGAATTAGCGTTTTAAGATAAACGGTGTCTTTCATTAGAAAGATTCTCTTATGTTTCAAACAATAGAATAAGTTAGAACGAGAGAAATAGAGAATAGTTGATTCTAAGGAGAGGAAATCGGTAAGAAAGATAGAACTTTTCGTTAGCTTAACTACCACTTTACTTACACTTAGCCTTGCATTTACAAGAAATCATTACTTATTCAAGGATACGTGAAAACTTTGAAAAGAGTATAGAAGAGACATTTAATGTTTCACGCGCGGTTATTTTATAAAAGAAATTAAATGAAACGAGATATTAATTATTTCATTTGATTTCATTTTATTCTACTAACGTACATTTGCATGCTTCTAATATAATATTTGTAAAAAAATGTTTCTATATTTTGTTTTATCTACAAAATTGTATTGCAAAAGAAGACAAAATTGTAATATTTTTCTATTATAGATCCTGATCCGTTACGATTTACATAAAAGAAAAATAAACTTCTTTTCCACTAGATCGAAGGAAAATGATACGATTTCGAATATTGAATCAGCGCGAACGTCGTTAGGATTATTATTCTTTGCGAGTAGAGACTTGTAAGGGAGGATTTGATTTTCGAAGGAAACATCCTTATTCTATTCGGCATATCGAATAAAGTGTCTCTATCGGTTTTCAATCTGGAAGTGTAGTGCGATTACGTCGATAAATCGATATGCCGCCGTTATGTATCTACACTAGGATAACAATTTCCACGAGAAAATTCCTGGATAAAAGTCATTCCAGCACAAAAACGTTTCACTCTATCTACCATGTACAATATATGTGTGTGTGTGTGTGTGTGTGTGTGTGTGAATGCATCTATATACTATTTAGATATTTACTATGGTATTATTTACGTGCCGCTGGATACATTCGACTAGGATCTTAAACGCCAGGAAAATTCGTTCAAGTTTACGAGTTCGAAAATTCACCTAGACGTACCTTAGAACGATGTCTAAACCGAGTAAATGTCTCCGCAATCACCTTGTTCGCTTCTAACAAGCACATGTTATATAGTCGATGTAAGTGTAAGATTGGGTCATTAACCTATTTTAGTCAGAATACGTTTGATGGTCACGCGAACTTTCTGTCTCAAGGAATGCAGGAATGTCCTTTCATTGTTATACACGTTTATCAATGACTTACTCGTACGTACTATACACGCAATTCGGAATTAATTAAATTCAAGAATAAACGACCAAATAAAAATATTTGTAAGATCAAATTGATTATACAAAATTTGGAGGAAAAAATTCATCCTTAAAATCACTCAGGATCTCATCGCGTGCTTTACAATTATAATTAATTCATTTGATTAATGTCAATATATTTTATTATTCGAATTTATTGAAAGTTTTTGAATGTATTGCGGTATTTTTTGTTTTTTTTTTTTTGTTTATCAAATCAAACACTCGATCCGATCGAAACGTTTTCGTTCATTGGATTTTTGCGCTACCGTATTCGTTCAATTTCAACGTCAATAAGTAATTGAAATCAGTGCACGCGTGTATTAAAATCGCAAACGCAATTACTCTCGCGTCGATACATTTTCGTGGTGCATTTATATTAATGCATATATATTTGGTATTTTGGTCATCGTTATATTCGGATTCCTTTTGCACAAACGTACGTTAAGTTTTTTGCCAAATTATTCGTCGGATTGAAAATTTGAAACTGTGCGATATATTTCTACGGGGCGTCTCGTTACCTGATCGATAGATCGAGAAGAAAAGTGTTCGTGTCTAGAGTGAAGGAGAGATGAGTCATCGAAACGTTTTTCTCTCTTTTAAAAATAAAAAGAAAATAAAAAAAGAAGAAAAAAAATGAAATAGGAAAAAAAAGCATATCAGCCCCTAGGAGGCACGTAGAAAAAAGCTCACCCGTGCTATTTATCTCGCGAGATGATCGCATTAAGATTGGTTTACATCGTAGTTCACTATGCTCGTAAAAAAACCACCCAACTTTTGTTATTATCCGTGTAAAATACTGCAAAATAAGTCAAAACTTGGAAATAGAAAAAACAATATTAATAATAATTTCGAATAAGAGTGATCATTTGTAAATGCGTTAAACAAAAGTTTGATCGATCGTATTTTAAAATATTTCTAAATTATCGTAACACCCCCTGTTTATAATGAAACGTTGCTATTCATTATATACCAAAGTTTAGTTCGAACAACTTAAGCTTTACTATTTCGGTCTCGTTGAGGTATTGAAAATTAATAATTGCTGTATAATAATATTGAGTTCAAACGATAATTTAAATACCCCCAACCCTACGTTTAAAATATACAGAGTGGTTCGATAATTATGAGGATACTTTGAAATATAATCAATTCAAATTTGTGTTTAATAAAATCTCAATTTAATTCTCACGATTTTGAAAATGATTAAACCATCCTTTACGTTGCACGATATTATCAACGTAAAACATTATATCTACATACTCATTACAAACGAATAATTGGAATCGCGTAAAAAAGAAAAAAAAGAAAAGAAAAATAAAGAAATAATACCTTTCAATTACAAGTTCATTGGAGTATTTAATTCGTAATACGTAGGTGTTGGGGTGTAACTCTTTGTCTAAAATTACATAGTTAAATTAACGCATCCTGCTGATCACGAAGCTTGACGAACGTGCTACGAACTGTTAACCGTGGCGTCGTTTATATATCGACATTCTGCCATACGCGACAGAGTTCTAAGGTCCGTTTTAACAAGACGCACTGATTTTAAATACCCTATATGTATATACATACGTCATCAATCTCAACAATTTCTTCCTGCTTCGTACGACCTTCTTACTTTTCTCCTTTAACATATTCTCATTCTTCCACGGATATTTTTCCTTCGAGTTAACGTATATTAATATCACCTATCCTACTTCATTATGTTCCCCTTATGTCCATGTACGCATATCGTTGAAAATAATTGCCGAATATATTTTTATTCAAATTTCGAGACTATATACTTAACGTCAAATCGAATACACGCGTGCACGCATACACACACACACACACACGTACGAATAATATCGATTGACTATCCAGGAACATTATTATATGCAAATTAACCATATTATTCTTTGATAAACAGCTTTAAAAAAAAGACTAAGCAAAGCATCGAATCGATACTTTCGATTACGATCTATTACAGTCGCCATTTCTAAGAACACTTATACATTAAAGCGAAAACGATGAAATCGAACGATACGTCCTTGTAGATTTATACAAACTTTTTATTTCTCCGTCTGCTTTTCTTTTTCATTCTTTCTTTCTTTCTTTCTTTTTTCTTTTTTCTCTTATTGAATAATAATTCAATGATAAAAAACAAGACGTACTTTTAAAGTCAAAAGAGAAAAAAAAAACGAAAGAAAAAAGATTGTAGTAGACGGGAGAGATGGGGTAAGGAGGGAGAGATTGAGGAAAGGGTAGGGGGGTGGGTGGTAATCCAGACGCGAGCCAGACGCAAACTTCTCAACGAATAACTTGCGTGTTCGATGAAAAGATAGGAAAATAATGAAATAAAAGTAAGAAAACAAAAAGGAGAAAGAAAGAAATGGGAATAAGTAGATAAACTCACCTCCATTCTTGACGTCCTCTTTTGCTTCTTCAGCAGCCGGCTGGACGCTTTCCTTGCTCGTGTTGCAGCCCATTTTCTTCTTCTTCGGGTACTATCTCTTTCTCCCTTTCTCAGGCCTTCTTTCAACCCTCCGAATTATCCTCTTCCAGCAGCACTTCTTCCTCTTTTTCCTCTTCCCTGTAGACCGGCTACTCCTACCGGCACTCCCCGTTTCGCGACTCTACTCTACCCCCTTTTCTTCCCTCCTCGTTTTCTCGTCAAATCGACTCACCAGTTAACATCTATGATATACCTAATGATGTAATAACAATCATAATTAATTTAGATATATATATATATATATATATTTACAAGGAAAACAAAATATTATTAATTATCCGATTGTATAAATATTATTATTATTTATATACGTGATAAGAAATAATAATATAACACATAGACAATTTACTATGATATTTGACAAAATGAAATAATCAGAGAAAATCTAAGGATTAGTCAGACTGCCAGGAAGACGACAAACTACTACGACTACGACGACGACGACGACGACGACGACGACGACAACGAATGACGACGAACGTCGACGATAGATGCGAACTAACGTACCTCCTCCCCCCTTATCTCTTCTTCTTCCTCTCCTCTTCCAGCAGTTTCTTTTCCTCCTCGAATATTCGACGATCTTCCGTATCCTCCTCGAGATGTTCTCCCTTTTTTTTCTCTCTCTCTATCTCTCTCTTTCCTTTTCTATCCTTGCATTCGTCCTCGAAGGTCAATGGCCACGGCGCGCGAGTGTTCGCGTGTACTTACTACCCCCTTACTATCACCTCTTCTCACCTATCCTTTTTACTGGTTTGTTATGTCTGTTAAAACTCCTCGTCAAAGATACTTCAAACAAACTCCACCACCACCACTACTACTACTACTACTACTACTACTACTACTACTACTACTACTTTTTCTTCTCTCTGATATTAACACATTGCTTATCTCCTTATCACATGATTTTCTTTGCTCGACTTTTATCTTACTCGATATATTATACTCCGAAGAATGGAGGAGGATCGGCTTCACCAACACAATTTACAGGAGGGGAAGGTACGTTGATTCCATCGGCACGAGTACCTTCACAGTTTTATGCGTATACATATATATGTTCGATATCTTCGTGTATTTTCATATACGCATACGTATGTTTCTATGTGAGAAAGAGAGTAATAGAAGGGGTAGACAATGAGAGAATGAGAGAGGATGAGAGAAAGAGGGGGACAGAGAGAAAGAGAGAGAGGGAGAGAGAGAGAAAATGTTCACGAGCAACCCCCGAAAGCACGAAGGACTCACGTCGACGACACGGGGCGTACTGACGACGCTCTCTGCCGACGACCCTGCCCTTCGTTGCGCGAATACTCTTCTACCACTACTATTACTACTACTACTATTACTATTATTATTACTACTAACACTATTACTCCTAAACACACCGATTTATCCTACAGGCTTACTCAAAAGTCATAATCTTCTTCAAATGAAATAAGCTTACGGTACTTTTCTTCTACGTTTTTTTTTTCCTTTGGCTATTACCCCCCCCCTCTCTCTCCCCCTGCAACATTTATTCACTCCAATTCTTTCTCTTTCCTTTTTTTTTTTTTATTCGTTTTTTCTATAAGATAGATGGGAACCGTGAATGCGCGTTCATCCTGCTTTTCCCATATTCGTTTGTGGTGGCGCCATCTTTATTATGGCTAACATTTTCTTCGTGTTACATGTCGTCGGTCCTTTTTGCAAATGCTCTTCTTTTTTTTTTTTTGTCATTTGGTTGTTTGCGCACATGTTGAGGGGACGAGCGATTTGATTTGTTTTGAGTGGATTAGAAAATATTAATGATGATTTTATGGAAAGTGTTAATTATTTGTGCTAAGTATAAGATGATTCTAATTGTTTTTTAAATGAGGATATTAAAAATTGTCGATAAATGATTTTTTTTTACGATTCGTTTATCTTTGTTATCTATAAAATAGAATTCACGTAATCAATGAACATATTATATTTTGTTTATAAGAATTAAAAATCATTATTTTTCCGTAAAGAGAAATGAAAGGGAAGTATGCAACATCGACAAATTAATCGATAATGCGTTCTGAGCCGTATCATCTCGATCTATTACATTAAATTTATTCAATCATGGAATCCTCAAATTACATTTAACGGATTTGAATCAAATTATTAATAGCGTTATATTAATTAAAAGAAAACAATATCATTACTACTGCGTGATGCTTGTAACAAGAATTATTTATAATAATAACCGTTCTTAAGTTATCTCATTTGATATATATATATATATAACTTTTTTAATTATCTTTTTATTTATACCAATTAAAATTATTTGCAAGTATTAACCAAAAAAAATGAAAAATATGTAAACCAGTTGAAGAATGTAATTTTGTCAAATACAAATATCCTGTAAGGATCCTGGAAAGATCTTTTTAATCCGTATAATTCGTTAGAAGCCTTGTTATTGGCTAGACTGGTAGACTATTGCCAGACGGGCGCCAGTTCCTTCGTATACTTCACGTTTTCTGGAACGAATATCGACCTCTCCTCGTCCTGATTATCTCTCGCGATTCTTTATCACGCATGTTTTACTTTTCTTCTTTCATATATATGATACATAGTGTGACTTGAAAATTCTTTATCATCTTATATATATATATATATATCAAATTCCTTCGTGTCATGTAATAATTCGACACGAGAATCCCATAGAATTATTTTTGTATTATATAAAATAGCGTATGAAACTTTGAATAATTTTAATCGAATGCTGTAAAGTACCTAGCGGTATATTTAATTTACAAATTATGCGAGACTATTGCAATGCTACAACTCGGCATATTTCAAAATTGCATTCCAATGCATGCATTTATCGATTATTAAAATAAAACTAATACTACTTAAACTTTTTTCGAAAAAAAGAAAAGGAAGAAACAAATTACATAGACGATCGCAAAATGAATTGTACAAAATGACGATTAAAAAAATGGATAAAAAAAAGAAGCACATCGAGTAAGTTAAAATCATGCAACTAGATTCGTTGAAACTCGATCGTGTTTGGATTCGTTCCGATGAGAACGATCGTCTCTCTGATTGGTTGAAAAGCAAGATCGTGAACAGGTAGGGAGCGAAAGTGAGCTGCACAGTAGTGAGTACCAAGAATGGTCAGGAGTGCGTGTTGCGTGTTTCACGAGAGTGCTACGAGTTGGGTTCGTGGTCGGAGTGTTTCAATATCCTCACGGATTGTCCAACTGCATACAAGTTCCTTTCATTTATCGCGTTGGGATAAAAAGAAACAGAAAGAGAGAAAGAGATAAAGACGGACAAAGAATAACACAAAGTGTTCCATCAAAATGTCGACCATATTGAAGACAGTTGCGTTAAATATTTTTTATACGCGAAGATAACAGAATAATGTGTGAATAATTGAAAAAGAAAAAGAAGAGAAAGAGTTAAAAAAACGTGGGCAAGGTTATGGGCGTGCTCAAAGGATTCCTATTCAGTGGTTCTCATTTATTCGTCATTGTGTTGGATATCAAAGAGAAGTTTGTTTCTTCTTGATCGGTGTAACGTGAAAATAGTTGTGACGTAAGCACCTGTGCGTAAACTCGTCTCTCGAGGATATATATTCCTCTCTCTCTCTCTCTCTCTCTCTCTCTCTTTCTCTCTATCTTTTTCTCTATTTTTTTCTGATTTTTTTTCTATACACATATATATATATATATAAAAGGAAAAAGGAAACTCGATAAGAAGAAAAGATGACGCGTAAACTGAGCAAGTTCTTGATATTCTTCGACAATACGAATCTATTATACTTTCCCGGTCATTTCTTGTCCGGACGTGTGCTCATCGAGCTCGACGATGAGGCATAGTAAGTTATTCCATATACGTTTCACTTTCTATTATGTATCAGTCTGTTTCTATAATAAAAATTCGAAATATCTAGGAGAAAAACAATATGGCGTGTTCTCAACTTCGCATTTCATATCTTTTTAACACTAGAATTATGAAATCCTTTTCAAATGATTTCTTTTTCAATTAATTACGATGTCACATATAATTAAAGTTAAATATTGTTTTTTAATTTATTCGATAAACGTGCTCTCTCGATATTTCTAGCGTTAATAACAAAAATAATGAATACCTTTTTAAAGATAGCATTTTTTCATTAATATTTATGAAATCGCGTATGTATATTTATGCATTTATGTATATAAATAAAATACAAAGTAGCCGATTGATTGATAATTTGTCGTTAAAGTATAATGTAACTTTCTTATCGCATTTAAATGCATTTGGCGTTTTCCAAAACTTTTTTAAAACTCATTCACGTGTTCCATCAATACGTTTGCATGTACAACAACGGTATAAAAGACACAGAGAGAATGTCCTTGGCATTTTAATTAGATTTATTCCGTAAATATTTTGTCTCTTTTTATTGAAACATGAAAAGGGGAGGTTCTTTTTTAACCAAAAATGTATGCCCGATCGCTATACTTTACGATATCATTTATTTAATAATAAACTGAATTATGTAATAATAAAGAAGAATACAACACGTATATGCGCACACATTTGCAATATATAAAATGATCGTGACGCCTCACTCAGATATTATTTATTTGTTGAAAAATACATACATGCATATATTTATTGACGTCATACTGTCATAATCATTTATTTAATAATAATAATAATAATCATTGAAATGTGTTGGTACGGTTACGTGAAACGTATACCAACAACATTACTAAAACGCGTGATAAAAATAATAATTATTACGAAATAACGACGGAAACGGAAATGAGTGCTGAACTTGATTTCGTGTGACGAAAAATAATCTTTTTTTCCTGCTTTTTCCGGAATTTCTCATATTCTGAAAAGGAAATAAAAGAGAATACCGGCGGCGGCGGTGGCGGCATATTATGCCAACGTTCGTACAAGAGATGCTTCCTTTGCAATTTACGATACAATAAACTCCACGAAGTATTGTATGTACTTCCATACATATACAAAACCTTGGTTCCTTAATAACATACTCTCACACACTCTCCCTCTCTCTCTCTTTCCCTAACTTACTGCGTTATTTCAGCGTCTCTGGATTGCATTTTCACGTTGTTGGTGAAGGAGTCGTTCGCGTTAGAAGCCAACGTGCTGAAAGGGTCTACGATAAAGAGAACTACATAGATTTTCGAATGAGACTTCTTGGCGAACCAGGTAATTCTAATTTATTTCTATCAATCGCTCAAGAAAAAGAAATGAAATCATGCGCCGGCATTTTATTGGAAATTGTTTTTTTTTTTTTTTTCATTGAAAAATTAATTAAATTACACAACTACCATATTAAATTTTCATTGTTTCCAATAAAATACTTAACATTTTGATGGTTTACTTTTTCTTATTGTTGTTTGTTGTTCTTTCTAAAATTGAAAATATATTATTAATTGTTCAATTGAATGTTTTATATTCAGGGGAAGGACCGTCGCTCCTATCACCAGGGATTCACAGTTTTCCTTTTAAACTAGGCTTACCCTTGGGCTTACCATCAACTTTCTTAGGTAAACATGGTTGGGTTCAATATTATTGCAAAGCTGCGCTACGAGAACCAGGTGGATTGACGCATAAAAATCAACAGGTTTTCATCGTTATGAATCCAATCGATTTGAATCTCGAGCCACCGATTTTAGCGGTTAGTTCGTTAAAAATAATTCATTAATTAATTATCTTATTTTTCAGATATATAGATTTTCTTTTAAAAAGATTAAACGCGAAATGTTCAAGATAAACTTCGATTTCTATTTTTTTTTATTTATTATAAAAGTACGATGATATAATTAATGTTTTTAAAATTAATGACAAGAAAAACTTGAATATTTTCCTTCGAAATAGGGTCGACCACCTCGTAAAATGAAAATATACGCTTTCTTTCGCGTGTTTAAGATTAAACGAATCCTCCAAGCGTAAATTAATAAAACTGGGTTTCAAATATCGGTCATTGACTTTTATGGAAAAGATTTAAAAAAGCAAGCGAGTAAAATGCATTGAAATTTTCGTATTCCAATGGAACAAAAAGGTATTTTGGAAATGAAATTTATTTGAATGAAACTAAAACTATCATTTATATTAAAAGAACAATTCCAATTGATATATTATGAATTTATTTGTAAATCTATTATCTCACGTCGCGTTAAATTTTATTTTCCAAAGCTTAACTTTTTCATTACTGGTGACCCATCTATATGGGGGTCCCTATGGATCGTATCATTTGACGATACGTATTTATCAGGAAATTTGGATGAAACGATACTCGCGCTAAGGCATATCGTAATGAAAGAGTTAAAGAGGCCATTTGAATAAAAATTCGATTGAAAAGAATGTAATACAATTCATACATCTATACTTATATAAAAGAGGAACGATATATTCTTCATTTACGTTTCAAATAACAATGATACATAAGCAAAAGCAACGTGAGATAATAGTTACGTAGGCACATGACATTGAGAATGAAACGTAGCCGCATTATTGCTACTGTTATGCATTTCACGTTACGGTTGACTCGTTTGATCATCGAACAACTCTTTCTCTTTCTAGTTGTGCAACACGTTGAACTTTCAAAATATACCGCCCATAACGCGCTACAACGTTACCAACTTACGAAATCTCACACACCCTAGGTTAGTAACTTAATATCTAGTCATAGTAACTTAATACACTTCTTTCCGTGTGGTTTAGCAACCTGCCAGGCAAGAGATAGAACAACGGGTTGGCGTCTCCTGCGTGTCGGGTGGCCCGGTCTTTTGCAGAGTGAGCTTGGATCGAGGCGGATATGTTCCTGGAGAAAGCATCGGCATCTCTGCTACGGTTAATAATCGTAGCAAGGTACGTTAGTTTATAATTATTACAATATTTCTTGTATTTTATTTTTCATATTTCTTTTTTTTCTATATTAAACAAGAAAATTATAAATTATATTATTTTTAATGCACGCACGTGATGAAAAGAACTCTCTCCATGATCGAAATAATCATTAATATCATGATTCAAAAAAACAACTCTGATTATCTTGATTAATCAAAAAGAAAGATTTCATATTTTTCTATATACTTTATTAACAAAATTGTTAATATAATTTATCAGGTGACGATGAAATCAACGAAAGCTTCCTTAACGGAAACGATTCAATATCTATGCCGTGGAAAGGTGCTGGCTAGTGAAACACGAGAACTAGCTAGCGTATCGAGAGGAAAAATCCGGCCAGGTGAAGGTGAAGAATGGCTGAACGAACAAATGTACGTTCCACCTTTACCACCGACAAATCTCAGAGGGTGTCATTTGATCAACGTACTGTATCATGTTTATGTATGTATTCGAGCTACTTGGATAAAATGATATATTCTAATATAATGATATCTAATTCTATGTCTTATGTAATATATTTCTTTGTTTCTGTATAGTTCGTTATAAGCCCAAAGAGCCTAGATAAGGAGATAAAACTACAGATACCAATCGTACTGGCCACGTATCCGCTAAGACAGGAAGGAGCACCAGCAGGTACTGCACCTTCCAAACGTGGAGCACATTACCCTTCCACTCTACCTATTTTTAGACCATGGCTCGACGACAAAGCTTTTGAGATACAAGAATGAATGAATGTATTTTTAATGTTTTATACTATTTGAAATCATCAAAACGTGTGCAATAACCAGAACACGATAAGTCTGATTTATAAAAATCGGAAAAATCAAAGAAGATGAAATACGCTTATAACACTGCTTTTTAATTTTATTTTTTAAAAAGATTTGAAAATTATGGCATAATTAATTATTTCTTGATCCAAATATATTGAATGTTTACTAAGAATATACTCGAGATTCTAATGAATTAGTTGACTAATTTTATTAAATATTTCATTGAAAAAAACTTATACTAAAGATATATTATTATATTAATACATTTTTAATGTTCTAAATACTTAGATAGTATTTATATGTGTATGAGGTACATCAAAATCCGTCCATTTTAAAAATGAAATAAGAAAGATTAAGATATTTTTAGATTGTCGTATATTGTATGTACGACAGTTGTATACGAGTTATAAAGAGAATAGAAATGATGAAAGAAGAATAATATAATAAAAAAATATTAATATCACATGGATGTGTTTATAAATTATTTAATTATTCATTTCTTTTCTAAATTTTTCCAATGCTTGATCCACTGTAATTCCAGTCGCAGTGATTACTTTTTGTCTACCTTTCGATCCCTTAAAGAACAAATGAAGTAAATTATGCGTATACATGGAAATAATCAAGAAATATTAAACGAATTACTTACTCTATCTAATGTTACATCTGATTTTTTTAAACCTAATACGGATGCTAAATATTTGACGAGCTCAGTATTTGCTTCGCCTTGTACTGGAGGCGCAGATATTGCAACGCCTACAGCTTCTTCTGAAATATCTGTTCCATATAATTAATATTATTAAAAACTAAAAGTAGATTGTAGGTTTTCTATGAATAAATATTGGAGATAAATATATGGAGACCAGATGTCTTCATGGAAAGTATGCAATGCATCTGAATTAACTTTTTATGACTTAATATGAATTTTATTTAATATTTCTTATTTTTTCTATTTTTTTTGTACAGAAACAAAGTTATGATACAAGTGTCTTGATTAATTAATTAACATAAATAATTTCTTTTGAAAACATCTATGTCCAAATAGTTTAGTTTAATTAAAATCAAAACGCATAAAACACCTGAGTGTGAGTTTATTACCTGTTATACCATTATTTTTAGCACTAGGTTTAGCTTGAATTTTAATTAATATACTTCCATCTTTACTAACAGTTACAGGTCCGGTTATCTGTTGAAATAATAAATAAAAGTAGGAAATATATAAGAAACATTTCTTTACACAAGTTAAATTGTATTAACAAACTACAACGTGTGTCAGACTAAAGCTTTAATTCAGCAAGAAATTCGCAAGCGCCATCTGTAAAAATAGTTTACTATAGCTTAAGTAGACGAGTGGATCAGAAAATGTTATGTTGTTGTCATAATAGGTGATCGATTATTAATCAGAGTTAGTTATCCTGATTTTTTTCGTGCGTTATTTGGTACGTAAAAAAAGATTTACCGTATTATTTACATCAACAACGACGTTCGAAGATTTTTTAGATTTCTTGCCTCCTTGTTTCGACATTTTTCTAATAATGATAACGTTTCGTATTAATTTATTCCACATTAAGATAAGTTAAAGATAAAGTATCTTCGGACATTTGGTTATTTATTATTTAATTATATACGTTATTAATTAAATCGTGTTTTTTGATATTGTATGTCGTTTAACCTCAACAAGTTTAGTGACTGGTGTGTCTGCCGTATTACCGTGTTACCAACCTCTCAACGATCGAATATTTTTAACCGCGTAATTTGAAATATAATAATGATGATTCTTTGTTTTTATATTAGATCATAATGCCTAAGAAATTTGTGGGTGTGAATAGCAAGGCTGTTGCAGCCAGAGAAAGAAAAGCTGCTGCTAAGGAAGCTGAGAATACAAAGAAAGCTTTGGAAGCTGAAGAGAAAGCTTGGCAAGATGACGATAAGCAATTATTAAAGAAGAAACAGAAACAAGTACGTGTGTGCGTCCTGGTAGTATTATATTCTAGATTTAAAAAAAATTCTTTCCAATACTTATTGTTTATTTAAAAGATATGTAATTAATGATTAAACATGTTGATAATAATTATGCAATGTTGCGTCAATTTGGATGTAGGAAGAGCTCGAAAAGAAGAGGCAGCAACAATTAGAAAAAAAGGCAGAAGTTAAAGCTTTATTAGAACAAGAAATGGCGACTATTAAAGTAGGAGGCAAACAACCTATTGCTAAGATTACAAAGTGTGAAATATTGGAAGCTACAGAGAGACGCAATCAAGCCGCCAAGATTGAGAAAAAGAAAGAGAAAGAGAAACCGATAGAAGAAAATTTGAATAGGATTGTTATTGAAGGTGAAAGCGCGCATGGCATAGATGAAGCTTTATCCATTTTAAGGTAAGCATATTGGAAACTCATAATTTACAAAACTACATATATTTAGATTTATCTACGCATAAACTATAATTGATCATTTTTATAGCGTCAAAGATCCGGAAGTTGATCGCCATCCGGAAAAACGTTTGAAAGCTGCTTATGCAAGTTTCGAAGAGAAAATGATGCCCATTATTAAGGAACAAAATCCAACTTTAAGGCTCAGTCAATTGAAACAGATTTTGAAAAAGGAGTGGATGAAGTCTCCGGAAAATCCGCTCAATCAGAAGCTTTTTAATCATTGATATTAGCGCATCTCTATCAATAGTCTACACACTTTCACATGACTGAATATAACATTATTATCTTAAATGTTTTACGGAAAAAAAAAGAAAAAGAGAAAAAGAAAAAGAAAATAAGAAGTAATATGTGTAAGTATAACGGATCATATTGGTTCACAGTTTTATTGTAAACGAATAAGTTATACTCCAAAATGCCACAAGATATAAAAAGAAAATTAACATAATAATATAAAACATCTTTGGTACAACTTATGCCGCGAATCTATAATAGCCTCCGTTCGGTATCTTAAATATTGCTTATTGACAGAGAGACCCTTTGTCGAAGTTGATGAAAAGATTCTAAAAAAAAAAAAAAGAAAAAAAAAAAAGAAATAATAAAATTTAAAAAATATCTCTTAACAAACATATATAAGTTTTGGCACAGTTATTATGCTGCAAGTGTAGAAGATATTTTTTACAAATTTCGCTATTATCGTATCATTCTATAAAACGTAATAATAAAAGTATAATCAACAAGGTAGAGCTTGAAGTAAAAGATTTTCAGTAGCATCAGAAATCTGTCCTCTCTTTATACGAAATGAGATTTTGTTAAAAAAAACAAATTTTAAGTTATCTATAATACAAATAAAAATGAGATAATGTATGCGAAATTTTTCTATGATGTAAGTATGTATGTATGTATGTATGTACACTTTAAAAATTTAATAGAAAACCAAAAAAATAAGAAAGAGGACTATTAATATCATTTATCTAATTTGTATCTAACTACGAGCTTGAATACCCGTAAAAAGAACTTGATATTTCGGCGTGTCGATCATTGCTTATTCGAGATTACATTTTTTCATCTGGAATGAACAATATCGAAATACTAATATTGCTACCAGTTCTTATTCTTCCACAAATCTATGAAACAGTGTATCATATGATTCAGTTGATCAGGACAATCCGTCATAGGTGTGTGCCCCGCACTTGGAATAGCTTCGAGAAAAGCTTTTACCATAGTCTGAAAGAAGAAACAAACAAATGAAAAAATGAAGAAATGAAAGAAAGAAGTTAAGTATAGATGTATTATTTTTGTATGTGTTTTAATTAACTAACCCTTTCCATTTGACACTCTTGTACAAGCGATACTTTGTTATCCTTCAATCCATGTATGAGAAGAGAAGGTGTAAAAATTCTTCTATGGAAAACGTAATCTCCTTCAGGCCAAGCCATCCCATTCAAAACGTATCTCATATGAGATGGCCATTGTTCGACTGGTTCAGGACCACAATAAGGATGTTGACGACCTCTTGCAGAATAGAGTATATCTCTATGAAGGCCGCACATCAAAAGTGGTGACAAAATAGCTCTTAGAAAGCATCGTCCAGCACCTTCTTTCGTAGGCGGTGCCAATGGCGTTGGTCCACCACCGGATATTAGAACAAGTTGATGAATATTGCTGTCGTATTTGCAAGCCAATGCTGTTGCAAAACTGCATCTATAAAAGTACAGGCGGCAACGTAGATGACGATGATGATAATAATAATAATAACGAAAAGAAGACGTATATATTTTCTTATTGCATCAAATGTTAATTTCAATATAACCCACGAACTGGCCACGCAAAAATTATTCAAACGTTACATACGTGTAGGTAGTAATTACCTGGTTAACCATGAACGGTTAAAAAGTGAACGTTAAAAAAGAAAGTTTCTCAATACGATGTTCTTCTGTATTATGACATTATCTAACATATGTGTATACATAGGGATAGAAGAATTAGTTAATAAGAATTAATTACCCATAATTATGTGCTATCAGGATACACTTTTGACCTGGTTTAAAAGCGTAATAATGTAGTACCATCTCCAGATCTTTCAATAACTTGTTAAAGAGGTAATCCTTCGATCGATCAGGTGCCGAGCTCATACCGTGTCCTAAAAGATCAGGAGCAATGCAAGGATAACCCATAGCTGAAAAATATTCCAATTGATGTTCGAAAATATCTGCCGATGAACCAAACCCGTGTAAAAAGACCAACGTTGGTTTACAATTTCTTCGAAATACTACAAAATCGTGCGGATTTTGTTCGCAATTGGACAATACCGTTGATTCGTCCAAGTTGGGCCAATTTTTTCTATAATCCTCCATCTCCAAAGGCGTCGTTGTTTCTTTTCTAATATTAATCGTTTCTATCTTTTTATCGTCATTACGTTTAGATCTTCTTTCAATGTTCGTACGAAACCTTGCACAAAATTTCGTTCCCATCGTTGTATCTTTCTTATCAGAAGTTTCCACATTATCGTTTTCTAATTCTAATCGGACATTTTCAAACTTCGGATCTTCGATCGAATTCTCCAATTGGCCGATATCCATTACGATTTCTTCATCCTTTGTATCATTTTTCTTCAATACAACTACATCATTTAACTTACTTAATTTATTATTTTCTTCATCATTTTGATGAATTTCTTGTGAAGATTCGTTAGGTTTTCCATCGTCGTTGGTTCTCAAATCTTCCAAACTATTTTTCAAAGGAGTTCTACCTAATTTTTCATCGATTATTCTCAAGAGAGATTGCTCGAGACTTGGTTCTTGATCAGGTTGAAATTCAATAGTTTCAACACTATTTATACCAGAATCTATACAATCTAATTGTTCTAAAATGACTTCATTAGAATTAAGTATGTAATAGTCGGTACAATCGGGATCGTGTGCCGAACCAAGAAAAGCATGATTTAAAAATCCATCGCAGGCCGTTGTTTCAACGCTCGTATTTTCATTCCCTCCTCGAATGTTCTTCTTGTCGGTATGAAAGGAAAAATTAATTTCATTGAATAATTCATTTTTTTGGGGATTATTTTTCGATGCCAATTCATCCTGACGAACTATTCTCAATCTTTCCTCCTCATCCTCATGAAATTGAATCTTAGAAACATTTTCATTTAAATTGGCAACATATTTAACCGTATCGTCTAATATTTCTTCGAGCAAAACGTTGATATACCTTTCCAAATCCTTGACTATTTTATTTTTATCTTTGATTTCTTCGTTCGTCGATGGCGTTAAGGGTAAACTTCTCGAAGGATCTGCTTCAATTTCGTCCTTTGTTTTCCTTTCATTATTATTATCGTGTTTTACGTCGGGTATATGTAATTTCTGAAGATTGGCCGATACCCTTTGTTCCAGTTCTTCGATATCCTTTGCCGATTTTTCTAAACCTTCGTGAAGACTATTCCTTATACGATTTAATTCCGTCGAGATAATTTCTTCGTCGTTGGTGCTCAATCTGCTCGATTGTCGAAATGAACATCTGCAGTTGTTAGAAGAATGAGGTCTTTTCAACCAGCGAGCAAAAAAATTATCATTGATTATCGTTTCGGATTTATTGTCATTAGTATTATCGTAATACCATTCGCCCTTTAAACTTGGCTTTAATACTCTCAAAGTTCTACGTGGTCCTACGATGAAGAAGTCACAATCCGTTAATTCGACCTTAGCCGGACCAATTCGATTACGATTTTTCCAACATTCGAAAAATTTCATGTACCATTTTGGCTCGATCGGTTCTTCTTTCGTACTCATTATTTCCAATGTTTTCAGATCGATAAGAAGATCATCGTGTCCGATCGTTTAATAAAAACATCATCGAATTTATTTCACTTTATTTCCCCCAACCAAATTTTAATCTCTAAATTGAATCTCTAAATTGAATCTCTAAATCGAATCTCTAAATCGAATCCTTCGTGTGAACATGAATTTATTAATAATTCATTCAATATACTCTTCTTACTACGTCAAACAGTAGACAAATAAATCAGCCAATCGGCAAAGAGGATTTTTATTCGTAAATGGTAATCGAAATTCACTTAACGATTTACGTATGGAAGATGATACGTATCTCTCTTAGGCTCTTCCGTTCTTTTGTCTTTCGAACTTTGCGATGATGATAATGATTACAATTATTATTATTATTACAATTGCTCGAGTAAAGAAATATTTTCGTAAGAAACACGACAGTTTGCACAATTTTTTTCCACGAAGGATATAGAAATTGTGATCATTCGTTCGGAAAAAAAAAAAAAAAAAAAAAAAGAGAAACTTTTCCTTCTCTTTGCGAAAACGATGATGATTTTCCCGAGATACGTTTTTTTTTTGTCTAGATGAACATTTCTTCTCTTTTTAATTATCCTGGACTCTTCGAAACTCTATAAACAAAAAAGTAACCAATTTGAGGGATTATTATTAACGTTTTTATTTTTGTATTAAAGGCGAATAGTCAATTGAAAAGAAAAAAACATAAAAATAACTTACACTTATACACTTATCATACTGTCGGTAGGATAATAACGAATGTAAATGAATAGATAATCGTTAGAGTGTATTTCAATGTTTAGTAGCTGTTCTTACAAAGAATCGTCGACTCATCGATATAAATGATAGTCTTTCCTGTTTGCGTGTGTATGCGTGTGTGCATGTATTATGTTTCCGATAGACTATAGAAATATTTCTTGCATTAGGTATTACATTTTCTAACGTTCTCGAGCATCGAGTTTAGTTGTTTGTGAAAAGTAATATTCATACGCGGCGGACACGCGAATGAACATTATCATTCACGTTTGTATCGTGTTTTGATGTTAATAATAATATTCGCATAATGTCTCTTTTTCATGTCTACGATAAATAATAATCGTACGCGTGAGTAGAAACGTTTATGCCAAAGGAAGTTAAAAAATATCGATAAATTACTCAACGAGTGTGTTGTTGCTATAACTTAAACATATCAAATACGAGAGTATTCGGAGTTTTCTTTTTCCTTTTTTTTTTCTCTATATATTCTTATTAATCATATATTTATATATTAATTCTATGATGTCGCGATACTTATTTTTAGTGTGCGTGTATGGTAATAATTATTTTATTATGTAAATCGATTTAGATTTGGATTATTAATCTTTACATTTCAATTATGTTACTTTCACATTTCTTTAGTTTCCATTAACGATTTCAAATGATCTCGCCTGTTAATTAATTATCATATTACTTTCTACGAATTTGATTCGATCATTTTTCATCTTTTTTTATTTCCTTTTGTTTTGTTATTCTAATCAATTATTTCTCAATCTAACATAAGTGTCGGTAAAACCGGATCAAGATAAATCGATATTACCTGGCAAGTATGTTTTACATAAACGTACGTTGTAATCATATATTAAATACATTTTCGCAAAAGCATAAATTTTTAGAATAGAAAGTTGGAAATCGTATTATATGAACTAACGGTTCTAACGTTCTCTCTAGTGAGAGTCTCGAATTAGTATTCTTGAATTCTTCATATCATATATATTGCGGTTATCAAACATAGGTACATGCAATACTAATACATATATACATATATGCATACATACGTATAGATCGACTTTCATTTTAGAAAACTTGCGTATCACTTAGATAGAAATCAAAATTAATAATTACAATTAATATAATTATTAATATTCTTTAGGATTTTTATATATAATTATCTTTTTTACGAAATTCTTTCGTAAATTTTATATATATTTCCCATTAGAGAACATTTTATTTTCTTGTAATAATATAAAAATAATTATTATATTCAATAATTGACTGTAAATATTAACAAATCATTAAGAATTTATTTATTATTATTTTCTTGATGTAATTTTTATTTCAAAATAACGAATAAATAAAATTCTTTTCGGGTAAACATTTTTTCTTATTATACTAAGGAATTTGGATTTCTTGTTAATTAAAAAATTAGATTGTTTATTTTAATAGCGATATTAAGTTGAAAGTACGAAATCTTTGATGCAATACGCGCGTAAATCAGAGTTGCTCGAGTTGAAACGTACTTTTTTTGTTCGTAACGAAGAGGAGGGGGTTAAGACACTTTGCCCTTCGTAAATGCATCCGACCTTCAAAGCACACTCGTCAGATATCAAAGTTGACCGCCGGGAGCTTTTCTCACTCTTCATTCATCGTCGGACACTTGTTGCGTCTATTAGTGGTTCTCATTTTTAACGAGACGCAAATTATTTACAATCCATAATACAAATATTTCTTTTTTCTTTTTTTTAATCAATTCTAATGGAATGACTTTTTCTTTCGTTTAAATAAATCATTATCAGTCTCCAAATAATGATACAAATATAAATATCATTGCAACGTCAAGCTATCTCGATGAGAACCATCATGCGACTGGAGTGAAACGCATAAGAGTATTTTCCCTCTTAACTTCCAAAGAAAAAAAAATATAAAGAAAAGAAAAAGGAAGAGAGTAAGAGAGTAACCCTTTTACAATGATTAAGTACTCTTTTAATAATCTTTTTATCGCTTAAGAAAACTAAAACATAACCTTCCACACACCTTCAAGACCAGAATGGCAACCACGGTGACGAGGAAGATGCAAACATCAGTAACGGAGTAATGTAATATCAATGAAAGTAATATTGTGTAAATCATGTTTACCAAGTTTACCAAGATTGATGTCACACTGAATCATACGATGATTTCAATGAAATATTATCTACATATAAAATGAAATCATTTTCAAACTAGGACCAATAGGCTAAGAGAATTCTATTTGTGGTTCGTTGAAGAAAAGGCACGCAAGGACACGCACACGCGGACGCACACACACATAGAAACACCTAGAATAATAATTTCCTCCGTGTTAACGATCGATCGATCGTTCGAACGATCGATTGATCTAATAATTAATTTCAACGAAAAGAGAAAATAATAAAAAGAATCGATAAGTCGATTATATTCGTTTGACCAATCGATTGATACTTGCCCTTCGACCACCAACGACGATCTCAGGAATAACTCTAATTTAATACTTGTATGTTTGTGTTGATTTTTGATGTTTTATTTCGACACAGCGACAACTATAATTTGAAGTATAAATAATAATGATAGATAAACCGTTGTAAGTTAACCGCGTCGTAGAGACGTGCCGACTGATTCAACGTCGAGGTAACAGCGCGCATTTTCGTGGGCGTGGAAGCACGGTATCGAGACGGGAAAATTAAGGACGATCGGCAACGAGCCGCGCGCCTCGGGTCACGGCGGCCATTGCGCGTCTCACTTGCTCGTTCTCGCTAATTCCTATTGAACGCGAGAGTGCGCCACCCCACTCTTCGACTTTCCGACGGGCCCCGATTCTTAAACTTCGGTTATCCTCGCTGTTCCTCGCTGTTCCTCGCTGTTCCTCGCTCTTCCTCGCTCTTCCTCGCTGTTCCTCGATCATCTTCGTTTCACCGAAGGGACTAACCGCCAAATTGGAATATACCTACGCGATTTATTATTTATTCTTCATTTATATTAGCATGTATAGTCATTATTTCATTCATTCTAATTGAAATTGCAATAGTATAAAGAATAGTTATCGAATAGTTATAATAATTAACAAATGTTCTTTTTTGAAGTAACGTAAGTATGTTTCTATATATAAGTTTGTCTTCTTAAATTAGAATTTTTGTACTTAATGAAAAATCTTAAAATATATGGAGTATTTTACGAATTTTTGTCTTTAATATAAATGGATGTCTACCGAGAATATCTGAAAGACAGAGAACTTGAAAGGTAAGTATGGCTCACATCGTTCCTTGGATCGGAACCCGTTACTTTCTCGTCCCTCTTCACGTCGAGGGACTCGATTCTGCCCCTCGCATCCCTTCTTCATTCTCGTTCCAGAGTTGAAACTCGCTGCTGGGTAAGAGGGAAAAGTGGATTCCAAAATACGGAGGAATTTTGATAATGCAGTAGTCGATTAGTCGAGTTCGTTGAACAATCGAGCGTTCGTCGAATTTTTTAAAAATTGCATTTTATATTTTTTTTGTAAATTATTGTAAATGATCTATCGATATCGATTACTAGCTCTTCTAAAAAATGATATTACGATTCCGTTGCTGTGTATGAAAGGTCAACACGTATGTTCGAACTTCCGGTGATCGAACGGTATCGAACAAAAGCCGTTCGAGACTATAATGATTGACATTCGAATAATTTAGAAAAATTTCATCCCAATTCTTGAAAACTTTTGGTTACTATGAGTTAACTAATTGAATAAATGCTAAGATTCAAAAATGTACGATCCAAACCGATCATCTATAATATAAATTATTTCATAATTATTCAAAATAAATCAAACACATTACTACGCTAAAAAAAAATATTTTTGTTCATCAATGAAAAATTAAATATTAATATTTGATAATGAAATTAGAAAAATAAAAATAAATAAATAGGTTGTCTAACTGTTGTCCTGATTATTAAGACGATTATATGACTTGTTCGGGTTAGAAACGATGTCGTCTGGGACGATCAAGATGTTGATCACGATCCTTGTACCGGTAGGTGACGATGACAATTATTTTCTCTATTAGTACGGTACTTCGAGCCAGATAAATTATAATCCCAGCTCAGTTTTTGCATATAACATTGATTTATCTATTAATTTTATTCGTCAGCACCGCGAGAATCGTACAATTTATTTCTTATATAATTAATTGTTTTATTATGTCATTATATGTTTATCATTTTTAAAAGTTAAACGTTATATCATCGATCGGTGTGGATCAATAAGCTATACTTTATGGTGTGCCAGATTTATCAAATGTAACTTCTGTCATTTCATGCCGTTATATTTAACGATCAAACAATGATCGATCGTTTATAGGTCGTCTAAGAATACTATCGTTGTATTCGTTTAACTCTTTGTAATATAATATTTCAAAGGGTATATTTCTGAAGTGTATCATTTTACACAAAGGATTAGATTCCCTTCTTTTTTCTTTATCTTATATAACATATTTTATTTCTTTCTATATAAACGCTAGTAATAATTTATAAATAAATGAAAGTAATTTATAATACTCTTGTTACCATATTTGTATTTACAAATCGCTTGTAACTTTATTTCGCATTATTTCGCTTTATTTCGCTAACGTTGATCGCAATAAGAACTCCTGTGCCACTGATCTATTCGATATTTTAAATAAATATCCTACTTATGCATTAATCAATGCTCACTCACGCGTTCAATAAATTTTCTTTTTTTTTGGAAGATTTAAGAATGTAAAAATGATAACAAAGAGAATAAATGTAAGAAATCGATCTAAATTCCATGGAAAAGTTAAATTTATTTAGAATGAATTACACCGAACAAGGAATGGTCGTAAATAATATTAAGTTGCATTCTATGCGATCATAAATAAAACAGGAGTCTAATTACCTCTATGATATTTCTTGAAATTCCATCGGGAAACCCTACGGGAGGTAACGTTAGTTATTTCGAGAGTACACACTCGGAGAGTTACTTTTGCTTGCAACAGTCGTCTTTGTAAAATATACGACGCACGGTGATTTTAATCGCACACTTTGCACGCTAAATATCATTTACTCGTTTTTATACCATAAACGTATTAAAGTATATTATTATCGCATCGTACAGAGTATGTGTACACATACGGTATACATTGTAAGATGTAAAAATATCTTTGGGTTGGGACATCCGATTATGTGACGAACGCTACATTGATAATAGTAAATATTTGAATGAATGAATGAATTTTTGACAAGTATAATAATATTAATTAGTAGAAATAAATGAATAAAATGTTTGCGGATAAGGGACGTAAAAATATTTTCAATTTAATATCGGTTGAGAAGAGAAATGATGTAGCAATCATAAAGGATTTGCAAGAAAGAGTAGGAAAGGTGGTATGGGAGAATGGGTGCAGTAGAAAAAAGTAGAAAAAAGTAGAAGAAAGGAAACAGAATGAAAAAGAAATAGAGAGGAAGAGATTAGAAGTGGAATTCATGCTGGGCATTGCACGATAAGCAGTGCAAATTTGTTGTCGTAGCGTTCTTGTCGTTGTCGTCGTCGTTTGAAAGGTAGAAGTGAAAAATAAATGTGCTTTAGCAAATTAGCAAAGAGCGCACATAGCGTTTTTCTTGGCTATATCATCGTACGGTGCAAACATTTCTAAGGCTCTGACAGGTAGGTACTGTACGTTGTACTCGATATGGTGCCAGCGAACTTTGTTTACACAGTCTCGAGTTAAATACACGTATAAAGGGAGAAGTGAGTCTAAGTTGCAAGCCATTGCGTTAAAATCACGATGGCGAATAGTCGAGTACTCGTACTAGCATCTTTAATAATCGTTACATTTTTGAGTGTCCTTTGGAACGAATCATATTTGGTTAAAGCCGATTCCAATGTTATTACTACCGAAGAAAATACTACGGACGAGGAAAAGTTAATGATCGATTGTCAAAATTCTGATTACAGGACATATATCCAATGTCTCAGACATCCGAGTTATAAAGGGAACAAAGTAAAAAGACATTTTCCTGATTTAACAACGGAAATAGGTAAACATTTTTGCCGATCTGATGCGACAATTTTGTGTTTTATTTGATCATTATTTATATAAAATAAGAAGGAAGATTATTATGAAATATTTGTTCCTTTCGATAGATCATGAATGCATGGATAAGTGCGTTAAAAACTGCAGAACAACCACCAATCATGATTGCAGTTCAAAATGTTCTCATTGCATAAGAAGAAAGAAACAGAGAACTCAAATCATTACGGAATACGAGACCGAGTGTATAGAGGGAGATTGTAATAAGAAAGACGATAAGCCTTCCGTCGTGGGCATGGCCAATATCACCACGAACATGGTTATTAATAATGTTATCCGCCCTGATACAGATGAATCTTCGGTTTCAACGACTAAACCGCCCCATCTCCGTCCCGATTGCAATTGCACTTGCTGCGGTAAGTAAATTTGATCGAAAGTTTACCTTGCTTTATTTTTATTTGAAAAAGAATAATTAATGAAATTTTCTCAATGAAATTTTCTCACTGAAATCAGATGACTGTCCACCATGTCCATCATGGTGCTGTCCTCATCATCGTGATCATTATCATGGTGGTTATTATGGAGGTTTTCACGGGGGCCTGCAATTATCTTTGGTACCACAATTATCTTTGGGATTAGGCCTTAGTCCATCTTTTGATTGTATTTATCCATATCATTGGTTTTGCAATCGTCATAATCATTACCATACATCAGAAATAGATTGTTCTGGATGCCACCATCCAATTAATCAACACAGATGTCACTCATCTTGTTACGAACACCATTCATATGGTTCACGAATGAAAAGAGAGGATGAACCTTGTAAGAGTCCCCACTGCGTTGGAGGAATTTAGATTTCTTTCGAACAATTAATTATCTCATTTTATACAAATTATTTTTCAATGCAATCATGTTAAGTTAGAATAAATAATAATTGTAAAATTCGATCATACTATCAACAAGATAATATTATATTTTTCTATTTAAACAGCAAAATGAGTCACGCTGTGCTATCATATTATCTCAATAGGAATAGGAAGAGACATCAGCATTACTCATTTATTTGTCCAATCATGTGAATAAAAAGGAAAAATATACGCTTTAGAACTAAACCTTCCGTATATTATGATTTACGTTGTAATATTTGATCGGAATCCGATGTTATATTAATCATTTATATTATAATATATGTAATAACAAAAAAATGTGTAATAAAACACATTATATAAAGAATGTATTCATTCAATTAAATCGTTAAATCGGCGATCTAATAAAATCATTTTTATTGTAATCGTGTAAAATAAAGTTTGTGCCCCTGTAAGATGCAATTCTCTAGACAACTCGAAGAGAAAGGTTGCGGTGAGTGTAGGTAAAACGTCGGTATCGATATAGGCCTAATATTCGATTAAATAAACGATTTATTTTGATGGACGATTATTAAATCGTCGCGTATATACTTATAGCGATTAATTAATCTAATTAACATTTATATATAATAAATGATTGATAAACTTGTCCAAAATGATTTTGCTAGGAAATAAAATTAATTTCATTGGCAAAATCAAATTATTTAATATTAAAGGGATGAACTATCAACTATATTTTAGTATATATATATATGTATTATCAGCAAGATATGTGGAAATTTAAAAATAATAACACACACACACACACACACATATGCAAGATCCTATCGTCGTACGTAAGTAGAATACATAAGAATAGTACGTTCCTCTTCCTCCATATGCTGATTCTCCATCCTACACGTGAAAAGGCTGACCTTTTAGTTCATTTTCTCAGTTTATTCGACGTGTAATTTTTACATAGTCATTTACTAATCCACGAATGTTTACCTCAGAATAATTAGCTTCCCACGAAAAGGAAAACTAGCAAAAAGATTTTATCAGATTCCTCGTGCATTTTCTTTTTTATACAATTATTCATGGATTCTTATGTATTACAAATTATGCAAAGTTCATTAAATTTTAAATTCGTGTCGTAATATTGAGAAAAGAAAAAAAAAAGAAAAAAAAAGAAATATTAAATTTTCGATCGAAATAATCATCTCGAAATAATCATCTCGAAATTGTTCCTCATTACGTTCCGATGACAGTATCATCAAAATCTAACAATAAGCTTCGAGTATGTGTGAAACATTTGTTGAATATTATTAAAGCCATTTTGTTTATTGTTATGGAAAACGACACCGTTGTTTTAGAATAATAGAAAAAGATAGCATTAGTACGTTTAACGAAGATACTCGACACTTAACTGTCATCGTGCAATTAGACCCCCTACGGAACAGAAGTAAGATCATCTTGACGATTACGATTACGACGACAACGAAGATGAGGATGAGGACGATGTCAGGTGTTAGAGAACAGGTGCTCGAAAAACAGAAGCGTATATTCCGTTCAGGTGTACCGCAACGAAATGTTCCGCCATTACGTTTTACGACGACCTAAGAAACACGAGAAATATTGCTTTCGAGTCTTGGATCTTTATTTATCTATCTATCTTTTTCTCTATTTTTATTCTTTCTTTCTTCTTTTTTTTTTTTTTTATCTAATTTCTTCCACGAGCACAACTGAAATTGAGATGATTTTTACGTGGAAATATAATGGAATCAAATCGATGTCATTTTATAAGAATAACAAGAATAAAGGATAAATTAAATGGAAAAATAAAAAATACTAAACGCACAATTGTATCTATATAATTAGAAAAGAATATCGATAGTTCGATTGTTGATGGCTAGAAAAGGATTTGGTCGCGCTTCCGAAGCACGCGAGTAGGAGAAACGAGTTGGCATTCCCACGGCAGGATGCTACGACCACTTTCGCTATTATTCAACTTTATCCGACGTATTGCGAAAGGTAGGTAATAGGTTCACGTCTGTAAAGATATTTTCGATCGGGCTGCTTCAGAGACGTTACAATCTTCTTGTCAGCCATTAATATATCCAAGTCACCACTCTCTATCTATATCTTCTTTTTCTTATAAAAAGACAAAGAGAGAGAGAAAGAGAGATAATAAAATTAGGGATGTACAAATGTATCGATTATTATTTCTATTTCTATTTCTATTTCTTTTTTTATTTCATTTGATTATTATTATTATTATTATTATTAAAATATGTGTTTGCACGTGCAGTAAGAATGCGAACGAAGAAACGCGAAGAAAAAGGCTCGATAAAAGATCAAATTCTAATTTCACGTTCGACAAGCGCATCATTGAATTTTACCCGAAGGAGAACACGTGAATGTTTGCACTTACGTGTGGTATAAATGTATGTATGTACGCATATACGTAAGCATGAATGAAATAACTTGTAATGACTAATGACAGGTAGGACGTCACGTCGTGCCGCACCGCACTTATTTCACGCTTACCCATTATCGATAGACGTTTGTAACGAGTGTGAAATCGAGCAGACCAGCAAACGGTAGCGATTGACAAATCGACTCGTCATGACCACTATCTTCTTTTCATTTTTTTCCTTAAAAATTGTATTTTTTCGAATGCTCGGTCTTAGTTCTCTGTGCGTTTGTTTTCATAAACGATACGATTTCATTAATAATTCGATACATGCGAAAATCAATTTATTTATTCATTTAATTATGATTGGAAAAGCATTCAATAAAATATTACATGTCAATTATTGTTATAATTTATTTTTCACTAAGAGAAACACGTGTTTAATGCATGCATCCAAACACGTGCACCGTCAGGTGCATATGCACGTGAATTCATTAAGTAGCAACTTCGACTTTGTTGTAACATTTTCTTTGAAATACATATATTATTATAAATACGCTGAAATAATTGACGTATGCTACACGTGAAAAATAATTGATATTTGTAATTATACAATATGTTAGAGTTAAAGTTTCAACTGGACAGTTTTGTACAAGGTTTTTTGAAATCGCATTATTCATTGCTTATTCGTAAATTACATGACAATCCTTAACTTATGCTTTCTGTTTCTAACATCGAACCATTTCTATACGGAAGTTGGGATAAATATCAATTTGCGATGATATTACAATGTAAAGAGAAAGAAAAAGAGAAATAGAGGAAAAGAAAGAAGAGAGAAACTACGACAACTGGCAAATAGTCTCGACTATGTCATCGTACACAAGTTCCTTGGACGATAAGAATTTATTTATTCAAGGAGGCGAAGTTACAGACCGGACAGCGTGGGCTGCAGTATCGTCTTGCCAACAATAGGTACTTATAAAATTCTGCTGCATTGTAATCAATCATCTGCTGAAAAAAAAAAAGTAAAATGAAAATTAAATTTTAACAATTTTGGATTATTCCTTGGTATCTGTAAATACATAAAAGTTATTAAAAAACATTATAAAGTAATTAGTTTCTCTATATTAAATGGATGGAAGAAACCAAGGAAAGGGGAGTATAAAGGAATATGATATTAATTAGGGATTTAAAAGAAACTAATTACAATTATAATGTTTATGGTAAGCGGTCTTTGGCTAGATTTTACTTGCAATGGAATGTTTAACATATAAAATATGTTAAACATTATACTGAAAGTAAAATGCAAGTCTAACATTCAAAGATCTCGTCGTTCGTTGGAATTTTAGTGTGGGATGAGGAATTTTATACCAGTTCCGGCAGCTTTTTGCATAATGTTATTGATGCGCTTAATAAAGGTTATTCTGGTACGTTTGCATATACATACGTACATTATATATAGTGGCCATAGGTGAAACTAAAGAACCCCCTCCCCCCTCCCCCCGTTCATCGTTATTAATCGTTATTATGTTCCTCATTAATCATTTAAACTTGATTAAGAACAGATACCTACACTTCTTTGTTCCTTTCGAATATCGTCGATACAAAGTTCATATTTTAATATTAGTTTAAAATAATATATTAATTTGAAATAGTTTGAATATTACTTTATTTCGTATCATTATAAATAGAACAGTTAAGTATTGTAAAAATAAATTGTAATATTATTTTTGTGTAATTTATTTCATAGAAAATAGAAAAACAAAGAAGAATATAAAATCGATCCCGCTCGAGATAATTCAAATGTCACGCGAGATTTGTTCCGAAGGAAGTTTAGGTGAGCGCTGCGTCGTTTAGTTTTTTGAAAATATTTCTAACGTAAGAAAATCCGAGCGAATTGAAAATAATATCGAGACGGTCATGATTTAAGAGCGGGTAAACACTGTGATTAGGAGAGCTAGCTAGAGCTAGGCACTGCCGTCAATTTTGCGATAACGCGGAATGTGTCTAGGTCGGTTATACAGATAATACCAGCGTGTATTGTTTAAGGCTGAGTTCGTGGAAAACGGGATGGTGGACGATGGTGATAGGTGTTATTGTAAAGTCCTCGAGTAGTATACAATTTCTACGAAAGTCTTTCTTCCTCGATGTTTATTTTTTCTTAGAATCTTCGTAAGAAACGGAGGAAGGAATCATCGTTCGAAGGATAATAAATGTATCTATATCTATATATATATATATATAGTAGAAGATTTCCTTGCTTAGAAAATGAGTGGACGTAGAGTATTATAGTTTCATGAGTTCCTTCACTTTGTGTATGGCCTAACGATTATTATAATAAAATGTAATAGTCCAAGATGAGACGTAATTAGCTAGGATTCGAAGTCTTCCTTCTTTCGAACTCATTCGATTTATAGAATGAAACGGAACGTGTTTGTTGTGTAGGCCACCCACGAATAAGACCAGTCGTTGCATTCGTACGGCCCTGGGCGATATCTAGTGCAGCGTTTCTCAAATTTTCTCTTCGAAACAGCATCGATAAACACGTACAGCATCTGTAAACACGGTACGAAGCCTTTCAACTTAAAATGTAAGAAAAAGAAAAGTAAGAGGAAGACAAAGAGCAGACATATTTCAAATAAAAGGACAAATTGGAAGGGTTATTCGAAACTTTCTTAAAAAAAGGTACATCGATGTGGTGGTCGTTTGTTCTGCTTGGGACGAAGACCAGCCACAAAATGGGGAAACCACTTGGCAGATGGTCACTTGGATAAAATTGCTTTGGAATTAGATGAATAAAGGAAGCGTGTTTCTTTCTATTTCTTCGCCAGATAAAAAAGGATAAAAGGATAACGAACTTTCCTAGAACTTATACGTACATTATCAGGATTTTTTCGTGGTTTTTTGTTTTGTTTTTTTTTTCTTCATATTAAAAGAAGTAAGATAAGATGATGCATAGGTATTTGTGCTGAAAATAGAGACAGAGAGATAATAAGAACATTTCTCGAGGGTTGCGTCGGTGTATAAATATTTTTCAAATATTTTTGATTTATAGAGATATAGATGCCATTTGATATAGTGGCCCAAATTTTCCTGGTTCATTTGTTCTTCTTCTTTTTTTTTTCATTAAAACAGTTTGGAATATTAAATGAGATATAAATTGGCGATGCGGTTAGAAGAACGGTTGAGAAATACTGAGTTTGTGTTCGTGCTTCCGCCACGTCATATCGTAACAGTAGATGCCTCCTTGGTTCTCCAGGCCACTCCACCTCTCCTCTTCCCACTAAGACTGGACATTAAATTTTCACGGTTCAACGATGTCAAATACGAATGTTGCAGGACGTTCTCGATGAGTAAAGTCGACTCTTGGGGGCCTTAAGCAGGGCCCCTTCGAAGACACGCGCGGCATGTGGCACGCGCTCCTCGACTTCTTCTTCCATGGAGGTCCCCAATTAAGCAAGCGGCATGCACATGCACTGCCATTTGCCCCTCTATTACTTTTCTTTCAACTAAGACCATCAGCCATTTTGTTTTCTTTTTTACTCTATGCTTCGGAGTGTGGTATGAGACAGAGAATGTTTCAATGGAAGAGGGAGAAGAAGCTCTTTAAGAGTGCACCGAAGTCAAGGACACATGTTGCTCGTGCTGGGCCCTAGGGCCCACTCGCCTGGAAAACGATCGGTCTGCTGCGATGTTACTTCGAGGCGTCGCGAGTCAATGGATTCGGTCGTTAATATTTTCCCTGAGTGTTGCTAAACTTGACAAAGTATAATATGCATAAACGTGTTGGTGCATGCATGCATGCGTGCATAAAAGTCCGTTATTATTTGACGAAGCTTTCGAATCAAATCGTATAGTACTTTTTGTATTTGCTTCTTACCTCTTTTCGATATCGTCGGTTAGATGGTTATGATCGTTTAGATGTTAGGGTAGATTATATTTAAAACGGGTTAGAGTGCATTGAAGTTTCTTCGATGTTCATTGTTTATGAACTATACTAATTTTATTTTCAATCCTTTTAAATGTAACGATTTCCGTTCTCGCCGTCAGCAGGCTATCTTGAAATGAGAGTTTACGATAGGAAGCGAATAACGCACGAGTGCCATTAAATGTGTAGGATGCAAAAGACATAGGATATAGTGCGTCTATAGTGCGATCAGTTAGGTGAAGTCTTTCGGTGACGTAAGATATTACCTTTATTATCTTTATTTACTCCAATTGATTTTCCTAGGAAAAATAAATTAATTTATTTTATTTCACGGTAATGATTCGTTACGAAGTTAAATTATTGAACTAAATTGGAAGGAAAAATCCCATTAGTATTCTATTCTCGGAGCTTAGATTTGATCATTGAGTATCATATAGGATTCTGGTTGCAGTAGTAACAGCTCTGTAGCAGAAGCACAGTTAGCCATGCGATTGGAGGAGGGCAAGGTAGGGCAGGCAGGCAGGCAAGCAAGCAAGCAAGCAAGCAAGCAAGCAAGCAAGCAAGGAAGGGAAAGAGGGAAGAGGGAGGAGATCGCGGAGGGACGCCTCTCCTAGGTGTGGTCGATAGGAATATGCATCGTAGGTTGCCACGGCAATACGAATAAAATGTAAATTCGGCCTCCTTGCTACCTGAACGCGTGCTTTGGTGCTACGCCGGATTGGCGACTCTCCAGGCCAGCACCTCTTTTATACAGAGTGAGAACAGTTACCGGTCGAGACTTTCCGAAAGAAAAGCGATAGCTCTCGTGTGCATTTCTCACGGACGAGTTCTTAGAGTTTTCGTTACGCTTCGATTATTTATACGAGTTTAAGATCCTTTCCATTACCGTTTTGCATTTTCTTCGGATAACTATCCTAATGAATAGCGAGTCATGATCGCTAGTAAAAAAAAAGTTAAGCCAATATTTGATTAATATTTTTCATTGACTGAGATTAGTTTTGATCGTATTAATAATAATCGCGATAGAATTTTTAATTTTAGTTTCATTAAATGGATGACATATTATAATAAATATAACTTCCTATAGGAAGAGACAGAACGAATAATTCGTAATTATCTCGATAAATATTATTTACATAATGGGGACGATACTACATTAGGTGTTGTTACTCAAGCAGACGTTACACGTAGAGCAGGTGAGAATGTTCATCAGGATGTAACGTGCAACGTAACGTGGTGTAACGTGCACATTTGTGACACCCTCTCTTTTTATATACTGCACCTTTTAACCTAGTGCGTGCCTGCGTGCCTGCCTGCCTGCCTACGTGCGTGTGCTTCAGTGCGGTTTGCTCTTCAGCTGCATAAAAAAAACCACAAATTAATTGTCTCGATAGGTTTGCCTGCCGTGTCACGAGGAAAACCCTACGAACGTACTTATGTACGTACCTACGTACCTACGTGCTTGAGTAAAACGACAGGTTGCGTACGTTGTTTCAACGATTATCCTTTTCACTCATAAAAAATATAAACTTGATTCCGTTGGAAATTGTCAAGATTTCAAGTTTAGTTATAGATAGTCATACGGAATATTCGATATCCTTCCGTATGAACATGACATGAAAGTTACTTTCTCTAATATCAATTTCATTTCTGTTCAGTTTTTTTTCTTCATTATTTTCTAAGTATATTTGATTAGGTAAATTTTGTTTTAAGTATTAGAATGATAGATGAAATTGAGAAATGAAAATTTATAATCATTTTGTAGGGTTTAAATACAAAAATTAACAAACGATGAAAAAAGAGAAACGCACTGAACGTATTTAGCTTAGTTAAATCGAAATAAGATCAAACGTATTCTAATCAATTATTGTTTATCGAGTAAACATAATCTCTTATCCTAATATGAAGCGTCCGGTATGTTGAAACAGTCCTTATAAAGAAAGTAACATAATGAGCTGTCATTAAGAAAACTGCGACATTACTACCAATCATTGTTCTTCTGGATTAAATGACCAGACTAATTAAACCTACACAGGACTCCGTGCAATTATGGTAAATAAGAGGGCGTTGCGAGGTACTCGAGTAGCAAAGTGATGATCGTCGTAGTCGTTCCTAAAAGCCTATTGTTCTTGCTCGTAATTTTCCTAATTTTTTTCTTTCTTTTTATGTCTCATTAAATAGGAATCATATTTTTGTTCCTTTTCGATTCCTAACTAGCGTCAATTTTTTTTCGGTCGAAAGTAGTTTTTTTATGTATGACAATATTGCGGAGAAGATTTCAACATTGATTTCAAAATACTATTCGAATTAGATTTTCGTTTTCTTTCGATATTCAAATACGAAAGTAGATAATAATATCAAAGCGTAGGTTTTCTATTCAAATAATCTTGATGTTCAAATTTATAAGGCTTCGCCGTAAAAGGAGATCAAAAGTTTTCTCTCTTTTTCCCCCTCTGAAATTGTTTTACGTATCGTTCGCTTGCAAAATCGTGACCGTTGACAACTCTCCTTGGGAATCCTCTTAAAGCGAGCCTTTAAGTATCAAAGGGTGTCTCGTAATCGCTTCGATCGTTCGACGAGGTTCGATTCATCCCGAATTTATACGAATTCGAGTCGAGAAAAAAGAAAGATATAGAAAAAATTAAATATCCTTGTAGATAAGATCTCCTTGAAGATTTCGATGGATTATTATTAATGCCGAGCTCGTGCAAGTACATTCGTTAAAAGAGTGTCAAAATCATTGGGATCTTTTTATTCGTCGTATTCCATTATATATATATATATACACATATATTTATATATATACTTGTACTCGTGAGAAAGGCGTAGGCTATCTCACTCTTCTTTTACGCGAGGTGTTTCTTAAGCACCGATCACCGAACACACGTGCCCACGCATCTCACGTTGAAACGTTTTAGATTAGTCCCCCCAGATAACACGCTTACCACACGTTAAACCATACTCGAGAGAATCATCGAAGGACTTGCTTCTTATTATCCTTTCCCTTAGACGACCATAACGATGACGACGACGACGACGACAACGACGATTTTTTTTGTTACGATATATGGAGCTGCCCATTCGTCAAATCGATTAACTTCTTAAAACGAGAAATAAAATATATTTTTGTGAAGTTATACATGTAAATTATTCTATCATTTATTATTCAACGGCCATGGAATTTATTTTGATTTGGTTGTATTAAAACTAATTATTCGGATAATTTATTTGAAATATAAAAATTAGGAATAAAATGGAAAAATTGCAGTTAATCGCTTTAGGCTCGTGAACGGCACATATATCAAGATAAAAATGATTGCGTACGCACGTGCTCTAATATGAATAATGTAAATTCTCGATTGGTAAGTTCTTCCCCCTTTAAAAGGAACATTGAAATTTATTCGCAGTGCACTTCACCTGTTGTACTTCGGTAAAGTGGAGCAACCAAGAAACTCGTTAAAAATAATGAGTATTGCAGGAGTATTCACGATTATCGTGTCATATTGGATACCTTGAAGTACCTTGGATACCTCTTTATTTCTTTATTTCTTTATTTCTTTCTTTCTTTCTTTTGAAAATAGGATATCAACAAAAGTAGAAAGATAATCGTATCTCGTATTGTGGTGTTTTTTTTTTCTTCCTTGTGTGCTCGAACCCAATGACAATTCCATTCGAGAATACGTCAAATTTGTATATGCAAACGATCAATAATTTACAACTCAAGTACGACACTTTTGACGTTGATATTAAAATAATTTTGATTTTACAAAAATATTAATTTTGCCTTTTGCATAAAACATATTCAACAAAATAAACAAATGAGAAAGAGAGAGAGCGAGAATAAAAAGCTTTAAACAAAATGACGATTCCGTTTAGACGATGACATTTTTAGTGACTTTTTTTGTAAACTTTATTTTCCATTTAAATTTGTAGACAAAGAGAGAAAGAGAGGGTGGGGGTTTTCCAATGGATGACGAGCTTATTGGTTCGTCTTGTTGGACATTTACGACGGGTCTTTCGTAGCTCGAGGGCAGTGCTCGTCGAATGCAGGATGAGAGATTCTCTTCTCATCCATAGTAGTAGGAACTGCACGGAATGCTTTTTCTTCTGTTCAAGGTCCCCGGCGAGATGTGAATGAATGTAGAACCTGTTCCATCCTTTTCTTCATCTTCTTCTTCTTCTTCTTTCGCGCTAGAATAGTCCCCGGTACCAATAGACTATGTCTTTAAGTTTACCAATCGAATCGAATCGAATCGTCTCCTTCATTTCCTTCCCGAAACCATTTCCTTTATACTCATTCTTACATCCTGTTTAATCGGAGGAATCCTTGATATTACATATCTAGATATATAATAAAATATAATAGATATCTCTTTATATATATATATTTTATTTTCAAATATATAGTACAAATTTTAACGTAATTCACATATCTTCTGGTTGCCTATATTAAATGGTAAGCCCATTCAATATAATATATTACTATATTTAATGAATAATATATAACTTTAAATGAAGAAAGCGTGCTATTTCACGGTCCAGATTCTAGAATACTTGATCATGATATCTACCAGTCAAGGACACGAAGAAGAAAAATAAGGAGACAAAATTAAATGATAACGCTTAACACATGCCAACCTTTCTCCTTATCGGATTCTTTGCTTTTTTTCCGTTTATGTTTAGATTTTCTTTTCTGCGCAATAATAATTGGAAAGTAGAGATTTTCGTGAAAGTTTGCAAAAATAAAAAGAACTTTTCGAGGACAAGGAAAAAGAAGAGGAGAGTAAAGAAAAAAGAAAAAGAGGTAGCAAGCTTACAAAAAAAAAAGAAAGATATAAACAAGTTGTAGGAAACATAAATATTACTTATAAAAGGAAGGTAGGGGGAGGGTAGGAGGAGGGCTGTTGGGACCGTCCCATGCATTTATCCTCCCCCACCCCTTCTTTAGCTGACTTAAAGACTACTTGGACACACGTGGTTGACGTCGCTTGCAACGCCATCCTGGCCGGTTGTTCGAGTTTGCTTCGATTCGACAGTTTCGACGGAGTCGTGCCGCGCTTCGGATCGTTCGTTCTTCGATATATATATTTCGAGTTTACGCTTATAACTGTTCAAAATAATTTATCCTCTTGCTTATAGATCATTTATAGTTTTTTTCCCACCCCCCCCCTACCCCAACTCCGATGAAATTTATTTTTACTGTGTGACCAAAATCGTTCTATCGTATAAAAAAAGAGAGAAAGAAAGAGAGAGAGAGAGAGAGAGAGAGAAAAAGATTTATTTCAATCGGAGCATGTGCTTTAATTCTCGTTGAGACCCTTTCAAGGATTCTTTCGATCCAAAGTCGAAGGTGAGTTGTTTTATTATTTATATTTATACTTTATAATTTGATTACGCGTTATTATCGATTAATTAAACGATACCCTTATTATCGAATGTATTTGTTCTTTTGATTGTACAATTCGCGAGAAAAGTGGGGATAAATATTTAATAACGTTATTTAATTAGAGCGTCTCTACATTGTATTTAATTTGTTATTTTAATTTATTATATAGATAAAAATAGTAATAGAGAGGATAGATAGACTACATCAATGACTGTGTTACGCATATCATATTTTTTTTTTTTCTATTTTCTTATCTATGTACCATTTATGATTATTAGGATAATTTTTCTAATCGACGTAAGTAAGTTTAGGTTATATTTAGATTAGTTATAGGCGTTGTTATTATAGGAAAAAAAAAAACAAATAAAAGAAGAAGCAGAAGATGAAGATAGGTTCGTAGTATATATTATTTTTTGTTTGTCTACGAGCGCATTCGATGCTACTTTTCTTTTGGTTTCTTCGCGATTTTACAACTTCCCTCAGTGGAGAGTTCAGTTTCGTGGCGAGCGTTAAGAAGAAGAAGAAGAAGGAGAAGAAGAAGAAGAAGAAGAAGAAGAAGAAGAAGAAAAAGTTTGAGATGCCGAGAGGATTTACGAGGAACTCGCGGCTCTAACCTTTGTTTCTTCATGGCAAGAACCGTCCGTGGTTGCCACGCGCGAAGTCTACCTTCTGCAAGCGAACTTCTCTTTGTTACAACTCATCTTCTTCTTCTTCTTCTTCTTCTTCTTCTTCCTTTACTTCTATTTTTAGTCCTTATTTTATAATCCTTTTTTCTTCTTTTTTTTTTTAGTTTTCTTGTTAATAATATTTGCAACGTCATCCGGCTGTCATATTCATCCATTGATTATTATAATATTGACTGTGTCATCTAATTCACATGATTTTCGTCATCGTCGATTTCCCAATAGTCACGGCTAAAACATATTATATATAAGTAGATAAAACGTTATACGGAAGAAAATGGTTTATCGGGTTTTAAAATAATAATTACATTGCATACTTAGTTCATTGTATGTTTTGTAAAATTGAAGTTTAGTAGTTAAGAAATATTTAAAACATTACAAAATATCTATAATAATTAAAAATTTAATAGCGAAATTTAGCCCATATAGTAAATACGTGTTTATCGTATTTAATTATTGTTAATGGCATAGGATTGCCCGAAGATTGTTGACGTTGAAACGACCATAAGTGATATATCATGCACAGCATTTACTCCTGCGCCATTAATCCGTCGAAGTAATTAGTTTGTAATTGTACGATAAGATTAGATGGAGATATGAAAATTCGACGACACAAATCTTTCGTCACGTTCTTAGTCTTAATGAAAAATGTCCGACCTCAAAAGTGTCTTGCATTTCTCCATTGACACGTATTTACAATGTAAAAGTTGTCCGTTCAGAAAGTTTCCTTCGAGCCATACTTTTGTAGGCAAGATTTTTAACGACCCTATTGGGAATTGCAAACAATTGTAAAATCTATTATTTCTATTTTCACAGATTTGTTTATCGCACTTGTGAAAAATACTTCAGAAAAGCTTTTATATAGGGATTCAAAGTTACGATCGAATATATTTTACAATCTTGTAAAATACGACAATTCCCTTGTGTACCTTGTGAAATATTACTTTTATACCTGAACTTCATTCAGTTATAAAACATGTACAAGTCAAGTTTTTCTTCACATTACAAAATACATTAGAAAATGAATTTGTCGTCTCTTATTCGAATATATCTAGTCGAAATCATTTTATTTTAGATGTAATAAATTATAATCCATCGTAAATATAGTCGACCTTTCGAGAACTAACCAATGCTATTGATAACGCATTTGTTATTGTTTACGTTAGATACAGGCGTGTATATTCGAATGTATATCTTCATTCGAAAATAGAGACGAAATCGAATCGAATCTTATCATCGATAATACTACAACGAATAATAATGAATTTATTGGAATAACAAATATCATTTCGTTTTCCATACGTAAGATAGCGTATTTATTTTTATTGTTTTTAATGGACAAATTCATTAATTTAATATTAGCCTGATCGGACTTACAATAAAAAAAGGGGATCATAAGTAACATTGGCGCTTATGATACCTGATACACGTATTGTTCCAATCATTTATCCCTGCTGTTTAATTTCGTGACAGCTTGCAAGCGTGCGAATATTTCTTTTCTAGGAAGGACCCTAATCGAGACGACTTCGTTTTCGATCTCCTATGTTTTCTTCTTAGGCACGCGTGTCCTCCTGCATCGAATTACGTTCATTTTCTTTATGGATCATTATGATTTTATTACGATGCAGATGCTTCTTTTTTTTTCTTCTATCTACGTATACGTATGTATAAATATTTTTAAATTAACTCATACATGTGCGTATCAAATACAACCAATGACAATTACAAAAGATATTGCGAAAAATCTCAAGGACGTTGAGATGTGCGTATGCATTTTTACAAAAAAAAAGAAAAAAAAAGAGAAATCTACACTTTTTCATAGTCGTCTATAAAAAGAGATAAATAGTAGCAGTGTTTTAATTCGACGAACATAATCGTGAAACGAGACTCCGATAATAATAAGAATGAGGAATGAGTGAGAGAGAGAGAGAGAGACTGAGAGAACGAGTACAAACTCTGGAGAATCACGCGTCGGTTATACTAGATTCCATATAAAGTCGAAAGGAGAGAAAAACATATAGATAGAAAGAGAAAGAGAAAGAGAAAGAGGATCCGTGAGACAACCTGCGCTCCTTGCTCGTTTTATCGATCGATGACGTCACCCTCTACGAAAGGAGGCCCTGTATATACCTTCTCTCACTCTATCTATCTCTCCCTTCTTTTCGTCTTTTTTTAATACACACATTACCCATACATATGTATATACGTAAACATACACATAGAAACTCACACCCACGGCTAAGGATAATGGTGAATAAAGCGGACGAAATGGACCGCAAGAAAAGAGAGAGTAAGAGAGATGGATAGAAATAAAGAGAGAGAGAGAGAGAGAGAGAAGAAGAAGAACACGGCAAAGGTAGACAATCGGCCAACGAACTCTCTGCATCGCAGCTTTACGTCTTTCTCTTTCTTTCTTTCTTTCTTTCTTTCTTTCTTTCTTCCTTTCCTCTCTTTTCTTCTCTCCGCAATTCCTTTCATATTACTTCGTCCTTGTTTCTCCTTTCCTCTCTTACCATAATTCCTTCTTTCTTTTTCTATTTTTATGCATTTATTTATATCTGTTTCTCTTAATTATTCTTCTTTCTCTTACGCTTTCATTTTTATTCATTATTCTGTATCTTTCACCCTTTCTTTCTATCTTCTTTTTTTTTCCCTTCATCATTTTCATCACCGTTCAGTTTATTGTATTTATCAAATGATAGCACTTCGGAAAACGTGGTGCTGGTGAAATGATCTCGAACTTCGTTCGAGTGCGAACGAAATTGAAGAGGGAGTCTCGTTTTAAAAATATTCTTTACGACGGTATCACGTCTTGGAATGATTTTTCGACTCATCATCAACGTTTATCTTCTTTTTTATTTTCTTTCCTTTTCTTATGATCTATTTAATGAGCCTGTATGTACGCGTATTTAACCGGAAATTTACGAAAGTTTATATCAAAATAAAGTGACTACGTGCAACATTCACATACCACGTGTTTGCATTTATGCGTTTCTATAAATATGTGCGTATTTGTGTGCGCGCGTAGGCAAAGGACACGTTTCCGGTTGGTTCGTTAAAAGCTTCTCTTACAGCTGGCAATTTTTTCAATTTTTCGTAAGTTAGTCATTTGCCGGGCCGATGCATTTCGAAAGGTGAATTCCGATTCTCCGATTGGCTGGAAATTTCGTGGGAAAATTCTGCTCTTTCATTTGCTGTACTTCTATTACTACTCCTGCTCGTCCGTCGTCGTGGTCGTCGATTAATTTACTATAAATACTAGTCGATGATACTTTCTCTAAGAAATCGTTAACATTACACAATTGTTGGCCCATTTTTACCAGATCTATTAAAGCAGTTTTTACAGTTTATTCTATTCGTTAATATTATAATTTGTAATCAGGTAACAGCTTTCGTTCCTTTTTTTTTCTTCTTTTCTTTTCTTTTTTTTGTAATATAACAACTGTAATTTTAGTAATTGTTATAGAAAAAGAAATCAGAAAATGATTATTTCATGTAGGAAAAGAACTAGATTCGTTGATTAGAAAATTAACGTAAATCGTTACTTAAAAGCAAACGACCGGCTAATTGCTTTCGTGCGAAACGATCGTTAAAGTCAAAGTCTTCGGGGCTAAATCATTCTATACTTATTACAAAAACATAATTCCTTCGCAAAATCTAATTAGATGCGACATAGACGAGACTTACGGTCGAAAAGCAGGTCAATTGTCTTGGATCGTTAATAAATCATCATGAAAATTTGAGAACGCAACGGTTGAAACGCCAACGAGAAATCTCTCATAGTTCAGTTAAACTTTTTATTAATTAGTTCAATTAAAAGACGGCTTGTTAATTACTCGATGCAAAATCTTTTTCCGTTGGTTTGAAAAGAAGTTACGTCGATAGAAAATGAAATACGTTCGAACCATTTCGACAATTTCGACGAATTCTTTAATTCGTGCGAATAATTTAATCAAATGATTTTTGTTTTTTTTTTTTGTTTTTATTTTTTTTAATAGAAATAAATTAAATTACACGGTGTAATATGTTTACAAGAATATTTGTATTGATAAAAAGGAAATGTATTGTTTGAGAAGGAAAACGATGAAATTTATGAGAGGTTTCTCTTTGACAGGGGTCAGGGTTCTGGTGCACCTGATAGAGGTTCTATGGTTTATATATATACGTGTATGTGTGTGTATATATGTATAGATATATGTGCTTGCCTGCTTGCCCTACCGGCCATGGGAACCTGCCTTCGCCCTCACCCTGTAAAGCTGTAATGGCTAAGGTTTCCGATGCGGTACAGAAGCAGATGTCGATTGTCCTTTTAGAGTATTTTTTTCCTCTTTCCTTTTATCTTTTTCTTTCTCCCACTCGCGAAAGTAGTCTTCTCTAGATTATATGCCTTCTGCTCGGTTTATACGATTCTCCCACGCTTTGGCATGGTCTTCCTTGCGAACGGTATTGTTCCTTTTTCTCTTCCTTGTGTACATCGAAAAGCATATAATACGCGTGTATTCGAACTTGCGTGAGTTCGCATGGAATTTTTAACTTCAATTAACTCTTACGAAATATATCATATTATCCTATAGAAGTATCTTTTTGTTTATTCGAGATTTGATCCGTTGGTAGAGTCATAGGGTATATATTGCTAGATAGATGTTCGAATGTTAAGCTCTAATTATGCTATCAGTTATATTATAAGTAATTAACAATGGAAAAAATAAAATTTGAAAATGTAAAAACCGTTGTAACATTGATCGGTTGGTGGTGCATCGAACTCTCGCGGTCTTCCAAGAAGAGGGAAATGGATTTTTCATCGGGGCATTGCAAATTCCAGGAATACTTTTCAAAATTGTCCGTGGCTCGCACTATTCATCGTGAAAGAAGAAACGTGCAGCAGTAGTAAGCAACCGAGAGATCATTCCGTTCCTCTCTACGCGTTTGCCAGTCCATGAATACTAATTAACTCTAATTAACGCGATTGAGAGCAGAAGGGTAATAATCTTGAACGTTACGATTCCTACAACGCGGAATTTCAAATACCCAATCCGAGCGAGAGTAGTATATTCGATGCGACGCGTGAACGCCGACTGTGACTGCTCTTTTTTTTTTAAATACGAGGTGCTTTTACGACGAATTACCTGAATATATCTTCGATTCAATTTATCACAGCAGGATAGGAAAATGGAGATCAAAAATGCGATAAAATATGAGCACCACGGTAATTGCCGATTTGTATTTTAATCGCGTTCTTTTAAATCATTTTCTTCTTCTTCTTCTTCTTCTTCTTCCTCCTTTTATTATGACTTTGTTCTGCTATACTAGCTTAAAATTAAATTTAAAAGAAAGATTAAAAATTGATTTTGATTTAAAAATCAATCTCGTAGAAAGTAAAATTACGAACGTGAGCGTGTCCCATTACTTGTCTGACATACATTCAACCAATTCGTACATATGTATCTATGTATGTATGTACGACGTCCTCGAGAAACTTTTTGAAAGGATCTTTCGTCAAGAGTCCAAGCGAGTTTACCGATTTGGTCAATAAATCTGGTCAATAAATCTGTAGCGACTGGCGTGTGGCAACGTTGCAAGCATCGCCGAAAAACGATAAGATAAAGGTGCTTGCCGGTTATTTGTAAGGAAAAATAAAAGACAATCAGAGAATAAAAAATGCGAACAACGTATCAAACGAATAGAAGCACATCGGATCCTTTCTAACTTCATAAAGTATTGTTTATTTATTTCTACTCCCACAAATCGACCCACCCGCTCGTTATTCCGTGAAAAATATATCTAATCTTCAAGTATTTATTTCCGTTATACATCTTATTCGCGAAAAATCCTTGGATGGAATAATACAAACAATAAATGTAAAAGAAGATATCTTATAAGAAACTGTGATACATTTGTTTTATACGTCAATGAAAATTAAAATCGCAAATATGGATATTCGCGTGCAATTAGAATAATCAAGGATGTGAAAGATGAAGTAAATAATAAAAATAATAATAATAATAATAATAATAATAATAATAATAAGAAGAAGAAGAAGAAGAAGAAGAACAGAAAAAGAGGATAAGAAAAAAGAAACGTAGCGTGACTCGAAGGTAGTTGCGATTCAGTTAACTTTTTTTATTCCAAGTTCACAAGAAAGACCGAGACCCGATCACCTACATTTTACGGTCAGCTTGTTCTCTCTCTTTCTCTCTCTCTCTTTCTTACTCTCTTGTCTTGTTCTAATAAGAGAATCGTGTTCGGCCGTGAACACAAGAACGTTTGCACGAGTTCCTCCAGAGTGTAGATATTTTCCAAGCGTGTCTGCTGCACGTGTGTTCTCTTTTTTCTTTTATTTATTTTTTTTTATCTATGAGCGTGTATATATATAAGTTTCAAGTATAATAAGAAGTACACGTACAATATAGAAGAACGATTAGTATCGCCGAATAAAATAAGAAGGCTAACTGTAATGCATCTAACGCATATCACCTATGATCTCGTACCGTTATCTCGAACCAGAAGTTCATGCGTGTGTGTGTGTGTGTGTCTTAGGTTGTGTTATTTTTCTCTACGTTTTGTATCCTTTTTCGGCATATTCTGCATCATTATACTTAAACTTTTTTTTTTTTCGATTATACTAGAAGTAAATGTATATAAATTTCTAACGTATTACGTGGGTTGGTTAGTTTCGAACTTGACGTTCGGTATCGTTGAAATCAATGCGGAAGTATGATTCTTCGTGAGAGCAAGATTATTATACCTATTAGAGGGATGGTCCATTCTCTCTCTCTCTCTCTCTTTCTCTCTCTCTCTTTTCAGGAAAATGAGTTTTGAATTTATGAGCTCGTATAACTGTCCATCTAAATCTTTACATTTAGAATAGGAATAAGATTATTTATATTGTTGTAGTTAAAATTGATGATAAGATTTTGATTTAAGAATAGTTTGAGATAGTTTTGAGGGAAAGTTAAAAGAGTTCAGTATTATTTTTATAACGTGTTTGAATATATCAGTTTTAGGATATAACGATTTGTATAAATGTTAAGTACAGTTTTTTTTTTTTAAATATATGAATGTATGTCTTCGTAATAATATGTAAAAGACTCCGAACATTAACGATCGAGTTGCCGAAGAAGTCCCAATGAAGGGACGAAATGTTCGATAAGATCGAAATAACGTTCTAAATTCGCAACCCTGTCCAACTTCCCTGTGACACTTTTATTAATAATTTTCATTTTTGGACGCGATAAATAACTAATTGAGTTAAAAGAGTTGTTTTTCTTATCAAATTAATTTAAAATATTAGATCCTAATGACTTGGCTGGCACGTTCGGTCATAGTGTAAAATAAAACATTCATTGATGTCCCTGAGAATTGGTAACGAATGTGATCACCTAGAAGAAAAAAATTTGAAAAAAAAAAAGAAAGGAAGAAAAAAGCGTGGAAAAGACGAAAACACGACAACGAGCGGAAGTTGGCACTTCCGTCGACGAGAGACGACGAACATCCTGCGCTACATTTATTTCTGGAGGAGAAAGAAGAAGAAGAAGTGCAGAAGTGGGTTTAAAAAAAAAAGGGGAATAAGAAGAGGAAATGAAGGCGATGAAACGAAGAAGGGAAAAATCAGAGGAGAACGACAGAGAGGAAGGGGGTGGAGATAAGGGGGGGAGGAAATAGGGGAGAGATAGGATATGAATGGAAAGTTAAAAACGCCTAAAATTTGCCCTTTACCTCTCATTCTCTCGGTGCGTGTACACGTCATGCTTTGGCTTCGTTCCAACTCGTTGCACTTTCTCAAAGAGACAACGTGGGTGCATCCACCTTCTTCTTGTAAATTGATACCACTCGATCGCTAACGTAATCATGAACGTGCTTATCGTGAAACCTTCGGTTATACTTTGGCCACGACCAACTCTACAGGATATCCTGTGTGATTTGAGTGTATATATATATATATTTTTTTTTTATTTATAAATGAGAATCGAGTCAACGAACTCGATCATTGACGACTACGCATTAGCATAATCTCGTTTTTGTATTAGTATAGGTATATACACATATATGGTAAGATCAAGTTTTTCACGATTTTACACTTCATTTATAACATGACGCCACTCCCTTTTATTTCGTTCCTTTTTTTGTTGTTTTCTTTATTTTTATGATTAAAGAACAGTGTTATAAATGGGTAGCAAGTATGTGGCGATATGGAAATGGATGCAAGAGGATGGTTTTAAACGAATAAGTTTTGTACTCGCGAGTTAAACGTTTCAAAAAATCAAAAAAAGATCGAAAACGATACGTGGTATCGATAAGAGTTACTTGGGTTCTTGAATATTCGCGATATGCACTTATACGGGCTGCAAGGTATATATATCCTACGTGGGCACGAGAAGTAGTACTTTTTCTTTAGCTTCCACACCCTGTTCGTTCTCTTTCTCTCTCGTTTTCCTTTCTTGGATCGAGAGTCTGTTGCCACCGATATATACCGGGTGTCGTCAAGGGGTGTGTCACATTATTAATTGAAATAATAATACATAAATATTATACTTCAATATTTCTTAAGATATTTTATCTGGATAATACATTTTAATCGTAGAAAAAAAGAAAAAAGAAAAAATGATCATATTTTAAATACAAGGATTTGGATTGTGGCAGACGTAGGATACCTCGTAAATTCAAAATTCACACAATCGGATCTATATAATTAGATTCAATCTTATATAAAAGTATAGTAAAAAAAAAAAAGTGCTTATTTTGGTTAAAAGTTTATAGGTGATTTTAATGATCGATTCGATAGATCGACGACTTCAAGGAGAAATCGAATACATTTGAAGTAAGTGGTAGGAAGGATCGAGAGAGAATGCAAGTAGGGTTCTCTCCGTAAAGCGAACGTTGTGTTACATCACAGAGGAAAGGTGAGCTCGGAAGGACGTCTAATTCTGACTTGTGCTTACCGGCAGCCAACCAGTTTGCCTGGACTCGCTCAGCGAGATCGCTTGATGATTTTTTTTAACATTAACATGAAAAAGAGGATAAAAAGATTATCTTTTTTGATTGTTTATAATATAGACATGATAGTTATGACCAAATGTTGGATCAATTTGTATAGATAGCAACGATAAGTTAGTTTAGTAATAAAGGTGATCATCATCTCGCCTTATTCGATTTCTTCTCGGCGACTTGGAAATAGGACGCAACTCGTGAAACCGGTAAGCGTGTTATAGTGATCAAATTGCTATGGAGAGTACCAAGAGAAAAGTCTTCTTTTTGCCCTTCCAATCGAGAAGGCGGAGCTCGTAGGAAGCTGCTGCCGCTGCTGTTTTGCTAAACGTTGAGCGTTGAGCGTTGAGCGTTGAGCGTTTAGCGTTGAGCGTTTTGCGAATCTTGAGAAAGTAATCGTCAATCGATTTCTTTCATTGAATTCGTCCTGTTTTATTGCCTACCTGGAGCAGTAAAGATCTGGAACAGTCTGATATTATAGTTTGATTGTTTTTCTTTCTCTTTAATTGAATATTTTTAATATGAATTTTTGGTAGAATTTAGTTTTGTTTGTTTTATGATTTCAGAAGAGGTCAGAATGCGTTTGTTCAAAAGACAAACAACGGACACCTGTCCTCAACTGGTATCAGCTACACCTATATCGCAAGACGAAACTTCGGAGATAACGACAACGAATGATATTACTATAGAGCAGAATGAAAATGGTTCGTCGAAGAGACTCGATAAAGATACCGGAGACCACTCTGCTGGAGAGTCTGACAAAACTGTAACTGGACAATCGTTCATGATAACTCGTAAAGGTATAAACAATTCCTTTTTTGTCAATTCATTTAACATTGAAATCAAATTAGATGATAATACTAATCAATAATGTTAAATAATATCTTTTCCAATTTGAATGTGATAATTCGAAGAAGATGTTAAGGGGAATAGAAGGAAAAAAGAGTGAAAGTTTAAAAGTATTATACAATGAGGTAACAATCGTGATTAATTTGTAGGTATCTCAACATGGGGTCGGAAAGTAGGCCGAAGGTTGGATCAATTGAAGAGATCGGAGAGTTCGGAGTTACTTTCGGTTTCGGGTAGAAGACGTCGTTGGAGTCCAAATCGAAAGAGATACGAAGAAAGCTTGGAGGAAAAGGAAAATGTAATTAACTTGAGAACTTTATTTCATTTACATTTGAGACTCTCGTAAATACCTTCGCGAATACCTTCTTCTTTTCTGTTTTTTTAATCGTAGGGTTCGAACGAACATTCCTTTTCGGAATTTCCCAAGCCAAAGAGAGTTTCCAGAGTGGAATCGTTGAAAAATTTATTCCGCTCAACGGAGAGAAGTCATTTCTTAAGTTCGAATTCAACGTCGAGAAATGTTACGATCCAGGAGGAGAGCCATCATTCTATGGAGAAAGCTTTAAGCGATGGTGCCATTAAAAACATATCTGCGTTTCAATTAAAATCCCTGAATAATAATAATAACAATAACGACGAACAATTAAGGGAGACTTTCCTATACGAAAAGCAACGACAATTAAGTCGTAGTATTCAGGATCTTCAGGAACAGGAACGTGTCATCGACTTTATTCTTATGAATCAGCAGGTGTTAAAGACTCAAGAGGGTACAGCATTGGTAAAGGAGACTTTGAATAAGTTAGAGAAGGGTAGTAATTCGAAGAATATATCGAAATGTTCTTTATCGACGTCTAAGGTCAACGCGAAAACGAATAATACGTCTAGTCGAACGGAGAATAGGAATCTTTTTATTAACATTCATGAACGCGATAGGTAAGATTATTATTTTACATTGATTTTTGGATTTGTAATTATTCCTACAATGAGAAATACGATGATTATATCAGTTTTAGGAACGATCAAACAAGATCTTGTCTTTTAACCGGTTTGGAGGATCTTATGAACAATCTTCGTCTAGGATGCGATGAGAGCGGCTACGATTCCGATAGCACACGAACAGGTGCTGATTCTCCTGACAGTGAACAATGTATTCAAAGAATGACTAAGTCTCGTAGCTATTCTATAACTTCCGATGATTATCAAGGTATCGATCTGTCTTTGCCGCCGATCATCGACCAAGCTGAACTTTCCAAAACTAGTAGCGAGGATTCCGAAAATGTTAACGATAACACCGTCGTGGAGGCACATCATTTTTTGAGCAATTCAATAAAAACTGAATCGACCTTAGTCATGTCGGAACATGATGATCATGATCATGATCATGATCATGATGATGATGATGATGATGATAATGATGATGATGATGATGATGATGATGATGATGATGATGATAATGATGATGATGATGACACCGATAGTTGCGACGAAAGTACTTTCGAGGATTTCGAGCAGCAATGCACTAAATCCGAATTTTTGAATAATTCCGTTAGAAATGTTTCTAAGATAGAATCGAGTCAATATTCGAGTCAATATTCGAGTCAATATTCGAGTCAATATTCGAAAATATTCCCAACTACTACGATTAGGAAAAAAGTTGGTACTGTTTCTCAGACGAATAAAATTGTTCCAAGTTCATTGATACAAACGAAACCAATGACTTCTTTAAGGAATCGAAAATATGGAAGCGCCAGCGTGTTAACTCTCGTCGACAACGCTTCGTCTCCTTGCAAAGATAGTCCACCAGCTCAGAAGATTAATTCAACGACAATGTTAATGAATAATCAGGTTGAATATTATACTCCTAAAAGATCTCGTTCCGTTTTGGAAGCTGAAGTATCGCCAGAGGAGTCTATCAATAGAATCAACAAAGTTAAGAGAACTATTTTCGCTGATAACCCTCGAACAACGATGATAACTTCAACACCAGCCAAGTCGACTTTAGTACGTCGAGAATTAAAGACTATGAAACTCAGCGTTGAAAGATCAGGCAATCTTGGTATCTCTTTAGAAAGACGAGAAGCAGTTAGACCGTTTTACGTAATATCCAAGTTAGATTCGAACGGCGAAGCAGCCAAATCTAAACTATTTCGAATCGGCGATGAGATCGTCCGAGTCTGTGGTCGCAGATTACGCGGGATGACAATCATCGAAGCTAGAAACGCCTTACGCAGTTGTGTGGGAAACGTTGAGCTTCAAATCGCTAGAGAACCAACGTTTGCGTTTGGCGAAGAGATCGGTGATACTTGGGCTGATTTAGATAGAGTTCCTCGTCCTCGAAATGATTCCGAAGCGTGGACTTTGCAAGAGAGTAAATCAGATCCTGGAGTAGTAGTATCCACCGTGGCCAAAGCTGAATCTCCTCATAATGGTGGTGACAATCGGTTGAAGCTCGAAGAAGCTCCGTCTAAACGGCCTAAAAGTGAATTATCCATTAACGAGACCAGAGATGATACCGAACGAAAGATGACTGGTATGAGAAAGTTTCAAGTTATCAGAAAACGAACCTCACATCCAGCTTGTTATCCTAAAAGAGTATCAAGCCTTTCGAAAGATTTGCTGACGGTGAGCTTGGAAAAGGGAGCCACAAAGAAACTTGGTTTCTCGATCGTCGGAGGATCCGACAGCAAGAAGGGTTACATGGGTATTTTTGTAAAGGATATTATGGAAGGTGGTCAAGCAGCCGAGGAAGGTACACTTAGAGTCGGTGATGAGATCTTAGCAATTAATGGCATACCAATGGATGGTGCAACCCACACCAAGGCCCTTCAGACCTTCAAGAATGCCAAACCGGGCAAAATGATTCTCTGCGTTGGAAGAAGGGATCCAACGAACAAACGGTTGTTTTACAATTCATAAGACGAGATAGTTTTTAAATCTTGGGTTAGTTCTGCTTTGCTTTTTTGCTTTTTTGCTTTATTAACATTTTTCTTCTTAGCGATAACGTTACGCTTAAGAATAGATAATCGCTTTTTTTTCTTTCTTCTTTCCTGCAACTTTTAATGCTTATCTAAAGCTCTATTTCTTACTTATTTTTATTTTCTAATAATATTTTATTATTTTTTACGACGTGGCTTTTAAATAAATTTTATTTTTTATTTTTAGGTACATTACTCAATCCAAGTCTTGCGATTGTTTAAGCAAATTAACGGAGGATGGATACGATTCATAATATTCTACAAAAAGATCATATTTTTATATACATATATATAATTTATATTTTCTTTAAGTAATATTAACAAAAGACGGATAGGTTACCATTAATTATCTAAAATCGAGGTGTCTATATTTTCTATTACACTCGACTAACATGCTGCATCGGTCAAATGTTGGCATCATGGAACATTGTGTCGGGAGATAATTAAAAAAAATAATTTACATTTCTTATGTATATATGTATTAAAAATACTCATAGGATGTTTTTTCTCCTTTCTTGTCATTTGTCAAATACATGGGAGGTTTATCATTGCTCGTTATTCGTTGCGCAATTGATGTGATAATTGATGTGACAATTGATATTAACTATTGTCACTTGTTTTCACACTACAATTTTTGCTATTATTTTATTTTATTTCAAAAGACGTATATATGTTATTTAATCAAACTCAAAGCAACGTGCAAATTTCTTTTATTTCATTTATTTCATTTATTTCGTGATATCGTTTAGCTGCCTTCGCGGTCAGTTAATTACTCGGATGAATTTCGTTTAACTCTCATTTTTGCGTATGTAATTAAGCGATGATTTAGAAAGAATATTCAAAGAAAAAATATCCCGAGTTGTGTGAATTTGTTTAGTTTAAATGGTACAAATGAAATTTATTCATCATTATTATGTTATACGCGTAAAGTAAGTGATCAAAAAGTTCATATATATGTTACATGTATTTGTATGCACATCATTATCAAAAAAAAACAAGAAAGTTTTATTAATTTATTATGCAGCTTCGAATCATTTTAAAGGTTCTAAAGATAAATGAAAGTTTGTTTGTGCGTTCGACGAAATACGAAGATTAAAAATAAGAACATCATTAGACATTATTAACGTAGTCATTTCCTGTTAGAAATAACACGCTAACACTTTGGATCATGACGTATTCAAATGACGTATTCAAATGACGTATTCGATGCACAATTTTTCACACACGTATAGTTTAACGTATGTTTCGCGTTAGAAACATGGTTTTCGTTTAAACTAAAGAAGAACGCAGCCGCATTTAAATAATATCGACGATGATATGCACCGATGACACTTACTTTGTACATATTTACAATCCAATTATATATGGTCGCAATGCCAAAAAGATCCAGGAGTGCGAAAGGGAGGCTAAAAGACCGTACATGTCAGGCAGGATGCAGGACGGTAAAGACACTGGACCATGTCCTACAAAAATGCTATAGAACACATAGGCATAATGCTGTCGTAGCGTACATCAAAAGAGCCCTTGTAAATACGCATGAAACGGTTGAAGAGGAGCCTCAATTTCTAACTGAGATATGTCTTCGAAAGCCCGAAAAATATACTAAGGCCTTAGTTGTTGATGCGCAAATCGTGGCTGAACACGTTAACCTCGAGGAAGCAAAATACAAACACCTGCAGGAATCGATTAAGGAACGGTTTGGTGTAAGCGAAGTCAACTTCACCACGGTCACTCATCGAAGGACAAATCCTGAATAAGAGGGAGCGCTCAAGATCTTTTCCACAGGAGTTCTTATCGGAGGACTCGCAAGTTTCTGGAGGTTCAACGTGTTGCCTGCGAGGAGGGGTTTTAGTGGGTAAACTACGGAAGTAGGAGCCCCACACTACCCGACCAACAACTTTACCTGCAAGGGTGTGCGTAAAGCATTTCCCCTCCTCCTTAAAAAAAAAAAAAAAAAAAAAAAAATACGGGTGTGTGTACTTCTTATGTACGCACGTAATAAGTTATACTTCTATTGCGTATACATCTATAAAAGATGGAGATTTACTTTATTTATATTTATTTACAAAATTTTACTTTATTTATTTAATATTAAGCTTTAGAATATGTAAATGTATGTAAAGAATATATTATTAATTAGGAAGATAAAAGAAACTAATTATCATTATAATGTTAATGGTAAGCGGTCTTTGGCTAGATTTTACTTGCAATGGAATGTTTAGCATATAAAATATGATAAACATTATATTGAAAGTAAAACACCATTGCCCGGGTCTAACCACGAGGAGTTCACCGCTTCCGAATACCCGGGATGTGCATCCTGAAGATGTCCACATCAGAAAAAAATGAAACGAGAGAAAATTATTTAATTGAGAACGTTTTTTAAGAAACATAACTCATAGGCCCCACCATAAAAATTTCACCTATTCGGTAGTAAAACGTTTACATGTCGAAATCTAACAAAGCAAAGATTAAATAACAATGTAAGTTATCGGTAAATTTTATAAAAATATATCCAAATTATTTTCTATTTAAAATACGTTAATAGGTAATGTAATATTTCAACCAATACATATGTGTTACAACAAACTGAAATATAAGAAGAATGTATTAGAGAAATAAAATAACTGTATTATTTTAATGCTAGACAAAAGTACATAGAAGCTCACAAGTCCACTTTTCGCGTAACCACATTACTCTTAGTTACTAACCTGACCATCAATGGGCGATAGTAGATACTTAAGGCGATGACGATACAATACTATAAAAGAATGTAATATTCTTTGATAGTATATATGATAGTATATGACATATACTTTGATAGTATATATAGTATATTTATATTGTAATATAGAATTTTATATAATTATATTTAATTTTTAATATATAAACAAGTGTGTGCCTTCAGAAATGCATTTATATATATGTTTTAAAATGAAGCAATTTGAGACACACAAATAAAAAAGAATCCAGAAGGTTTGATGATAAATCCAACGATGATCACCTGTAACAAAAAGCAAACTATATTAGTCATACAGTCAAGTGATACAATAGCCTGACATATAAGTGGTCCAATTCGCAGATGCACTTTTCAATTGAATCCTTTATTTACTTTTTATCAAATCTCTAATTACCGTTGCAATAAAATTAAATTTAAACGCGTGATTTTATATTTACATAAAATAAATAAAAATAAAGAAATAGGAAAAATAAGAATACTAAGTTACTAAAAAAAATAATATCTATTAATTATTATGAGAGAAATACTTTAAAACTGCATTATATAGAAAAGAAGAATTGCAAATTTAATAAAATACGATCAAAGTGAAAAATTTTAAAGACGAAACAAGAAAAGAGAAATTACTGTAATATTTACCGAACGTTATTTAAGCTTTAAAATTAAATAATACAAATATTGTAATATTTCTGACTCTAACTAAACACATATGCATCTTTTGGACGATATGGCACACAGACTTGATGTGCCAAGGAGATGGAATGGTCCATCATCTCCAATTACAATTACAAATTAATGACGAGCAAGAATGTAATATAATAAAATATAAAATATGACTAGAAAGCTATTCTCGAAAAGTTCTAACTTGCTGTTGAACCTTTGAAAATAACTCAATAGTCTATGTAGTTGCCCTCTTCAGCCACAATTAAGTGGGGGCCTCTTCGGCCTTAGCCTCTTCTTTCTTCATCCCTGAAAACTGCATTGGACATTTTCAACGTGCAAGAAAGATAAGATATCTCATATCTTTTTTTGCAAATTAACTTTTATTTCGTTATGATTCTAATATGGAATTATGAAAAAATTAATTTATATTTAATGTTAAGTATATTCAAGCTCGTATAACCATGGATGAACTTAGAGTTCATTGCATAATATTACACGAGCACATTTAATCAAACGTCCAAGCAGATAATTTCTCTCGATGACCTAATAACACGTCGCACTTTTAATATCAAATAACAAAATTCAATTGAAATTAAATAATGCAACAAATGTAATGCATTTTCTTGCAATATTTTCATTTCATTCACTTGTTATATTGAACTATATCAAATGTTTTTCATTATAAGAGAAAATTGCTATTGTGCGAAGTGCTAATCACATAATACTTAAAACTAAGTATCAAATTAATCAAAGTATTTGCGAATTTGTTCGAGTCTATCTCGTTCGAGATAGAATCGAAATAGAAATGGATCTTTCAAATTGTTGCAAATCCCTTTGAATCATGATACATAATGAAAATTACAGAAGAGTCACAAAATAAATTTACAAAGCAAGCATATTAGAATAAATAAAAGAAAACATTTTTGTAACAGTTCTGTATAAACCAGGCGGCGAAATTTCCACTCCGGAGTGAAAGTAAGCCTAATGCCTTTCCTGGGTCCTACCTACTTAAAATTAAAGTTTTCACATTCATTCAAAGAAGTATGCTACCTGTCTGCCAATTACCCGTATTTAAAAAGAGCAAATACACATACGTACCCACCCACCCACTCCACGATTCTCTCACATACCACCAGGGTGCAAAAGCCTAAACTAGAGAGCATGCCCCGGGGCACCTCCGACACCCTAGTTCAACCACGTTTTCTAAACTTATATGCTAAAGGGTATACGTACTGATTGCTGTAATCGTCTGCCAAGGCTAGTGATTATTGCATAAAAAACTACAGCAAAAATACAAGTATACACTAGTATATATGCATACTAGTAATATACGAGTATATCAAAGTTTCCACAAATAAATGCGGTAACTCTACTATGCAAAACGATTGTTAAAAAAAAAAAAAAAAAAAAAGTTTGTATCGTACACGTGACTCTACAAGTTATTTTTATTCAATAACTTAAAAAAATAATAAGCGCGGTATTACGTGTCGCGAAACGATGTACAATGCACACACCTAAACGCACACACAGGTGCAACGTACACCGTGCAATCACTAGCACAATGACAGCCGCCAATAGGGGAAAAACTTAAAACTAAACCTATACCAACTGTTTCTCACCCATACGAGTAGCACCTGGGCACACGTATAGATGAGAACGCAGAAAGTATAGGGGGGAGAAACGGGAGATTAGTACATTAGAAGCTGAAAATCCTGATCTAAAAAATATGATTAAAAACACATATATACATAACATATAAATATACATTTTTATAAAAATTCATCTAAGCGACTAAGGACTCTACAATTTTTTTAATAAATAATGACTTTGAATATCTTTTAATATCTTTTAATATATTTCAAAACCTCGGACGACTCCTTTCATTAAGTTGGCTGTTCTAATAAAAGAACTGGGCTTTGAGCCACCACTTAACTGCTAGAATCTATCCGTCGCGAATGAGTTTGTTTTCTTGCTCATTTATTTGTAATATCGAAGTATCGATATATCAAAATTAATCGCGATTAGATAAACTAAGTACGAAGCAATGCATGTAAGACATTTATTACATGCTTTTCTGGACAAAAACGAGTAAATAAATGCTCGATTTCACCACTACTAACCACGAACAAAACACGTAATAAAAAGAAAGTGCATTTATTAATTGCATTATTAATTAAATGAATTTAACCGGTGAGACAAGAAAACCTATCCTGAACTAATATAAAATACACAATACAATATACAATACAATATACAATTTTCATGAGTAATTCCAAGAAGAATTACTCATGTGCTCGTCATAATTTAAATAATTACAACCAGTAACTCGTGCCGATTAGGACCTTTCATCCTCGCATGATTGAGCACCGGAGGGACTTTAAATTTTAACTCACGGCATAAGAAGTTCTACGATGGCTCCAAAACACTCCTACTTCGCAGCAAGTATTATAGAATGCGAGTATCGAGATCCATCGAAGATCCATCGAAGATCCATCGAAGATCCATCGAAGATCCATCGAAGATCCATCGAAGATCCATCGATCCATCGAAGATCCATCGAGATCCATCGATGATCCATCGAAGATCCATCGAAGATCCATCGAAGATCCATCGAAGAATTCATTCCACATCTTTGATAAGGTAGAAAGTCCGTCGTCATATCTGTAAAATAAAATAGAACAAAACGATAAGTTATTTGCAATATAATCCAAAATCATATAAAATAAAATCGAATAAAATGTAAATAAAAATAGATACTTACAATGCATTCAATGGGATGAAATTCAATTGCACCATGGCGATGCACCTCGCGTGAATCTAAAAACGCGGTATAAACGAAAATAAGAAACTATAGATGAGTTTCTTATCGCGAAACCGAAATTTTATTATACGGCGAACAACACTGATTCTAATTCGCGTTTGATTTTAATTTTTTTACGCCCGATCACTGATTCTACACAACTAATTCAAAGACTGCTTTGCACACAGTCAATGCAAGTAGAAAAATCTTCATTGATGCACTGATTCTAATACGCGAACAGTCTGTGCGACTGTTTAAAGATAAAAATACAACTTTACTCGAACAAACTCTAATGCAATTACTGCATTGGTCGCAGTTAATTTAATATATAAATTTCAAAAATAGTTCGCGAACGCGACGGAATTGAAAAGAAAACGAACGAACGTGCTTCTAATCCGTGATTTTAATTATATTTAACGATACAACACTCCCGTATATTGCTTCGCGCACGATAGCAATGCACGAACACTTGCAACACTTCACAAACACAATTCACAAACACTTCCAACACTGATATATTCCATGATGATCTGAAACAGAAATAAAAACAAAATTATAAATATCATTGTTGTAAGTAAAAAAATTATTATAATTATTGAGAAAGTGTTTAAAATAAAAATTGACTTACGTTTATTCTTCATTGATGAATGCACGATGGGTATCCTACCCTTAGGATGACGATGAGCACACGTTTAAACCGAATAAAAGAAACTTACGGAGTTTCTTAACCGAGCAAACGAAACTTTAACATGCGACGATCAACACTGACTTTACTTTCCGATTCTTTTGTATTTTATTTTTACGATGCAACACACGAGTACCTCATTGCCTACGCGCTCGATTGCAATGATGTTCTGAAACAGAAAAAGAAAAAGAACAATTAATATCATCCTTATAATAAAAAACCATTAAAGTTATCATAGAAACGTTTAATAGGAAAATATACTTACTTTTAGTCTTCATTGATGACTGCAGGATGGGTATCCTACCCTTAGGATGACGATGAATAAAATAAAATTAAATAAAACTCTGAAAAGCTGAAACATACTAAAAAGATTATAGAACAATATATCCTGTGAATCATTCCTGAAGGCATTGCACACTTTTAAAGATATTTTATCATAAAGAATCAATATAAATTCAAGCAATATTAATTGCCTTTATCTCACTACTTGTATAAAATTACATATAAAGTATTTAATATCAGTAAAAATTGTTAATAAAAATCGATAACGTTATATATATATAATAGTTTAATACGTCACGTCGTTAGATCTTATTGTTAGCTCGTTGAAGGAACGATCTGGAATGAACACGTAATCGCGTCCTTCATGTCGAACGTTCGGCTGTCTTCGTTTTGTTTTCGGCTGTCTTCGTTTCTTCTGTTCTCGCTTCGAGAAATTCCTGGAATATACGTACACATTCGTTATTGCCCGTAGATAGAATATTTTGTTTTCTTATTTTCTCTCTCTCTCTCTTCTCTCACTTTCGTTCTCACTCTTTGTATACATTTCTGTATGGTTTAAAAAAAAGAATAACGCTTACCTCGATGAATATGAAGATAAAAAAGAGTAAACACAATTGTTAGACTGAGTATATGTATTCCTGCTGGACTCTCTCCTAATGCTCGGTACCTAAAAAAGGAAAAAAAAAGATTACATTAGTATAACATAAAGAAAATCAAATATATGAGTGTATGTGTACGAGCTACCTATACTTATGAATATATGCTTGTATGTGTGTGTATGTTACAGGAATCGAATTTAATACGAAATACGATCTTTGAATACATAATTATGAAAAATAATTAATTAGAGCATCATTAGAGATGGTAGTAAGTATCGATACCATGAAAAAAGCTGGAAATTAGAAGAAATATTGTTAAGTAACATTGGTGAGATTTGGCGGGATATCGAGATATATCGATGTTATATTCTCACAAATTTCTTACGAACTTTTTAATATTTCGTTTTGAAAACATTCACGTATGAAAATCTTATGTGTAACTATCGTTTGATATGTAATAGAAAGGTGTAAAATACTTTTCAATTACCTGAATTAAACGAGATGACGCAGTACGCTGGAACATATACAGCTGACAGAAAATGGCGTTTCCTCTACCTTTCCCCTGCGCCCCCTTCCGTTGCCACTGCGTTGCCTCTGCTGCGCATCTGCTGCGCGCGGTAGTATGCGCGGTAGTCAACTTTCAAAAAAAGTAGCGAAATCCGTTGACCAATGGCTACTTGAGATTTTGCATTTTTTCCATCTATTATAGAAAAATATCGAATAGTTAAAAATAGGATATAGGAACATAAAAATTGTCGAAATATATACTTTATTAATCCAAACAATCAAAATTGAACATTATAAGTCGATATCCATAGAAATGATGCCGTAAAACAAGATATATATATCATTGCGTAGAAAAATGCATACCAATGTACATGGAATTTTTTTCTACACAAATATTCTTTATCCTCGACATTATCGTAATCTTTCGATTATATCATTTGGAAGTCATTTGCTAGAAGAATCTATTAGTATATAGGAAGATTATTTACGTTAGAAAATATTTTTTAATTACCTGAGATTAACGGGACGACGTAGCATCCGTCCGATCTCCACACCGACGCCGCGAAAAGAAAGAGGAATGATCAGCAAAGAGCCCTGATTGGCTATAATTATTGCAAAAGAAAAAGATGACCAATCAGAAATTCCCAATTACCATATAGAAATGTATTTCACGCACACGTACGTAACTCGCCTTTCTTCATGACCACTCTAGTCAAGCTTGATATGATAATTTATTTATTAAATAAATAAAAAATTTATTCTATTTTACTATTTAAGGTACACGTATCTTGTTAATATTTAAAAAATAACGAAAAGAATAAAGACAATATGCACTATAATCCTTATCACACAGAACAGAAAAACATACATAATTTATTTATTACAATATTTAAATATCAATTTTATGAATTATTATAATTATCTAATTACTAATCCAATTAATAATTATTGTTATCTAATTTATTTTTCTGTTAGGTGTATACGTTCCTTGGTAATATTAAAAAAATAACGAGTCAAATAAAGACAATATACACTAAAAACTTTATCACATGGCAACGTTCTGATTTAAACATTCTTTCAATTTTTATGTACTTGTTTAAACTAATATACATTTGTTTTAACGTCCCTGTGCAATGATGACTTTGGATAATAAAATTTTTCTTCAGAAAAATATCACATTAAAATTATTTTATATTTAAAGTATGTTAATAAGTATGTAATGTTTAAACCAGTACATATGTATTTAAACAATCTGAAATATAAGTAGAGTATATCAGAATATTTAAAAAATTGTTAAATAATCGATAGGAATGTCTATTGTTGTCTAAAAGATCGGAATATATGACGTATGTACCGTCCCCTTCGAAATCCACCGTTGAAATGAGACGTTGTCCTCTATGAAAGTACTTTTATTAAATGTTGTTTATCTGACTTTCCTAACGTTGCGCATGTGTATAAAGGGTGTCATACATCTAATACATAATATTTAAGATTGTAACGTTCTTATTTTAGTATTCTTTTAATTTTTGTGTAATTATTTTAGTGCTCCTGCGCATTGTGGACTTCGAGGGTCAAATTTGGCTGCAATATAAGAAAAGTGCATTAGTGCATTATAATAATTGTTAATTAATCGATGCTAGTGTCTATGCAATTTTTATGCAATACTTTAAATAAAACTACACTATAAAGATGTAATTATTACAATACATAAATTACAGTTATATAATTGTAAATATTGAATGAATACTAACTAATAAAGTAACATGTAAGAATTGAATTCCTTTTCCTCACATTTATTAACGTATATGGAAATGAAAAAAGAAAGTACATTTTTCTAAACAGTTATACAACCAATATATTAAAACAATTAATAAACAATATACTAATGGAAAATGTGAATTATTGAAGTTTACCATTATGATAGAAGAAAGCTGAGGTGTTTGCTCATTTAAATACCAAAAAAAATTGCCTGGATTCATTTTAAAATCTTCCAAATTCTTCTTTCATGTATTTACTCGATACATAAAACGATAAGAAAGCCTAATAGATGCTGTGCTTTTCCAAATCTTCAAATATTTGCAAATCTGAAAATCATAAGATTGTTTTAATAAAGTATCAAGTTATCCTTGTTAATATTTAAAAACAAATGTGTGCAATAAAGACAATATGCACTAAAAACTTTATCACACTACACAGAAAAACACACAAAATTTATTTATTTAATAAATCAAAAATAATTTTATTTTCCTATTAGGTGTACACGTTCTTTTATTATATTTAAAAAATAAGGAATAAAATAAAGAGGTTATACACTAAAAACCGCACAGAAAAACACAATCGTATAGAAAAGAAACCTCGTTGCAGATATTTTAAAAACAATTGACATAAAGCATTATAGCCATCCTTCAAGAATTAAAATAACAAGAGTTTTTCCATATCAAAACAGAGTATGGGAATTTATACTTTCATGGTTGGCATGAGAGATGTCAATTGTTTTGTTTCAATTTATTTTAATTCTTTAAGGATGGCTAAAGTGCTTTATGTCATTTGTTTTAAAGATTTCTATAACGTGGTTTCTTATCTATACGATTGTGTTTTTCTGTGAAGTGTGAGAAAGTTTTTAGTGTATATTGTCTTTATTCTATACATTATTTTTTAAATATTAACAAGGAATGTGTTACACGTATAATAAACACTTATATATTTAATTTTCTTTATATTATACCAATGCTAAATTATTTTATACTTTTTTTTAGGTTTCCAAACATTTGGAAGAATACAACATGATTTTAAAATGAATCCAGGCAATTTTTATATAATACTTAAACGTGCAAACACCTCAGCTTTCTTCTATCATAATGGTATACTTCAATAATTCACATTTTACATTAGTATATTGTATTACAATAAAGATAGAATCAAGGCTCCCGTGGGCAGGGTCGCATCCCTTAAGTAAATTCCTTCTTAACAAATGGCGCCCTTTGCGAAGAAGGAATCCACCCGCTACCCATTGAGGGCCTTCACTAAAAAAAATATGGAGACGAACCTGAAAAAGAAAACATTATGCAGAAGTCGTTAACGTTTCATAGTAATTCATCTATTCGTATTCATTATTATTAAGAAACATTATAAGATAATTAGTTTCCATAGATGAAATGGATAAAAGGAACCAAGGAAAAAGAAAGAAGGATATGATATTAATTAGGGATTTAAAAGAAACTAATTACAATTATAATGTTTAAAGTAAGCGGTCTTTGGCTAGATTTTACTTGCAATGGAATGCATAACATATAAAATATGTTAAACATTATACTGAAAGTAAAATACCATTGCCCAGGTCTAACCACGAGGAGGTAACCGCTTCTGAAGACCCGGGATGTGCATCCTGAAGATGTCCCCATCCGAATTAAATTGAAACCAAAGAAAATGAAATGAAAATGATCACCCCGTGAATGATTTTTAATGAGTCCCACTCTTATGCCCCACCCTAAGAGTTCTATTCGGAAAATCTTTACAATTACTATCGATAATGAAGAGAAAAATGGGTAATCAAATAAAAAAATGATAAAAGAGGAGTAAAACATGAATGGAATCGAAGTAACATGGAACCCGTGAATAAATAAAATACATTAAATATAAATGTTACACGGGTGTAATGTGCTAAGGAGAGAAGAATAAATAGATTAAAATTATACATGTAATTATAAATTAAATTATACATTTAATTATACTAATAATTATCTTACACTATCCTTTATTATAACTAAGTCTTCATGCTGTCCTGGTGTGGTCCTCGTGCTGTCCTGGTGTGGTCATCCTCCTATGTAACCTGCAACAAAAAAGCAAAGGGATCGGGAAGAAGTTGAAAAGTAGGCTTTTTAAAGTGAAACATTTTACGTTTTTTATTTAAGTGGTATCCCACCGGTTGGACTAATCCACTGACTCTAATCTATATTACGAGGAACTTACGCTGCACGTACAGTTTGCCCACCAGCACTATATTTACTGCAAGCTTGAGGAACTGAATCCCTGGGCCCGTCTTACTAATAGCGGTGGTAGACATCCCTTCTAATGCAGTTTCAGTTCCTATGCTACGTGCACATCTATGCTTGCAAAATCGCGAGTTAAAAAAGCAAAGTAAAATAAAAAAAATAAAAAAAAAAGGATAGGGAGTTTCACTTTAAAAAGCTAAGGGTAGGACATGATTCTATCCTTGGGAGAAAGATAGAATCAAGGCTCGCGTGGGCAGGGTCGCATCCCTGAAGTAAATTCCTTCTTAACAAATGGCGCCCTTTGCGAAGAAGGAATCCACCCGCTACCCATTGAATTGCTTCTAAAAAAATAATAAAATTTTAATAAACACTTAATATTAAATTTTATTTAGCCAGTAACAATAATTGTAAAACAATCTATGTAATCGGAGAATTTTATAATTATGTTTCAACCAAAGAACGCAACCAAGCTGAAGAAACAGTCATCTAAAGTTATAAAAATAAATTCATATTAAATTTATTTTCTATTCAAAATACGTTAATAGAAGAGTATATAACATTTAAAATAATGTATGTATATGTTTAAGCAATTATATATAATAGCAGAGAACAATACTTTGTTCTATACACCTTAAATAATTGTTAATTAATCGATAAAAATGTCTATTGTTGCTTAAAAACTCGGAGTATATGTTCTGTGATCCCTCCTCCTCGAAATTCACCGTTGATCTGAGTAATTATCCTCTGTTAAAGTTTTTTTGGTGAAAGTTGTTTATGTGACTTTCCGAAAATTGCGCATGTGTATAAAAGAAAATCAATAAAATTAATCAATAAAATTTAATATTATAACGTTCTTATTTTAATATTCTTTTATTTTTTGTAATTGCTTAAACTAATGTACATTTGTTGTAATGATCCTGCGCAGTGATGACTTCGGAGGGAAGGGGTAAAATTTTCGTCTATTAAAACATAAAATCAAAATTAATTAATATTTAAAGAACGTCAAAAGTTAGGTAATGTTTAAATAAATATATATGCGTTTAAACAATCTTAATTATAATAAGAATTCATTAAAATATTAAAATAATTGTTAATTAATTGATAGAAGTGTCTATTGTTGTTAAAAAGTTCGTAATATATGTTCGGAGCTTTGTCTTCTTCGAAATTCCCCTTCAGACTGGGCCTTTGTCCTCTATGTTAATTACTTTTATTGAAAGTTGTTTATATGACTTTCCGAACGTTACGCATGTGTAAAAAGAGAATAATCCACCTAAACAATTAAATTTATGATTATAACGTTCTCATTTTAGTATTCTTTTAATTTTTATGTAATTGTTTAAACTAATGTACATTTTTTGTAACGTTTGGAAATTTTCATCGAAAAGAATATCACATAGAAATAATTTAATATTTAAAGTATACTAATAAATAAGTAATTTTTAAACCAGTACACATGTGTTTCAATGAACTGAAATAAAAAAAGAGTGTATTAGAATATTAAAATAATCGTTAATAATCGATAAAAGTGTTTATTGTCGTTTAAATGTTCGTAGCATATGTATGCGCATATAATATTCGAAATAAATAAAAATTATGATTATATTATAGCAGTCTTTTAATTTTTGTGCAATTGTTTAAACAAACGTCCTATAAAAATATTTTATTATAGGAGAATATTAACATCAATAAACAATAGTAAATAGCTTGGAAAAATATTATTATTATTATTATTCCTGATTTCCAATAGGAATCCATATGTTCCGGTATTTTAAATCCGGTATTTTAAATTTCTCGTGACGTCACAAAAATAAAATTTTGGTAATAGGATCACAGGATGATACAAGAGCTCTTCGAAGAGAGTAGGAAACGAGAGCGCTTCCCTTTCTCCCAGTTTCATGATTGATCACTTATGCAGAAAGAATAAGATCTTTAATACTTTGAATAAATATTATTTAAGAAATTATTACAATATGGGTTTATTCCCAATACAAGATAATTATGTTTACTTTTTAAAAGATCCTTTACACTGCTGCTGCATTAAATTTGCAAAATAATTCCCATGGCATCTCTACGAACAAGAAATTCGTTGATACAAGTCTTCAATATTTTCTAGCAAGTCGATTAACAATAATATCTTTCCTTAGTTGGTATGAGGCTTTGCAATACAATTTGTGCAAGAAAATAATTCTTAATAATATATGATTCCTATTTGTCTTTTTAATTTTTAATAATAACAATGCATTCCTTCTTCAATCCTTTTGATGGAAATATAGTACATGGTTTTCTTCTAGTGTGAGAACGGAACAATTTCTCCAGTGCCTTCCTAAATCTTTCATGATAAAGTGTTGTGGAATTCTTCTTATCGTAGTGAAAAATCATACGCTCTCTTTTCCATTACATTGATTGAATACCTATGCATAAAGAACAAGATCTTTAATACTTTGAAAAAATATTTTTCCTTTTAAAAGATGTTTTATACTGCGGCTGCATTCTATTTGCAAAATGATTCACATAGCATCTCTACGAAAAAGAAATTCGTTGATACAAGTCTTCAATATTTTCTAGCAAGTCGATTAACAATAATATCTTTCCTTAGTTGGTATGAGGCTTTGCAATACAATTTGTGCAAGAAAATATTCTTAATATAATATGATTCCTATTTGTCTTTTTATTTGTAATAATCAGGATGCATTCCCTCTTCAATCCTTTTGATGGAATATTATAGTACATGGTTTCCTTCCAGTGTGAGAACGTAACACTATCACCGGTGTCTTCCTAAATTTTCATGATTAAAGTGTTTTTGGATTCTTCTTATCGTAGTGAAAAATCATACGCTCTTTTTTCCAGTTCATTGATTGAACACCTATGCAGAAAGAATAAGATCATTAATACTTTGAATAAATACTTTTTAGGAAATTATTATAATATTGGTTTAATACCAATACAAGATAATTACGTTTGCCTTTTAAAAGACCCTTTGCACTGCTGCTGCATTCTATTTGCAAAATGATTCACATGGCATCTCTACGAAAAAGAAATTCGTTGATACAATGTTCAATATTTTCTAGTAAGTCGATTAACAATAATATCTTTCCTTACCTGGTACGAGGCTTGCAATACAATTTTTACAAGAAAATAATTCTTATATAATATGATTCCTATTTGTCTTTTATATTTGTAATAATCAGGATGCATTCCCTCTTCAATCCTTTGATGGAATATTATAGTACATGGTTTCCTTCCAGTGTGAGAACGTAACACTTTTTCACTGGTGTCGTTCTAATTCTTTCATGATTAAAGTGTTGTTATATTCTTCTTATCGTAGTGAAAAATCATACGCTCTCGTTCCCAGTACATTGATTAAATACCTATGCAGAAAGAATAAGATCTTTAATACTTTGAATAAATATATTTAAGAAATATTATAATAAAAGTTTATTCTCAATACAAGATAATTATGTTTACTTTTTAAAAGCTTTACACTGCTGCTACATTCAATTTGCAAAATAATTCCCATTGCATCTCTACGAAAAAGAAATTCGATGATACAAGTCTTTAATATTTTCTAGGAAGTTGATTTACAGTTATATTTTCATTACCTGGTACGAGACTTGGTAATACAATTTGTACAAGAATAGAATTCTTAATATAACCTGATTCTTATTTGTCTTATATTTGTGATAATCAGGATGGATTCTTTCTTTAGTTCTTTTATAGAATATTATTGTACATGGTTTCCTTCCAGTGTGAGAACGAACAATTTCACAGGTTCTACCTAATCTTTCATGATTACGGTGTTATTGATTCTTTCTTATCGTAGTGAAAAATCATACGCTCTCTTTCCAGTACATTGATTGAACACCTATGCAGAAAGAATAAGATCTTTAATACTTTGAATAAATATTTTTAAGAATATATTATATATTGGTTTAATCCCAATACAATAATTACGTTTGCCTTTTAAAAGATCCTTTACACTGCTGCTGCATTCTATTAGCAAAATGATTCACATGGCATCTCTACGAAAAGAAATTCGTTGATACAAGTCTATATATTTCTAGAGTCGATACAATAATATCTTCTTAGTTGGTATGAGGCTTGCAATACAATTTGTGCAAGAAAATAATTCTTAATATATATGATTCCTATTTGTCTTTTATTTTAATAATAACACCTGCATTCCTTCTTCATCCTTTTGATGAATATATAGTACATGGTTTTCTTCTAGTGTGAGAACGGAACAATTTCACCAGTGCCTTCCTAAATCTTTCATGATAAAAGTGTTGTGGAATTCTTCTTATCGTAGTGAAAAATCATACGCTCTCTTTTCCATTACATTGATTGAATACCTATGCAGAAAGAACAAGATCTTTAATACTTTGAAAAAATATTTTTCCTTTTAAAAGATGTTTTATACTGCGGCTGCATTCTATGCTAAATGATTCACATGGCATCTTTATGGAAGAGATTTCGTTGATACAAGTCTTGAAT